>NC_138052.1:27606386-28206386 GCF_964194185.1 Rhinolophus hipposideros | reverse complement strand
TAGTTCGAACTACTTTAGATTTGTCTTCTAATTCATCTTTGCTACTTCATTGTGTACTTTCTAAAGCCAATCTCTTTGACTTTGTTATACTTCAGTTTTTCTGTCTTTGAAATACAACTAATAATTTGTTAAATAACAAACATATGACAATCAGGGGATATCCAAGATGGCAGAGTAGATAAACACTGGCTGCTTCTTTTTGTGAACACATTAAAATTACAACTAAATTATACAACAATCAACCTGGTTCGCTGCATGGCCTCTGCCACGCACCTCTAGGTATTGCACAGGCGGCGAACAACTGTGCATTTCTTTTTAGCTCCTACCAGGTAGTCCCCAGCCAGTCAGAGACAGTGGGTGACTTGGGCCTGCACTGAAGCCGCTTCCAAGAGTCCCCAGAATCAACATACTTAGAGGTTGGATTCGGATCACAGCAGAACACTGCCCAATTAACCCTATAAATGGTGCACACAACGGGTGGTCTCAATAGGCAGCAGAGCCTGCTGGGGCGAATCCCACTCAGTGGGGTAAGGCCCCCCCCCCCCGCACAGCAGCCCATAAACTGTGGATGTGGCCAAACATAGATGAAAAATAAAAGATGGAGAAATATCTTTCATAAAAATGGAAATGAAAAAAAAAAAACAAACAAAAAGCTGGGGTAGCAATACTTAGATCAGACAGAATCAACTTTAAAACAACGGCTGTAACAAGAGACAAGGACCTAGTAATCCCACTTCTGGGCATTTATCCAAAGAAACCCAGAATGCTACTTTGAGAGGACATGTACATCTGTATGTTTACTGCAGCATTGCATACAATGGCCAAGATGTGGAGGCAGCCTGGGTGTCTGTCGATGGAAGAATGGATAAAGAGTAGGTGGTACATGTATACAGTGGAATATTGCTCGGCCATGGAAGGGAATGGGTTCTTGCCATCTGCAGCAGCATGGATGGACATGGAGGGCATTGTACTGAGTAGAATGTCAGACAGAGAAAGACAGATGCAATGTGATTTTGCTTATATGTGGAATCAAAAGAACAAAACAAACAAACAAAACAGAAACAAAGTCATAGATACAGAGAACATTTTGGTGGTTGCCAGATGGGAGGGGCGCTGGGGTGGAGGGATGAGTGAAAAAAGAGAAGGGATTAAGGAGTATAAATTGATTGTTACAAAGTAGTCATGGGGATGTAGGGTATAGCATAAGAAATATAGTCAGTAATATTGTAATAACTATGTATGGTGTCAGATGGGTACTAGATTTGTTGGGGTGATAGATAAGAGGGGGTTGGGGGTCGGGTGAAAAAGGTGAAGGCATTAAGAAGTACAAATTTGTAGTTACATAGTAGTCATGGGGGTACAAAGTAAATCATAGGTAATATAGTCAGTGATGTGGTAATAACTATTTATAGTGCTGGGTGGGTACTAGTCGGTGGGATTACTTCTTAAATTATATAAATGTCTAATGACTATGCTGTACACCTGAAATTATATTAAAATAATGCTGAATGTCAACTGTAATTAAATTTTTTTGTAATTTAAAGATATACAAATTTCCAGTTATAAAAACAGTCACAGGGATGTGAAGTATAGCATAAGGAATATAGTCAATAATATTGCAGTAATTATGTATGGTGTCAGTGTGCACTAGACTTATCAGAGTGATCACTTTATAAGTTATATAAATCTCTAGTCACTATGTTGTACACCTGAAACTAATATAATATTTTATGTCAACTGTAATTGAAAAAAATAAAGAAAATAAAAAGAGATATATTTAACTAAATGTAAAAAAATCCCAAAATATGATAATCTTATTAAGAACATTTGCGAGCGAGTGTTAGAGTGAAAAATCTTTAAATGACCGAAAAAAGAGTATTAGTCTATCTGAGATTCTATAAATAGTAATAAACAATCAGCGCTTCTATCGTTTCTAATTCAATAATTGATGAATACAATAAAGTTACTGTTGAAGAACAAAATTCAACTGAGTAAATTTGAAGAGCTAATTGGCATTATTCAGCATTTCATGAATAACGCAACATGCCATCTAACAACTAGAAGCGTGCTCTGATGAGTTGTCCAAAATGGAAGGTTTTTATAGGTAAAAAGAGGATGGGACTAAGAAGTTAAAAGCGTGGTTTATTTCAGGCAAGGACACCTTCCCTTAGAGGAAGGTAGGGGACTCTTGTCAAGCAAACTACCCTACCAGTGTTAACCAGAAAATTCCAGATTGATTGGTTCAAAAGCCCATGCCTGGGAGTGAATAAAACTGCAATTAGGTTAAGTATTAAATTTTGGTTTGGTGACTTAGCTTAGCAAATGTGACTCCATTTTGGATCTGTTATTTCTTTTTTTAACATTACTGAGCCAGTGGGAGTTTCACAATTTGACTATTTGCAACATAGTTTCAGTGTTTGCATTTATTTTAATTCTTTCATCATTTATATTATCAAAAGTAGTATACATAGTGTGTGCTAGAAATTTGTTGAAATATTAACTATTCTATTTCTGTTTTTTTTGTTTTTTTGCATAGCATTACATTCTACAACTAACAGCTTAATCTTTTTTTTTTATTGGACTTTTTTTTTTTTTTTTATTGGAGAAGGGGAACAGGACTTTATTGGGGAACAGTGTGTACTTCCAGGACTTTTTTCCAAGTAAAGTTGTTGTCTTTTCAATCTTAGTTGTGGAGGGCACAGCTCAGCTCCAGGTCCAGTTGCTGTTGCTAGTTGCAGGGGGCGCTGCCCACCATCCCTCACGGGCGTCGAACTGGCAACCTTGTGGTTGAGAGCCCACTGGCTCATGTGGGAATCGAACCGGCAGCCTTTGGAGTTAGGAGCACGGAGCTCCAACTGCCTGAGCCACCGGGCCGGCCCCTAACAGCTTAATCTTGTGCACTAAATAAGGTTTCAAAAAATAAATCTTTGATCTCTCAAAATATATTTTATGTTATTATCTTTTGAAGTAAAAAAAAAATGAAATGGAAATGGTGAAGCTATATGTCTGCTTAAACTACCAAATAGGATTTGCATTATTGCATAAATGAAAATGGCAGCTAAAGAAATATAAAACTTAGATCTCAGGGCATCTGAAGTCCACTGACCACCCTCCCAAGAATCATTTTTCATTAACATAAAGGTAAGGTAGATAAATGCGAATTCCTCCATGATTGTTGAATAGGGAAAACTGTGGGCCATTAAAATAGTGATGAGGGACAATGAGAATTTCCTCTTCACTGCTAATTTCATCCTGTCACTCACTGTACTATGAGAACTTTATCTACTTTTTGTAATATTGTTTTTGGGTAACATATCACACTGAATCACTTTGTCCAAGCTGTTGCTTTTTAACAGCTGACAAGTAAGATTAGCATTTGTTTCTTTGTTGGAGTCTAAATAATGGAAGTCACATTTATGTGGCAGTTGTGGCTGTTGCATTTCAGTAACATAATTGCTTATGTGTGAGAGATACATAGACCAGTGTTACAAGTGAATGCTTTAAATAGGAGCCCTTCTACAATCTCTTTTCTGAGTTTTTAATTATGGTGCTTATATAATTCTGCTTTCAATTACTGTATGTTCGTCGTTTAAGAAACAAGGCAATGTTTAATTCACTATAATCTGACTTCTTACTCCCACTGTGCCATGAAAATTTCACTCAATAAGGCCTCCCTTGAATTTCATGTTGCCAATTTGAAAGGGAGATTTTTTTAGCCCTTACCTCAATTACACTCTACTTGTTTTGAGAAGTTACAAGTTATTTTAATCATTGTTCCTCTGTATGTAATACGTCATCATTTCTCTATGGCTGACATATATATATATATAGTTGGTTTTCAGAAATTGGACTGTTATGTGCCTAGAGATACTTTCTTCAAGTTTATTTTGTTTGGCTTTAGAATTTGTAAGTTTTACTTTTTCACCAAGTTTGGGGCCTTTATTTATTCTAATACTTTTCTGTCATTTTTTTTCTCTCTTTCTTCATATATATATATATATATATATATATATATGAAGAGAGATATTGAATATATATTATATATATATATATATATATATATATATATATATATATATATATATGCAATTTTTTTTTTTTGAGGACTCCAATTTCCTATATGTTAGACTGTTTGTTTTTAGGCAACTAGGCAACTAGGCTCTGTTCATTAAATTTACATATAGTCTCTTCTTCAGATCAGAAATCTATTGATCTGCATTCAAGTTCATTGACTTGTTTTCTCCAATCTGTTATTAAGCCCATTAATTGTGTTTTTTATTTCAGTTGTTGTATTTTTTGGCTCTAAGTTTTCCATTTGGTTTTAAAAAAATATTTTCTATTACTTTGAAGTATTTCTTATCTTTTTACTCATTTCAAGCATATTTTCCTTTACTTCATTAACATAGTTGTGCCACTTTGAAGAATTTGTTGGATAATTTCAACACCTGGGTCATCTGAGGGTTCATTCAACTGTTCTCTTCTTTAGGAACACTTCCTCAAGTATTAATAGATTGAGTTAGATTCCTCTCTGTTCTCTAAATGTTCAGGATAATCTCTTTCTTATTATTCATTCTATCAAATTAAAATAATGTATTCATGTGCCTGCATTCTCAACTAGATTGTAAACTTTTCATGGAAAATGACCATGTCTTTCTTATTTATGTTCTTCTCATTTTCCAGTATAGTAATTGGAAAATAGTATATATTCAATATGTGTTTGCTTAATTAAATTAAATGGAGTTCAGGGAGACACTGGTTCATCATTCAAGTAGAACATACTGGAAAGCAAAACTTGGGTTTGGGCCTCAGTTCTATAGATCAGAAACTAAATTTGATTAATATACTTAAAGTTGGTCATGTTTTTGGAACTGATTCATGCTATCCAAAATCATAATAAATTGATGTATAAATTAGAGTTGCTATTGTTGAAATCTAGTAGTAAATATTTTTCTAATGACTAATCCATGACTTCCCTTCAGTATATAATATTTCTGGTGTTGTGGGTCTCAGAAATAAACTTAGTAATCAAAATATTGTTTACTATAGTAAAATAAATTTAGTTATACTAATGGATAATTCATTTAAGGTGAAAAGCCTTGTAAATCATCCATACCCCTTGACCTCGTGTGATCTGAGTACGAGTCTGCTCTCAATATGATCTTTCCTGGACAATTCTGGGTGAATACAAATATCTTTCCTTTTAAACTAACTCATTTTTTCCTTCTAAAGTTTTTGGAGACCATCTTTTATAAGATTCACACTTCCTCAGATAGGATACAGGTTTTAAAAATCTGCACTGTATTTGTAAACTTCTCTGAGTTTATATATTAGTCACCTCACTGGAATTTTAATAAAACTCAATTTTTATACAGGGTTCCCCTTTTTCTAAGTTAATTTCGAGAGAGTTAATTACCCTCATCCATTTCTATTTCATTAATTATAATTAATTTAGCCCTAAAGCTAATATTTTTTCATAGTTCTGCAGACATTTTCCTTTCATCGTTAAACAACTATATAAGTTCTTAACTAAGTGATAAACAACTTAAGGGTACACATTCATCCATCCTTTCATCCATAACTCACCCCATTATTTATTAAGATCCAGGAAATTTCTGGAGAGATACAGAAGCAAAGTGATACAGGCCCTGCTGTCACAGTGCTTCTTATAGTCTACTAGAAAAAAACTGTTGTTAAACAAATGGTGAGATAGAAGTATAGTGGCTAGTATAAGAAAAAAGTTTACGGAGTTTTGTAAAATTTATGTTCCGTAAACAACCTAAATTAGAAATCAGGAAAGGTGTCTGTGAAGAAGTGGTGTTAACTTGAAAACAAGAGGATGAGCTGCAGTTAGCTGAAGAAGGGACTGGCAGGAGGAAATAGAGACATGTTTTAGGAACTAAAAGGAGTCCCATTTTGTTGGAGCAGAATACAAGAAGGAGAGTATGGGAGATAAAATAAGAGAGAACACCAAGTCAAGGATCTCTTTGAAAAAGTCCAAAATATGTGTTTTAGAACTTTATATTAATTGTGTTTAAATAGTAGTTACTAATTTTTGATGCAGATGATTTAAAAAATAAAGGAAAAGGAGATATAACCCAACTATCCAAATAACTTTGGTTGATATTAAAACAAAGTAGCGAAGCTACATGTACAAATTGGGAACATTTCACATGATAAAGAAATCAATTGAATATAAATAAAAGTCTCCATCCATAAGCCTAATTAAATGCCCTAAATTTAATTACTACTTAAAGTTTTGTTGAGTTCCTTCTGGGATGAGGAATAAGAATATTTATCTACCTAATTAACTATCTACCTACATTTATTTTTATGTATTATGCTATTCTACTAAATACTATTTGGCATCTAAATTTAATGCCACAGTATATTTTAGATGTTATTTATATTAACACATACAGATCATCTAATTCTTGTTAACAGCTGTATATTATTCTGGTATATGGATGTGCCAGTAATTAAATTACTGTCTTCCAGTTTCAGACTTACCCTTCTATACTTCTTTATGAAGCTGGGGATGGAAATCTGTAAACCATGTTCTTCTTTTCTTATTCCCCATTAATCCCTGTAGTAGGAGAATGGAAGGCTAGAGGACAAAGAGTGTCCTCCCTAGTTTCTTTGTATTCCTGTTTTTTTTCTATTTCTGTTCCTATTTGCTTTGTGTCTCATCTCTCACTCCAGCATCACTTCTCTCTCCTGAAAGTGGCAGTTCATTTTAGTAGCAGCAGTTGATTCCAATTTTTGTTTCTCTAGAACCCACTCTGTTGTACCTACTCAGAGACCCATTACCACCTCAGGCAGACACTTAGAAATCTTGACTTTCATTGGCTCTGGGCACTTAGGCCTTCGTAGGCTCCTTCTTCCATAAGAAATTTTTAAAACTCTCTTTTATGACATTAGTGTAAAGATGAGTATATTCATGTTGTATGGGGAAACGTTTTTTTTGACCCCAAAGTTCATTTTTCTTCTGATTTGAAAACAAATCAAAACATTCTCATGGAGCTGTAACAGTGTTCTGGGCTTAGGCACTGTGTCTACATTGCTGAATGGATAATTTGGCCCCCATTCTGGGTCTCAGATCCATAGGACCCCTCCTTTAGCTCGGAAGCACCAGTATCATCCCAGAGGTGCTTCTGCCACAGAGCTCTAAGCCCCAGCTCTGTGGGTGCCTTTCCTCCAGTTTTGTTTGGTAAGTCTGTTCTCTGTTGACCGAGGTTGCTCTGTGTCTCTCCTTGCCTTATGGATGTGTGTCACTTATTGCTGTGTCCTCACGTGGTCCTTCTTCGTCTGTGTCTTAATCTTTTTTTACAAGAATACCAGTCGTACTGGATTAGAGCCCACTCTAAGGATCCTGTTTAACTGAATTACCTCGTTAAAGGTCCTATGGTCATATTCTGAGAGGTACTAGAAGTCAGGACTTCAATGTGAATTTTAGGGAAGGACACAATTTAGCATAGAACAAGTGGACTTGCCAATACTCATTTAACCAGAATTATATTCATAGGCACTTTTTGTTATTTTCCGTTTTTTTTTTAATTTATTTTTATTTATTTATTTATTTATTTATTTATTTATTTATTTATTTATTTATTTAATTTATTGGGGTGACAATTGTTAGTGAAATTACATAGATTTAAGGAGTAAAATTCTGTATTACATCATCTATAAATCCCATTGTGTCTTCACCACCCAGAGTCAGTTCTCCTTCCATCACCATATATTTGATCCCTCTTATGCTCATCTCCCACCCCCCACCCCGCTTACCCTCTGGTAACCATTAAGCTATTGTCTGTGACTATGAGTTTTTGTTTCTCATTTGTTTGTCTGGTTCTTTTGTTGTTTTTGGTTTATATACCACCTATCAGTGAAATCATATGATTCTCTGCTTTTTCTGTCTGACTTAT
Organism: Rhinolophus hipposideros; assembly: GCF_964194185.1. Classification (NCBI taxonomy): domain Eukaryota; kingdom Metazoa; phylum Chordata; class Mammalia; order Chiroptera; family Rhinolophidae; genus Rhinolophus; species Rhinolophus hipposideros. The sequence continues at coordinate 28,198,464 of NC_138052.1, read as the reverse complement.
TTCACTTAGCATTGTACTCTCATGATCCATCCACATTGTCACAAATGCTCCTATATCATCTTTTCTTACCGCCAAATACTATTCCATTGCGTATATATACCACCACTTCTTTATCCACTCATCTATCGAAGGACATTTTGGTTGTTTCCATGTCTTGGCCACCGTAAACAAAGCTGCAATGAACATTGGAGCACACGTATCTATGTATAAATGTTTTCAGATATTTTGGGTAGATACCCAGGAGAGGGATTGCTGGGTTATATGGTAATTCTATTCGTAATTTTTTCAAGAACCTCCAGACTGCCTTCCATAACGGCTGCACCAGTCTGCATTCCCACCAACAGTGTATGAGTATTCTTTTTTCTCCACAGCCCCTCCAACACTTGTTACTATTTGCCTTGTTAATGGTAGCCATTCTGACTGGGGTGAGGAGATATCTCATTGTGGGTTTTATTTGCATTTCTCTGATGATTAGTGATGTTGAGCATTTCTTCATATGTCTATTTGCCATTTGTATGTCCTCTTTGGAGAAATATCTCTTCAGGTCGTCTGCCCATTTTTCAGTTGGGTTGTTAGTTTTTTTGTTGTTGAGTTTCATAAGTTCCTTGTATATTTTGGATATTAGCCCCTTATTAGAGGCACTGTTTGCAAACATTTTCTCCCATACTGTTGGTTGCCTCTTTATTTTGTCGATGGTTTTTTTTGCTGTGCAGAAGATTTTAAGTTTCATATAGTCCCATTTGTTTATTTTAGCTTTTACTTCCATTGACTTTGGAGTCAAATTCATAAAATGCTCTTTGAACCCAAGGTCCATAAGTTTAGTACTTATGTTTTCTTCGATGCAGTTTATAGTGTCAGGTCTTATGCTTAAGTCTTTGATCCATTTTGAATTAATTTTGGTACATGGTGACAGATAACAGTCCAGTTTCATTCTTTCGCACGTGGCTATCCAATTCTCCCAGCACCATTTATTGAAGAGGCTGTCTTTCCTCCATTGTATGTTTTTAGCTTCTTTGTCAAAAATTATCTGTCCGTATTTATGTGGTTTTATTTCTGGGTTCTCAATTCTATTCCATTGGTCTATGTGTCTGTTTTTCTGCCACTACCATGCTGTTTTGATTATTGTAGCCCTGTAGTACAAGCAAAAATCAGGGACTGTGATACCTGCATTATTGTTCTTTTTTTCTTAAGATTGCTTTGGCTATTCGAGGTCGTTTGTGCTTCCAAACAAATGTGGTGATTTTTTTGTTCTATTTCTTTAAAAAATGCCATTGGGATTTTGATGGGGATTGCATTAAATTTGTATATTGCTTTGGGTAATATGGCCATTTTAACTATATTCATTCTTCCAATCCATGGGCACAGAATATCTTTCCATTTCTTGTATCTTCTTCAATTTCTTTCAAAAATGTCTTATAGTTTTCAGCATATAGGTCCTTCACATCCTTGGTTAAGTTTATTCCTAGGTATTTTATTCTTTTTGCTGCAATTGCAAAAGGACTTGTTTTTTGTATTTCTTTTTCTGAGATTTCATTGTTAGTATATAGGAATGCAATGGACTTTTGTATGTTGATTTTGTAGCCAGCAACTTTACTATATTCATTGATTGTTTCTAATAGCTTTTTGATAGAGTCTTTAGGGTTTTCTATATATTGCATCATGTCATCTGCAAAGAGTGACAATTTAACTTCTTCATTCCCAACTTGGATGCCTTTTATTTCTTTCTCTTGCCTGATTGCTCTGTCAAGGACTTCCAACACTATGTCGAAAAGCAGAGGTGATAGGGGACAGCCCTGTCGTGTTCCTGAACGTAGAGCAAAGGGCTTGAGTTTTTCACCATTAATTATGAGATGAGCTGAGAGCTTGTCATATATGGCCTTTATTATGTTAAGGTATTTTCCTTCTATACCTATTTTATTAAGTGTTTTAATCATAAATGGATGTTGTATCTTGTCAAATCCTTTTTCCTGCATCAATTGATATAATCATATAATTTTTGTCCTTTATTTTGTTTATGTGATGTGTCACATTAATGGATTTGCGATGTTGAACGATCCTTCTGCCCCAGGAATTAATACTACTTGGTCATGATGAATAATCTTTCTAATGCATTGTTGTATTTGATTTGCTAGAATTTTGTTTAGGATTTTTGCATCTGTATTCATCAGAGACAGTTTTCTTTTTTGTGTTGTCCTTGCCAGGTTTTGGTATCAGGGTAATGTTAGCCTCATAAAATGAGTTAGGGAGTACTGTCTCTTCTTCAATTTTTTGGAAGAGTTTGAGCAGGATTGGTATTAGATCCTGTTTGAAGGTTTGGTAGAATTCACTAGTGAAGCCATCTGGTCCAGGACTTGTGCTTTTGGGAAGGTTTTGGATGACTGATTCAATTTCGATACTGGTGATCAGTCTGTTTATATTTTCCAGTTCTTCATGGTTCAGCCGTGGAAGGCTGTATGTTTCTAAGAACTTGTCCATTTCTTCTAGATTGGTGGCATATAGTCCCTTCACCGTATTCTTGGATGATCCTTTGTATTTCTGTGGTGTCCCTGATAACTTCCCCTTTTTCATTTCTGATTTTGTTAATTAGTGTCTTCTCTCTTTTCATCTTAGTGAGTCTAGACAAGGTTTTGTCAATTTTGTTAATCTTTTCAAAGAACAAGCTCAATGCCACATTAATTTTTTTATTGTCTTTTTATTCTCTATTTCATTTAGTTCTGCTCTAATTTTTGTTATTTCCTTTCTTCTGCTGAACTTGGGTTTCACTTGTTCTTCTTTTTCTAGTTCTTTAAGGTGTAACATGAGGTTATTTATTTGGGATTTTTCTTGTTTCTTGAAATAGGCCTGTAATGATATAAATGTCCCTCTTAAAACTGCTTTCGCTGCATCCCCAAAATTTTGGTATGATGCATTTTCATTCTCATTTGTTTCCATGTATCTTTTGATCTCTTCTTTAATATTTTCTTTGACCTGGTCGTTCTTTAAAGGAATGTTGTTTAATCTCCGTGTATTTGTGTTTTTTCCTACTTTTTTTTACAGTTAATATCCAATTTCAAAGTCTTGTGATCAGAGAATATGCTTGGTATGATTTCAATCTTCCTAAATTTGCTGAGGCTGATTTTATGTCCCAATATATTGTCTATTCTTGAGAAGGTTCTATGTACACTAGGAAAAAATGTATAGTCTGATGTTTTAGGATGAAGTACTCTATATATATATATCAATTATTTCCATTTCATCTAATGTGTCATTTAGGGCTGCTATTTTGTTATTTATTTTCTGTTTGGATGATCTATCCACAGCTGTCAATAATGTATTTAAGTCCCCTAGTATAATTGTATTTTGGTCAATTTCTCCCTTTAGTTCTGTTAGTAGTTGCTTGGTATATTTTGGTGCTCCTTGATTGGGGGCATAAATATTGATGACTGTTATGTCTTCTTGTTATATAGTCCCCTTTACCATTATGAAATGTCCATCTTTATTTCTTGTTATCTTTTTCACCCTGAAGTCTGTTTCATCTGATATCATTATGGCTACACCTGATTTTCTATGGGTACCATTTGCTTGGAGTGTCAATTTCCACCCTTTCACTTTGAGTTTATGCTTGTCCTTGTAGCTGAGATGTGTCTCTTGGAGACACATGGTTGGGTTTAGTTTTTTGATCCAATCTGCTACTCTGTGCCTTTTTATTGGTGAGTTCAGTCCATTTACATTTATGGTGATTATTGATACGTGAGGATTTCCTGTCATTTTATCTTTAGTTTTCTGGTAAGGCTGTGTCTCCATTGTTTCTTTGTCTTTTTTTTGTTGTTGTTTATTATTTCTGTGTTTGTATTCTATGATGTTTCTCTATGTTTCTTCTTTTATTACAGTATATATTTCAGTTCTGGATTTTTTTTTTTTTTGAGTTTTGCCCTTATGTTTATGTAAAAGAAAGTTTGATATTTAGAGTGTTCCATTTTCTTCAGCACACTTACTTTCTCCATCCCCATATTCCGGTTCAGGCATTTACTCTCCCCCTTTTTATGTTTTGGTTTCCACAAATTGTCCCTGTTGATGGTGGTTGTATGGACTCCTTTAGTATTTCTTGTAGTGCAGGTCATGTATTAGAAAATTCCCTCAGCTTCTGTATGTCTGGAAAGGTCTTTATTCCTTCTTCATATCTAAAGGATATCTTTGCTGGATATATTATTCTTGGCTCATAATTTCTTTCTTTCAATAGTTTGAATATTTGGTTCCACTCCCTCCTGGCTTATAGAGTTTCTGCTGAAAATTCTGATGATAATGTAATGGGCTTTCCTTTGTAGGTTACCGTCTTCTTTTCTCTGGCTGCCTTGAGAATTCTTTCTTTGTTGTTTATTTTAGACAGCTTCAATATAATGTGACTTGGGGAAAGCCTGTTGGGATTGAGGTAATTAGGTGTTCTATTTGCTTCTTGGGTTCGAGGATCCAGTTCTGTCCACAGTTTGGGAAGTTCTCATCGACGATTTGTTTGAATATACTCTCTGTTCCCTTCTCTCTTTCTTCTCCTTCTGATATGCCCATTATTCTCATATTGCTGTTTCTGATGGAGTCAAAAAGTTCTTGTAGAGTTCTTTCATTTCTTTTAAGTCTCAAGTCTCTTTCTTCTTTTATCCTTGTCATTTCCAGGTTTCTATCTTTGATGTCACTGATTCTTTCCTCCATCTGGTCAACTCTACCACCTAAGCTGGTTATTTCATTCTTAATTTCTTCTATTGAGTTCTTAATCTCCAGAAATTCTGTTTGGTTCTTTTAAAAATGTCAGTCTCTTTGGTAAAATGTTCATGTTGTTCTTTGATTGTGTTGCTGAGTTCATTAAATTTCCTTTCTATGTTTTCTTGCATGTCGTTGAGTTTTTTCAGAACTGCAATCTTGAATTTTCCGTCATTTGAGTCACATATTTCCATATATTTAAGTTCCTTTTCTGGACACTTTTCACTTTCTTTCTGAGCTGTCTTGTTGCCTTGTTTATTCATGGCATTTAATGATTTATTATTCCTAGACATCTACAGGAGTGGGTTCTGCAACAGGTTGATAGGAAGAAGTCTTTTTTTTTTTTCTAGTTCATATTTATACAATGTTTTATTTTCTCTCCGGCAGCAGTCTTTTTTTCTCTCTCACATTGTAGTGTTATGTTTTCTCTGCACTATTCCAGTTTCTCACACAATGGGGGATTCCCTGGAAGGCGGGCTTTTTTTCTGTTAACAGTTCATCTTGGTCATAAGGCGCTGTGTCTCTTTAGGGATGCGGAGAGCTTTTGAAGTTCCAAAGCTCTTTCTGCACCAGATTCAGAGCCCGTATGTTTCAGCAGTTCTGTTTACTCCTGCAGGGATCCTCCCAGATAGGTGGGACCAGGGGCCGGATGAGTTGTGAGAGGTGGACCAGAGCAATGGCGGAGACCACCACCACAACCTGTCCTGCTTCCACACCTCCCTCTCCTTTGCCGGAACTAGTTGGGCTGTGAATCTGTGTCTGCGGTCCACAGTTCTCAGAACAGCAAATATTCTGTTCTTTTGATCTGACACTGCTCCTGTTCCGTTTCTAGCACCGGGCAGGTGGGGGCGGGGCGAACTCTGGGACGGTAGGGAGGGGGCGGCTAATCTCAGTGCCTAAGGCTTCCGTTCTCTGCTCGGCAGTGAGGGCTTAAACCACCGTTTTCACCCTTCTTCCCACAGTCTTTTCTCCGAGGTCTCTGCCATGACTGTTAGGTTTAGCCGTGTTATATGCTTCCCCCTCAGCCCTGTGGGCCATAAGCCGAGCTCTAGCAATCCGAGTTCTTGCTTCTCCTGCAGCTGTGGTAGACCTGGGATGCAGCGAGCTCCGAGCACTAAGCTAGGTCTGCGTCCTGCACCCCGTGGCTCCGTCTCTGCACTTCTCCCTTCCCTTCTCCGCTGCTCGTGAGATTCGCCCTCCTTTAGTTGAATTCAGTAGTGGCTCTCTTCGTCTTGTCTGTCTGCTGTGCAGGGAGGTCTTTGTAGAGCCATTGTTGTTCGATTAGTTGTAAATTCCAGGGTTGCTTTACAGAGGCTCACCTCATGCTGCCATTTTGATGATGTCCGATTTTTTTCAACCTTTACGGTTACAAACGTATTTCAATGAACATTTTTAAATATGTATCTGAACAAATTCTTGTGGATGTATCCATGGATTAATTTGTTAAGAGTGAGACTGCAGGGTACTTTCTTTTTTAATTTATGGTTTTCATAAATATTGCCTGTTGTACCCCTGAAATTTTTATGTTCTTGCTCAAAATATGTGAGCTTGTTAGCATTATCATCAAACTCTACATTTTGCTATCTGATGAGTGAAATATGGGTACAAACTTGTTTTGATTTGTGTTTCTTTAATTATGAGGAAGTTTAAGCATTTTATATGTTTATTTCCTATTTATATTTCTTTTTCTGTAGACTGCCTGCTCATATACTTAGCTGGTTTTCTGTTGAGTGTTTGCTTTTCCTAATTCATTTTCATGTGGCAACTATCATCTGTGATTTCTTTAGCTGTCCTTACATTTTCATATCAACTAGTTAACTTTTTATTATTTTTTAAGTCCGAGGTTAGAAGGAATCTCCAACATAAATTTTTCTATGATATTTCCCACCAAAAGCTTGGATCAAGAACCCCTCTAAATATCTGGCTTATGTATCCATATTTAGCATCTATCATGTTATTATATAAAACTGAAGTTTCTTTTTCCTTTCTTATATTCCCCAGTAGACTATAATCTTGAGTGCTGAATACTTGATTTGTTTTTTGAAGAAGACTGAGTAATCAACAATGTCTGACTTTAAAAGGTATTCAATATTTTTTTGGCTGACTGAATGAAGGAAGAAAGGAAACAGTGAAAGTTTATATTGAACCATATCTCTTAAGATTTTGAGTTTGAAACTGTTTACTCAAAAGTACCACATTTGCCATGTATAATGTGCACTTTTTTGCCCAAATGTGTGAAGGGAAAATAAGGGTATGATTATATATATGGGTAGTACTATTTTTGTATCTATATAAATGTTTTTTTAATTCTTTTATTTATGCTTATGAGTTAAAAGTGTAACTCTAGAAATCAATAACGATATCTATATGCAAAATAGTACCCTGGAATATGATAATTGGTTTTGCTGAACTTAGATGAACTTGAAGAATTCTTGGCCTTCTCTGATGCATAAATTTCGTAAATTTGTTACCAGTACTAAAATTTCTTGTACCTTGTACCTGTTCTTGTGTTTTGTAATTATTTGTTACATAAAATTTCTTATACCATAATATGTTAAAAAATGCTAATATTCCTTTATAATACAAACAAGAACCTAAATGTAATCAAATAAAAATTTGAATTAAGGAATTAAAACCAAAGAGATTTTCCCCCCGAAAGTTTGGGCCAAAAACGTGGGTGCATATATTACATGGAAGCACATTATACACAGCAAAATATGGTATTTAGAGATCTAGTTGGCTAGCATATTTCTTATACATAGCTCTAGTTCCTGAATTTCATCAACAAAGGAAATACATTGGTTGTGAACAAAATATAGTACTTTCCTTCACAGCAGAGGTAGTTTTGTTTATTTTTTTTTTCAGATTTTAAAAGAATTTTGAATATTTTTCAGTAGAGGCCCTCTTTGTTGCTCAAGGACAGTTCTTCATAGAGATTTGCTTGCCTTTTCTTCTCAACAGTCACAACTCTGCATACTAGTTAAGAACTTGGGCTTGGGAACTCATGAGGATCAATCTTAGTTCCAGCACATGTAGCTTTGTGACCTTGTTTTTGTTACTTGAATGGTCTAACATCTATAAATTAAGGATGATAATATTATCTGTCACATAGAGTTGCTGGGAGGGTTAAAATAAGTAACACGTATTAAACACTTAGCACAGTGCAATTGAGACAGCAACTATCATTATTATTAATGACGTCTTCCTTTCTTAGGGGGTTTGAGTTTCCTGAGAGTGTGGTGAATTGGGAACATTTTTCACTGGCCAATTGCTTTTTAAAGATGATGTGGAAATATAGACTTAGATTGCTATACAAAGTAAGTTAACAATAGGCAGTCACGGTGTAAAAAGAGACCAGTCTATCAGTTTGTGATAGAACAGAGATTAAGCTATTGTGTATAAGGGGATGGATACCGGCACTTATACATCTACATGCATTCTTACATATATATATGGACAATCAGCTCATGAACCTCATTAGGGAATCATGGTAGTTGGCCTTGTTCGCTCCTCTAAATATTCCTACATTTTAAAAATTTTGTTTATTCCCTTTCTAGGATGCCTCTGGTATTCATTTTAATTTTATTTATATAAAAAAATTTGTAAAATGTGACACCCGTGGTACTATGCATTGAGTCACTATAGGATTGATTTTGGTCAAATGTAAAAATGAAAGCAGGATTCTTAATTGGTTCTAGAGCGGCCTGATTATTCTGGAGTCTGTCAGAAATGGAATGCATTTTTTTTATTTGTACTTTTTGTGTGGTCAGTTTTGTAGTTGAAAGAAGAGGCAGCTCCTTGAATAGTGAGATTTCAGAAGGTCCCAGAAGTTTCTCAATATCTCTTCATCATACTTGACGTTAGAGGACCATTTTGGGTGGGTAAATCTTTGCATTTTTCACAGGTGATTTCAGGAAATTCAAACACTGAGAAAAGAATAAGCCATTCTTATTTATTACCTTTTGAGGTAGCTTCTGATTGTTTTCTAATATAAAGGCTAATGTGGATGTACCTCTCAAAAAGAAATAGGTAAAGACCTGAGGACTTCAGATGCTGACGTTCTTGTAGAAGGACTGAAGGAAGTGAGTGTGTGTGTGTGTGTGTGTGTGTGTGTGTGTGTGTGTGTAGGAATTATTGTCTACTCCTACCAACTATACAGAGGCTTCCAAAAAATGTATACACATTTTAAGAAAGGAAAAAAATCTGTGTTAAAATTGTAACAATATATACCAATAACAAAAGATGAATACAAGTCATGTTTGACTTCTGCAATTACAAGAGGTATTCACATTGGTTACTATCAGCATCCAGACATTTTTTTAAAATTAAACTTTATTGGGGTGACAATGATTAGTAAAGTTATATAGGTTTCAGGTGTACAATTCTGTAATACATCATCTATATATCTACTGCTTGAGCAACATTGATCAAAGTGTCCACTTGTATACATTTTGTTGGCACCTCCGGTATATATATCTGAATGTCAGTTATGAAAATAATTTATTTTGACCTAATGCCTTAATTTTTAACCCACTGACCACATTACTACTGCCTTAAGAGGAAAACATCTTTCACAGTGTGTGTCAATCTATACTTTTTTTAAGTGTATAATGTGTTTTATTCTACTTATGTCTGTTAATATGGTTATCTTTGGGTTCTGTGATTATACATTATTTGAACTTTTTTTTCAAAAAATTTTAACTAATGTTCATTTAATTAGAAGTAAGAAAAAATAAGCAAATGCCCATTAACTTTCTATGCATGCAAGGAATTGACTTGTAGCTACCTAATTTCCCTGATCAATCATGAAGCAACCTGTGCTTTAGAGAAATTTAACTGGAACAATATATAGTGATTCAAAGTCAATACAAGTGACTGGATTTCAACCACAGCATCAATACAATCAGAAAGAGAACTGATAAAATACAAAGTTGATGTTACTTCTGATGATTTTAGTACAGCAAAATAAACCCTAAGGGAAAAAATCAAATTATTTCCGACAGTTCAATTTTAAAGCGAGGAAAATCAAAACATTTTACCAAACTTCATACAGAAATGAGTTAGAAAGCTTCAATTCAGTTCAGTAAATATTTATTCTGTGTCTACTGTCTACCTACTAGATATCAGAACATGCTCAAGACACATACAAAATAATTTACGATTATTAAGAGATGGTGTTTTAAACACTATAAAACATTTTCCTATATTTAGTATATGGAAAACAGAAGGATTAAGTGACATGCATAAATTTCTAAGGAGCCAAGATGAAGAATACAGGGTTTCTGACTCTTGATATAATTTTATTTCCAGCATACAGGTTACACTTAGCTGACTTTTGTTCACGAAACTTTTATCAGTCTGACTAAACTGTTAACAAACTCTGTGAGCTCAGGGACTCTATAGCACTTAAGAGTATTGCTTACAACAGGTGCTCTATAAAATTGTTCATTGTTTAATATTTTGACAAAGCTCTGTGGCAAATAAACTTGTCAATCAAAGCAACTTTTCATAGCTCATCATTAACAGATAAACTCAATATTTAAATCTCTAAGTCTATTCTTCAAGATTTTATTTTAATATTCCATTTTAGGTAATTTTTTTTTAAATTAAGATATAAGCAGGATGCTTAGAAAGAAAAAAAAATCAGCATTTAGCAATAGAAGACACCACTTTCATTAATGTGGGGGAGAGAGTTTATAAAGGAATGACTCAGGAGAAAAAAAGCATAACTGACAACTCTCCCTGAAGTAGAAGAAGATAATAGGAAATCATAGGGGAAGAGAGAAGCATGATGGACTATTGTGACGTCAGGGTTCTTTCCGGATTTTGTATATTTCTGACAAAGATGGGGAGAGCAGGATCTTACAGAGACAAGGGAAGATTTGCAACAAGGTTTGACACATACTAATGAGCTGAGATTTCTGATCACTGGTGCTTTTCGAAGTGGATAACATCCTAGCTAGCCAATCTAAGAGAGGTAAAATTTTGTGGTGATCTTTGATACTTCTGAGTTGGTTGGAGTGAGGAACAATGTGAACGACCCATAACCTAAGGACAGGCAATATATACCCAGAGGAGAGTAAAAGTTTTAGCAAAGTCCTTTAGCTCAAAGGACTAAATCTACTTAGGCAAATACTGCGGACAATGAACTAGGATACTGATGATTAACAAAGCATATTGTACACATTTTTCAATCTTTGTATATCATATAATCTTACAATAATATTTATGTTATAGTGAGTATTTGAAAGAAATATAATATAGCTTACATTTTATACAAAAATAGTAGTAGGTAGAAGCACAGGCTCATCTCCCTCTTTTCTGGGGTCATTCTTTATGGAAGATACTTTCATCCATTCAACACTTATTTATCAAGAACCATATGTCCCAGGCCAAGAACCTGGAGTTGTTATAATTGTGAAATAAATAGAGCTCAGGTCTAAATAAACTGGACAATATATCATTAATTTTTCTTAAGGTGGCGACCTTCTCTGCCTTCTAATTATCCACCCTTGAAGGACACCTTTGGTAGCTGCCCATCTGTCTTGTCCCTAGGGATACTGCATTCTATTAACTCTCTCCATAGTTTTCTGCAGAGCAGGTACCCCCTCTCACTGCTCACATTTGATTTACTTTTGATCACCTGACTTTTGATGAGTAAGGACCACCACATTTCCTCTATTGTTATCTTTTCTCATTGCATCCGTTGCTATCATTATCCTGTGACAGCATCTCCTACTGTCAGGGCTGGCTGAGACCAGCCATCATTGTGCTTCCGAAAACATTGATCCCTTCCTACCAATCCATTCTGTTCTTCCTCAATAGGCGATTCCCACGGGCTCCTCCATGGAATAAAGAAGTCAGCTGGAAGTTGTCTGCTTTCTGTAGTAAGTTCATTCTAGCATCCACTTCTCTGAGCCTTTGGATCTCCATCTTCCATGGTGGTTTTGACATTTTATTTAATGTGGGTAATTACTTTTTATAATCTTCTAAGCTCCTGGTTTAGGTTTCTTGTGATGTCTTTTGTCCCTCCCTTTTTAAAATAGCTTTATTAAGATATTACTCATATACCATACAATTTACCCATTAAAAGGGTACAACTAAATAGTTTTTATTAGCATAATTGTGTGATCATCACTTGTGCAACAATCAATTTTAGACATTTTTATCACCTTAAAAGGAAAACCAATATCCTTTAGTTATTGCTACCCATTCTCCCCTCCTTCCCACCCAGCCCGAGGCAATCACTAATTTTCAAGTTTTATCTGTTGTAGCACACATCAGTACTTCCTTTTTATTGCTGAACAATATTCCATTGTATAGATACACCTCATCTTGTTTATAAATTCATCTGTTTGAATCAGGGTTGTTTGCTTTTTTTTTGACTATTATATAATAATGCTGCTATGAACATTCATGTAAAGACTTTTGTGTGGACATGTGTTTTCAATTCTCTTGTGTACATACGTAGGAGTGGAATTACTGGGTCATATGGTAACTCTACATTGAACTTTTTGAGGATCTGCCAGACTGTTCTCCAAAGTGGCTGTACCATTTTACACTTCCACCAGTTATGTATGGACATTTTAATTTCTCCACATCCTCTCCAACAGTTGTATTTCTTTCTCTTTCTTTCTTTCTTTCTTTCTTTCTTTCTTTCTTTCTTTCTTTCTTTCTTTCTTTCTTTCTTTCTTTCTTTCTTCCTTCCTTCCTTCCTTCCTTCCTTCCTTCCTTCCTTCCTTCCTTCCTTCCTTCCTTTCTCTTCTCTTCTCTTCTCTTCTCTTCTCTTCTCTTCTCTTCTCTTCTCTTCTCTTCTCTTCTCTTCTCTTCTCTTCTCTTCTCTTCTCTCTCTCTCTCTCTCTCTCTCTCTCTCTCTTCCCCTCCCTCCCTTCCTCCCTCCCACCCCAACCCCCCTCTCTTTTTCTTTCTTTCTTTGATTATCATCATCCTTTATTTATTTAGATTACAATTATCCCCCTGGGTGTGAAGTGTTTTTGCTCTGTGGTTTTGGTTTGCATTACTTTACTGACACATGAAGCAATATGGAGAAATGTCTGTTCAGGTCTTATACCTTTGATGTACAATAATTACTAATTTTAATGAAGTTGAATTTATCTATTTTCTTTCATTGCTTGTGCTTTTGGTGTCATATCTAAGCAAACATTGGTTATGACTTTTTTGATATGCCAACTTGGCTATGCCACAATCCTCAGTTATTCAATTAACACCAATCTAGATGTTGCTGTGAAGGAATTTTGCTTATGTAAAGTTCCTAATCAATTGACTTTAAGGAAGGGAGACTATTCATTTGGAAGGCCTTTAAAGCAGGGCTGAAGTTTCTCTAGAGAGAGAAGTAATTATGGATGACAGTTTCGGCCTGTGCTGGTAGAGTTTCATCTTGCTCCTGCTCTTCCCTTCGTGAATGCCTGGCCCATGAATCCGGACACACTTAACCAGTCCCACAATTGTGTAAGTCAATTTCTTGTAAAAAACAAAACAAAACTAAAAACAAAAAAACCTATATTCTATAACTACCCACATACATATACATATATATGTATCTGCTTCTGTGCTTGAACCCTGGCTAATATGAATATGGTGTTGAATCTTGTCATCATAGATTTAGTAAAATATGTTTGTTGTAAATAAATTCACCGTTTTCCATCCTTAGATTCTACCTGTCCCCATTCCTTATCCCAGCATTCTCAGAATCCAATCCCATGTATACTTTCTCCAGTTCTGTTGCAATACGTTGATTATATCCTGGAGCTCATTTAGCATATACTACCTTTCTTCTCTTAAGAGATCCAGCAGTTCCCCAGCTGGATTATGCAGTACTTCTATAACTATTGGTCTAATGGCCAGCTGGGAAGGAAGAGATAATTTCTGAGGGGACATGTTTTGTCTTGAAGGGATACACCTCTGTATGATTATTAAGCAAGAGGGGTGCATGTACCTTTAATAGGGCAAAGAGGCCACTTCAGGAAACATGGGGGTTTAAGATTATTTCATACATTAAGCTACATTAACCCAAATAGCCCCTTCCTACCTCTCAGGGTTCTACTCCTTCTCAATCAGAACCTTGACAACGGTGATCAGGGTTACTCTGGTTGGGAATTCCATCTTCTCTAGAGCTCTGCTAATCTTTTATCTTAGTTCTGGGTTTAATACTCACCTTTCCTATCCTTTAGCTTCAGTAGATGAATATCTCCTTACATTCTGCCAAAAATATCTCTAAGCATTTATTTTTTTTAAGTTACTTTTCACTCATCATCAGACATTCATTGATTTGTTCAGTTCATTGACAAATTCCAGAAAAAGCCATGCAAAACCTTAGTCCTGAACCTCTCAATTAGTTGAGCTAGGAAAGGTACCAATTAGTACCTTTCCTTCAACCAGTGTTCCACCCCAGTTCACCAACTGTGATAGTTTTAACAGTTGCACCACTAGAGCAGGCCACATTGGCTCTCACTGTCTATCAGTGCTGAGGTTCTCATCTCCAGCATGCCAGTATGTTGACAAGATCCAAAATCCCATCGCGTTTTAGATTTTTGCCTGTAAGGTCTACCCACTACTAACATGAATTGTCTTAGGTTGAAATAGACTCTGAAATAGACTCTGAAATAGACTCCTGAAAATAGACTCTGGAGCAGAGATTTGTAAAAAGTAGTTTACTGGGAGAACTTTCTGGAACAATATCAGTAAAGGATTAGGAAGTAAGATGGGGCAGAGAGAGAAGGTGAGTTGCATTACACAACAAAAGTTTAAAATGTGCCCATGGGGAGTTCTGTAACGGAGGCATCACTTTAGAATTGTTCTGAATTTTGCTCCATATTTTAACAGGCCAAGCCTTTTTAGCCCATTTCTGACCAGTGTTTGGATAGAGGCTGTCTCTGAGGAGAATGTTCAACTTTGAACAAGGTAGCAACTTTTCATCAGAGAACAATTTCTGGGGAGGGACTTGGTTATGAGCAAGCCTCAGCCAATAAACTTTTCCAGAGGCTGTGAGAAAGAGTGCCTTTCCTGAATTCAGGAGGAAAGGATTTAGATAGCACACCATGGCATCAGCTACATTACACCAGAGAGTCTGTGTGATTAGACCTCTGATATATAGCCTGAATTTTTTCACCTCTCACCATTTCCACTACAAAAATCCATATCCTTCACCTGGACAATAGTCTTCCAGTGGTTTTCCCTGCCTCTTATGTTTCTATATGACATTTTCTTCACAGATCACAACATAGTGATCTGAAAACTGAAAGTACGTATCATTTTAGAACCTTCCAATTGTTTCTCATTGCAGGCAGCATAAAATTGATGCTCTTTATCATGACCTACTCCAATAATAACAGTTGCCATTTTCTGAATCCAGAACACGCTAAGTATATGACCTTAATTATCTCATATAGTCATCACAATAGCCCTCACAGATGCTATTATTGTCACTATTTTACAGATAAAGAGACTATGTCTTAATGAGATTGAGTAACTAGCCTAAGGTCATACAACTGGGAAATAGTGAAGCCTGAATTTGAACCCAGTATGGTTTGATTCCAAAGCCTTACTCTATGTGTTGTTAAAAGGTCTACTTATATAAACATTCCAAACTCTTGCCCTCATTTAAACAACATCATTTTAGCTTCTCAGGCGACTCCCTCACCTATGAAATCATCATTATTAGCAACTCATATTTATCTCTAGGAACAAAAAGCATTCAATAAATTTAATTTTGTATTTTGTCTTTATAGAATATTTGGAAAATGATTGGGTGGGAAGGTAATTTCAGGCGGTGAAAGTAAGATCCAAGGTGATTAAGTGACCAGTTCAAAGTAACAAATTTAGCTAATTCTTGTACCGATAATAGAAGTATGTCACCAGCTTCTGACCAAGGACATTTCCTTCCATGGCCTCCTAAACCCAAGAGGGGATTTCTTGATGGAATATTGCCTCCATATCTTTAACCACTTACCGACAATAATTCAGAGATATGCTTCCAGAAAATAGAAGCATATCTCTGAATTATCTGTCAAATTTGAAGCACGACCAGCAGCTAGAGAGCTCTTAACCCAAGTGGCTGCAGTCTTTGCACAGTTGAGAACATTAAAACCTGATGGCTCATTGCAAAGTTTTGGTCTGGATGCAAGAATTAATCTGTACTCTTAACTGAAGTTTTAGGTCTAAACCTGGGTCATTGCAGTTGCTGGAAGAATTAAAGGATGAAGGAATTGACATCTTTCAGTGATTTTTTGTCTATTTGGCAAAATTATCCCAACTCTGTATGTAAATAATTATGAATAATACAAAAAGTCAGAACAGCTACTAGTTAATATTTAATGACCAGTTCTCTGGCAGCAGCACACATTCCAAAGATTTCCCAATCAGTCGTGTTTATAGTGCTATAAGCTTCAACAGGTCCAGCTTTTCTCTGAGCGCACTTTAAGAGCTAATATTTCCCCTACCTGAGAACTTTAAAAATGGTCTAAAAAGCCATCGCTAGAAATGTGCTTATTCCTTGTTGATGTTGTTCTTAACCAAGAGAAGTTCACAGCAAAAAAAATATCTTGGGTATTGCTGACTAGATTATGAGAATAACCATTTTTGCCGGTTACATCAGAGAAGGGATCATATGTCCAAAAAGGCCAAGTCATTTCAAAACTGGGTATGCAATGTATTGTTTCTGGAAAATTAGGGACAGAACCTGAGCTTAAAAGAAACAAAAAAAGCTCAACAGGAAATTTTGTAAATTGTTAACATTCTGACTGAACAATTTCTTTTAAACACAGATATTGAGATTCATTAAATAAATAAACCTAACATTTTTGTAGATTTTAGTGTAAAGAATACTTTTCATGTGCTATTGCATTTGACCCTGTAATGTTTTTGAGGATTCATGAAATATTATAGTAACCAAAAGTACCACTGTGAGTATCAGGAAGTGCACAATTTTGGTATTTGTATTAAGCAACAAACTCACAATCTCTTCCTAAGGAACTCCAAAGTATTACATTCTTATAACAGCTGAGGTGGTTAAAGGATTCTTTATTTTAGCTTTATTAAATAGTTAAGGGGGGCGGGGGGTGGTAGATGAGGGTAAAGGGGATCAAATATATGGGGATGGAAGGAGAAAAAAATAGTCATTGGCAGGGTTATCTATTTCTAAATGAATTTACCATATGTACACAAAACCAGGCAGTATATAGATCAAATCTTTAATTAGTAATTAGCATAAGAAAATCTATAAGGAAGTGATAGGGTTGATGGAAAAAAACTTCAGGTCACAAATCAAGACACGTGAGTTCTATTGAGAGTAACAATAATAGCAGCTGATATTTATTCAGTTTTCTGTTTGTGCCAAGAACTGTTTTAGGCTTTTTCTTTATTGCCTATTTAATCCTTATAACCAGTCTCTGGAGTTGATACTGCTGTTATGACTGTAATGCAGAAGAGGACACTGAGGAATAGAAGGGTTAAGCAACTTGCTCACGGGTGTTGAACTTCTAAGTGGAGTTGCTGGGATTCAAAACCTAGACCTCTAATTCTGAATCCCATGCTATGAACCATACTGCCTTTTGATTAGCACCTCTACTCTTGCTAAGTGAACCTGGCCAATGTTCTTTATTTTTTTCAATCAATTCTAATCTGATACTTGCTATTGCCACTCCCACAAAATTGTTTTCAGTATTAACTGAAATAATGTATTTAAAAGCACTTTAAAAGATAATGTGCTCTTCAAATGTGAGGTGACATTATTACATTGTGTACAATGGTTAGTTACCCAGAGCAATGGTCCATTAAATGGTCAGTTATGAGTGTAGTTGACATACTTAAAAAGTGAACTATCACAATAGACTTCTTCTAGATGTACATACATTAGTTCTTCCCAGAATTCATGAGCAAGTCAAGGCTCAAATTGCCTTTGCACACAGTTATTTGGAGATACATAGGCATATTTCTGGAAACAGGGAAGAACTGCTGTAATTGTCTGCACATGCAGACATTGTCTCAAATATGATTATGCTATTTCAGATATTCCCTTGTCATAACTACCAAAATGACACAAGCAGTACTTTCTTGTAATCTCCATATTTGACGCATGAAAGAAGACTTAATTCCTGTTTGAATAAACAACATAATAAGGTTATTGAGATTAGAGACCATTACTATATAAAATTATGTCTAAGTGGCATATATAATTAACATTGGATTGTAATTACACTAATTACAAGTCACATTAAGACACTCCAGTAATGACAAAGTGAGAACCCTATAATTGAATGGAATAAGTAGGGAAACATGCTGCTCACACTAATTACCTAAATGAGCTAATATGTCTTCAGAGTGACAGTCATGCTCAATGTTATTACGCAGACAAGGCAGTTGAGTGAGGTATTTTTAAATATATGTGTGTGTGTGTGTGTGTGTGTGTCTCTGTATACACACACACACACACATATATATATGTGCATATATATATATATATATATATATATATATATATATATATATATATAATTTTTTTTGTCTTTTCCCTAATTTTCTTCCTTTATTTTCTTCAGGACATATTTCAAGTCAACAGCAGCTTCAGAATTTCTTTCTTGAGCCAAAGTAAACAAAAACTGCAATTAGAGCTTTCTCTAACCTTGTTAAAGAATGGCATATACAGCAACCATCTGCAAATCCAGGTTAGATTCCACCTTAATGTGTATGGAATGCACTGAACTCTAGTTGTTTCTTTGGACTAGCTAATGGTCTCCAATGTCTCCTCTTTTCTGGCTTTCCCAGCTTACCAAATCGAGCAACTCTGGCTCACTCTGTAGTTTACAGCTTTGAGAATTGTCACGCGGTGGGTTCCAAAGAACCAAATATGGATTCCAGCAGCACAGCCCCAGGGAGGCTCGGGAGAGTGATAAAATCTGAATTATTCAAGGCAGTTAGTACCAGCATTGCACTGGAACTTACATTTCAGCCCAAACTGTTAAGTGAGAATATAAACTAATAGTGGAATATGAATTCATGGCACTGTGAAAGTTGTTTATATTTTGCTGGTTCTTTTCCCCCTTCACATTACCTTTCCTTTATGTAACTCTAACTGCCTGGGGGCAGTAAGAAAGGAAAATAAAGGGAACAGACTGCAGCTATTTAAAAACCTTCCCTCGAAAGGAGATTTTTTTTTTTTTTTTTTTTTTTTTAAGGCAGGGAAACCACAATATGTGGAAAACAGAATTGATGCACTTAAATTGATAAACAATGTTAGGCATAGCTTTTCTTTCTCTTGTATTGGTGAAAAAAAAGGAAATTGTATCAGCCATGTCTTTGTTAGCCAGGCTTTGGAACTGTTTCTGGACATTTCTCTTTTTCTTGTATTATGTTAACGCAAATGGGATTTCCTTCTCTTCACCCAGAACTTGCAGTTTTGCCTCTACAAAACCAGGCTTATGGGTTTCTAATACAAAGCAGTAACCCAAACATGCAAGGTTCATTAATAAGTGCATAGTACATTAGTCCATAGGTGACAATTTACCCCTCCTACTCTGTTAATATTGGGCATGTAACTCAAAAATAATGACCCAGTTCCTTTGAAGTATTCTACTTCTAGGGTTCTGAAATTTTTGCAATCAATCGTATTTTAGTTCAAAATGGGCTTAATGTTGAATTTGAATTATGGGTTATAATCAATTAATTCAGTAGTTGTACAAACTCATATAATAAAGCATTAAGAGTTTACAGAAGAGGATGTCAATTGAAATAAATAGTGTTGGAGGCCAGCCTTTTGCTAATGTTATGCAAATCAGAGGCTAATGGAGCTTGGCATGTTTAATCTAAGACAAGTGGGGCAATATAGAATTTATCCTTAGCACTATCCTGTTCTCACTGATGATTTTGAGAGTTATTCATTACCTCCGTTTTGGTAAAGATGGCAATTTCAATGGTTCCTTGCCACTTCTTAGAGTCCTGGAGGCTGAAAGCAGTTCAGAAACTTATTTTATTTTATGTCACTACCTCTAGATAAATGAGTTAGCCAAGTTGTTAGCAATCAAATATCCCAGACCAGGATCAGCAAACATTTTTTTTTGTAAAGAACCAGATAGTAGATACTGGAGCACCAAAATCTTAGCAACAATGAACAGACTTATAATACCCAGATTGTGGCTTCTAGAAGTCATTGTCCACTGAAAGATACCAAGGCTACTTGGAGAAATGATTGATTCTAGAACTGAAGTAGGGGATATGTCAATCTCGAGCATTATTCTTGTTCCAGAAACAAACACATACAAAGGTCTCAGAATGATGGGGTCATGTTAAAAAGATCCAGAAACCAGTCTGAAGGAATTCCCATGGGACAAATCAGGAATAATTTTAGCATCAAGATGAATGAGAGTAACAGAATATTACTTAGTCAACAGATTAGGAAATCATGAATAAATTAAAAGTTTCATGAAAAATAGGAAATTTACATGGTTTTAAAGTAACTTCCTACTTATTAATTACAAGGGGAGATGGAAAGATTTACTTTAGAGAGGAAAAGCCTGGCAGATACTACCTTAATCAATGATCAAAGTGAATATCATTGGTCATGGGATAAATCTAAATTGTATGCCACCTTATAGTGTGCAATTAGGAAAACATGGCATCGCTCTTGAGATACTCTCTTGAAAAACAAATGTAACCTGAATCTAATCATGAAGGAACATCAGACAAACCTGAACTAAATGACATTTTACAAAATAACTGGTTTCTAACTCTTCAAAAGCATCAAATTCATGAAAGTCAAGGAAGGACTGAGAAGCAATTTCAGTGTGAAGAACAAAACAGAGATACGATAGTTAAATGCAACCTGTAATTCTGAACTAATTCATGTTTCTATAAAAGACATTATAGAGACAATAAGTAAAACTTTACTGGGGTCTAAAGATTAAATGATAGCAATGTATCGATGTTAATAATTTGATTGTTTCATTGGTTATATAGGAGAATACCCTTGTTTGTAGGAAATATATATAAAGGATGGTGGGGCATCAGGTTGACAAATCACTGTTTAATGGCTCAAGAAAAAAAAAAGGTTTTTGTCCTGTACTTCCAAAGTTTGTGTAAGTTTCTAAATATATTTAAATAAAAATGATCTCAAAATGAGTTGCATTATAAATAAATTAAAATAAAAATGCAATTAAAAAGAACATTCTGGAATACTTTCCCATAGGGAGACAGCATGGTGGAGTGGATAGAGCATGGATTTTGAAATCTATTACGATCCGGATTGGAATCCATTCAAACATTTACTACTTTTGGCCAAATGACTAACCACCTTAAATGTGCATGATATTATCTATATTGTAGTGCTACTAATTAAATGAGAATGTATTTAATGGGCCAACTATAGTCCCTGGCACATAGAAGATGCTTACTAATAATACTAGAGGATAATAGTAGTCATAGTAGTAATAATAATAGTAGGAGGAGTAGTAGTGACAGCCGTAGTATTTTCAATGACATTTTCAGTAGTGACAGCAATAGTGGTTGGTATCAGTAGACTTTTTACTATCTTTGTATAGTAGCTGTTGTTGTCATAGATGATATCATTACCATGATCATCATAGACCCTCCACAGGAAGGCTCACCTGGATGGTATGCCATACCAAAGAGCTTCAACAACTATAATCCATCATAGGAAAAGGAGTAGCAGGCAAGAAGATCTGGGGGGACCAATTACATGGATGAAAAATATCCTAATTATCAGAGGTGAGTGAATACCTCAAAAGAATCCATGATATTGTCATCTAGTCATTCCATTCTCTTACCAAACACTGTAGAAAGACACTGGGTTCCATTTCTACTCCCTCGAACCCCCACCCCAGCACACACAGACGTGCAATTCTTATACCCTCTGTCAAGCACATCCACCTCCTTATCCTCTGTGGCTTGCTCTGTCTTCTGAATATGGTATATGTCACAAGACATACCAGTGCTGAAGCCAGTTGAGTAGCTCGGAATCGCCATAATAGGTCAGTGCAGGATTCACCATATTCCTGCTCTAACTTATTTTTTACACTAATTCTACTAATATATGACTTCTCAATACTCAAGACAAATGTATAAGCCTTATCTAGACTTTAAACTCTAACACAAACTGTGTAACATTCCTTTTTAACTTCTGGGTTCAATATGTTGTGGTGAAGGGAATGGAACCTCAGCCAATGTTACTTGTGTATAATAATCTTTTGCTAAAAGACGTTTCCAGAGATCATCTCTCTACTTAGTACTAGATGCTAAGTGTATAGTGCAGGTCCCTGTTCGGAAGTCCATTTGTAAGTATGTCCATCTATGCTGAGTAAAGTGAATGTTCAGACTAGGCCTCATTTTCCCTACTCTTATTTTCTGGAACACTTGTGTGGATGTGTGCAATCAAGTCTTCCAAATTCGGACTCAATCTCTTATCTGCACTCTTGACAAAATAAGGAAATGTACCAAATGCCTCAGTCTCTCCATCTGTTGGGGATTAGAATTAAGACTCTCAGATGAACAACTGATCTAGTCATGACGGGCTTTCCTGTTGCTCCCCCAATATCTTTGCTGTCAGGAAACCTATGACCAAAGCCCAGGAACATTCCTTCTGAGGCTGTGTATCCTCATACGTCTTCTCTTTCCTGCCTCCATGTTGGCTCACTCCAAAGATCTGATTTGCCATAGTTCCTGCTCTTACCTTCAGGCCGGAACTCAATTTCATGGTTGGGGCAAAAAAAGATTCCTGACCTGTGTACAGTTCAGATTGTTGGTTAACACACTACCTACCACCTCTGGACAAATATTTTGAAATGAAACTTCCCCCCCACACACCATAGAAAGTAAAATATTTCTGAAATATGCGCTGAATTAGGTTCCTCCATTGCTGTTTGGTGCATAAGGGTGCTTCTTTTTGGGAACCCCTATAGTAGAATCCTTTCACCAGCTCCTAATCTGCTAGGTCCCACTTTCCTTATCCTTCCAGCTCTCCCACCACTTCTTGAACTCACACTTGCCTGAGTTATGGTAGTTGCAGGCAATTCAGTGCTCCCCGCCCTCACTTTGGCATGGTTCTTCATTTTAAGGCACATCCTGGCACCAAATAACATTCCATCTGCCAAATGTTTCTTTAAATGGCCTTATACCTGAGACACTGCCTTTGAAATCTGCTAAGATGCTATTCTACATTGAATCCCTTCCAGGGCTCCAAACACAGCTAAGAGCAGAGGTTTGGAGTTAAATCCTCACCTTGATCCTAATTCTGGGCAAGCTATTTAACCTCTCTGTGCATGGAGGATAATGTATAGATAAAATGGGGATGTCAATTCATACATCACAAAGTTGTTAAGTACCAAGAACAATCAATTGCTATGTATCAAGTGTCACTGTGTGAGGGCACTGCTAAATGCTTTACTTATATTATTTCTAACTCTTAAAATTATACTGCAAGGTGTACTGTATTCTCATTTTATAGATGAGGAATTGAGGCTCGTATGGTTAAGTAATTCACCTCAGGTCATCACACTAAGCAAGAGGCAAAGCTGGAATTCAATTCCAAGGTTTGGCTGACTTAAACCCTGGCAAACTTCACTATTATGCTACCTCTGATGGGAAAGTTTTTCTCCAAAGAAACAAAGAGACACATTTCTCTGTGGCATTTCCTGTTTTCCTATTTCAAACATCTTTTTAGTTGCCAGGATCAAAAACAAAATTTATGTATCAAACTGCTGCAGGCTGGAAAGAAAAATGCATTTTGTCATGCTTAATTCTTTTTAACTCGTTCATTACGGGATTTTAAACACTTTGAGTGAGACTGCAATGCACATATAATGAGAAGGAATAAAGACTGGACATTGATGGGGCTGAGGGACCAATGGGCAGAAATAATGAAGTCCTAAGGATCCTAGACTGGATTGTATCAGGTGAGGCAGAAAACAGTAAGAGGAAGAATTTAATTCTTTGAGATTCTGAGGAAAGAACCCCAATGTGCTAGAAACATCCTCAGGATAATAGTGTTTTTTGTACTCTTTAAAATTGGTCCCCTAAGTATTCTTTATCTTAACCTATTTTTTTTGGGGGGGGCGGATTCCTTGATAGACTTTTTTATAGTTGTAATTATTATATTTTTCTATTTTATTTTTTCAAACTCCTTCACTGGAAAGTATGTTCCCTAAAGACCAGGATCATGTCAACCAGAGATTGGTACATAGTAAGTGCTCAATAAATGATGGTTGAATGGACAGTGCAGGGGAGCAGCGATTGGCCTGGGAGAGCTTTCCCTAACACCTTAGCCTCTGTGGGGGCCCTTCGCCCATCTTCTTAATCCGGTGTAACCCCTCCCTGTGCCTTGACCGGGGTTGGTGCAGAGATCCCTATTGCCCTGGAAACTGGGTGTGGCTGGAAAGAGTGCCACCTCCTTCATCTACCTGGCAGCCCACGTTCCTGGGGAACCTGATGCGAAACCATCCGTAGACAACCTGCAGCAGAAGACACCAAGCCGTGCGAGTTGGCTTGGCACTGCTAGGCCCTGGAGCCTAGGACCCGGACCCTGGTGGAGTCATAAAATTAGTATAGTAATAACAAAAGTAATTGTTGAGTGAATATGACATGACAAAAATCCGAAGAAGATCCTCTCCTGTTGTGAGAAGATCTACCTCAGGTACTGCCCGACTGAAATCTACATACCTGTATAGGGATCACCCGGCCAGTTAATACAATTCATGCTATTTGTTTTTATTAACACACCCTTGGAACCCTTCTCACCATAGGAACAGGCTCGGAAAGTGGCATCTCACCCGCAAGGACAAGCAGAGAGGAAAAAGGATCAGTGGGGCAGAAAAACTATGGCAGGGGTTGTTGACTCTGCCACAGGTGGCTAGTCAGTCCACGGTGCAGATCAAAGATCATGGACAGACAATTCAGCGGATGTTTCTTTTTCCAAATAAGTCTAATCTCAAACATAAGGGAGTTGTAGACTGTGTAATACTCAAAGGCAGATCGTGGTAGTGCCATCTTGGGGACCTGACCCAGGGGTGTGGCTTATATCAGCAGAGAGCCAGGACTCAGAATGTTCCAGTGTTCAAAGGAGAAGACTGGTAAGAACTAAGCCATGTCAGTTTGCCTGTGAGTTCCTATAGGTCCTCGGCCCCACAGGTGGTACACTATTCCCCATACCTGACCCTGTGGTTTTCAATCAGTTTACAGAATTTGGGTGACAAGGAAAACATTCACAACAAATAATTCAAATAAATGGAGTGATAAGAAGGGTTATACAACCATATGTAGCATATGAGGCAAAATATCTCTATTTTTTAATCTAACTCTAAATTCAGAGGAAAAGAACAGATTGGCAAGAAATACATGAAGATGTTATTAATGATTGTCTCCAGGTGGTAGAATCTCAGGTTTCTTCTCGGTTTCATCTGTATGTTTTCCAAGTCTTCTCTAGTTAAGATGAATTACTTACAAAAAAGAAAAAGTAAATATTGGAGAAGAAAAAAAAAAAGGCAGGAGAAAGACTCCAGTAGGCAGAATAAATCTAAGTAAGTCAGATTGTGTAGGTAACTTCTCATGATTCTGTTTCTTGTCCACTGGAGCAGACTTCCTGCATCTTCTCTGGGCTATAGACTGTGGTGCCCTTCCTGGCCGGGAGGCAGCAGTTACCCTTTGCTCACTCAAGACCCTGCCTTTCTGCTCACAGGTCAAACCTCTTGCTTCTCAGTATGTGATGATGAAAGTGTCCTTGTTTTTCACTTTACCCAGCATTCAGTGGTTGTGGACATAATAGGCCTGTGGTTTAAAGAATTCCACAGGGAAACTGAGTCTGATATCACACTTTGGCAATGTCCTTCTGATCCATTGTACACCATGTGTCAGAGAAGTTGAAGTGGAAACCGTTTAGCAGCCCCCCATGGCAACTCTATAGGTGTTCTATATGTGTGGTGGAGATGGTGCAGGGATTTGGTGAAAATTCGAGAAATCAAATATTGAATCTTTTGGTTTATTGCAAAGATTGCAATGGCCAGTTTAGAACCAAGGATTAGTTTAGACCTGCAGTATTTCATGAAGCTGGAAAAGGCAAAGACAGGGTCATCTATTCCTCCCATGTTTAGTCCCTTCCTGTCAACCTCTGGTTGCCCTCCACTCTTATTTTCCCAATTATACCTACACTTTCTGTCTCACAAGAGAGCCTGTTTGTACCATTTTTCTCTTAATTAAAATTTACAAGTCATATTTTATTCTCTTAGTTCCCTGCCAGGTAACTGATTACTTGATTCCACTTTAAGGTGTTGATAGCTGATAAAGACTAAATGTGTTAATGTGTATGCTGATAATACTGACACTTGTTCAGTGACTTGCAGAATCTCAGGTCGAGTAGGCATTTATGACACATGAGGTGCTGTAAGATAAAATATGTGAGGGCAACAGGACTTTCATAACCCTGGATAATATAGGCTACTATCTAATTGAGCTCAACATTTGACAGGTTCTTTTTTTTCAGAGCAATTTCCCTGGAATCAATAACATTGGCTTCGTATTTCTGATTAGATGCAATACCTGATTTTTAAAACTGAAATAAAAAAACAAAAACAATGTAACTAGTTACTTGAGAGGAGTTTTGATTTTCAGTTTCAAAGGAAGTTTGATCTGTTTCTTTTTTTGGGATATGATTCCATTAAGATGAGTGTTATATACTGTCTCCCTCAAAGGACTAGCATAAACGGAAGCTGTGATATGGTATATTTACTACTGTATATTGGTAGTAAAATACTGGTATATTTATTACCTTTTGCAAGCTAGTCAAGAATAGAGAATGATGTAAGTTGTCTAGGAAAAAAACCACATGAAATTCAGTGGTAAAACCTCTGATTATACCTAAAAGGTCAACTGAAAATAGGCTGATCATAGTTTGGAATTAAGTGATCCTTAACCTATATAGTGCTACTCTTAACTTCCTTGGTGTGGCCTTGTTTTGGTGATTTCTGATTAGGTCTTTCTTTTGAGGAGAACACATTTCTCCGCCCCCACCCACCCCCCCTTTTTTCCATGCTTTGACTTTAGTTGATCTAATTGCCTGTGTCATTTTATTTTAATGCATATATCAGTTTTTGTTTCTTTATCCTTTTAAGATAAATGACAAGTAGGGTTTATTTTTTTATTTGGCTATCTCATTTTAATTTAGTGGATGTGTGTGTGTACATGCATGGGTGTATCAGTTTGAAGTTAAGAAAAGTAAAAAAAAAAATCAACTATGATATCTGTTTTAAGACTTGTGAAAATCATTTCTATGTCTCCTTATCTAGCAATTAAGAATAATAGTATCTTTTTTTTGCATCTCTACGGGGACTTACCATAATGAGATAATAAATGTGAAAGTGATGTTAAAAGTATAAAATCCTGTTTAAATAAAGGAAATATATTACTTATATTGCTTTGATTTTTCATAGTCCTACTTTTTAAATGGTACACTTTAAATGTAGATATTTTACTTAAATTACACTTTTTATTTCTTTTCATTAAGATGATGTCTAAAGTATCTATGTATTTTAATATAATGATACAGTACACACATGAATACAAATATTTGTCCTATAATCTTTTATCATTTAGTGTAAGATTTTCATTTCAACTATCAGTAAATAATTTTTCCAGATGTACCAATCTGACTAACATAAATGCATTTTGTCTTTATAAAATTATGATGAAGACTTTTAGGTTATAGCTCATTAAAATGAAATTATACAGACTGATTAATATTGCAACTATTCTTCTGTTTTGCCATGTGGTTAGAAGAAAACAGTTTATACTTTGGGGAGCTAAGTAAGTAAAACAAATAGTTCTGCCACTAGACAAAAATCTCTAATAAAATATTACCATTCTGCAAAATACTGGTAAATTATTCAGCATGAATTTGTGGTCAACAATTTAAAGATTATGTTTTTCCTTTTATGCTATGCTTCACTGATCTATTAAGCAGGTCAGGTTAGCATCTGATCTTTTTAAGTAAGACATCCAGTACTAAATAATCACTGTAAAATTTTTAGGCCCTTTCAAATAAATGAATAAGTAAAGAATTTGTGATCTATGGAATTCTAGAAAAAGGTTGAGCAACTTTATGCTAACAATATTAGAAGAATGCCTATTGGTAAATACTGTATCAATATAAAAATGCATTTGAATTTTTCAAGAGACTTGAAATAATTAAATGAACTCTTTGGCGAATGCTTGCCCCTATAATAAATCTGTCATTTTCCCTTAGAACTCTGCAGCTACAAGGAATTTCTACAGTCCCTGTAAATGTGACCTCATTTAGACAGATATTTTTAAATGTTTGCCAGAAAATAAACAGGAAGCAAATTTGAAAGTAACTCAGAAAAGGCAGAAAGATACTCTCTTTCCAAGAGCCTAACTCAGTTATCACTGCTCTCCCTGTCTCTATTTAATACTTACCAGGCTTTTGTTTAAATAACCAGGTGACAAGTATGAATTATGGATTTCAGCACCTCTGGATACCTGAAAACAAAATTACCCAGATTCTTACTCCCTCCTGCCATACCGTCCTCTTCTGATTATTAGTGAGTTGTATATGCTGCAGGAGACTATTTGATCATTTAAGAGAGACAAAGTGTTCTGCTTTTCAGCACATTTTCATCCACAGCTGGTGCACAGATTGGCATAGAGTATATGTTAGTTTTAGCTGTGAATTTTTTCAAGTTGAGGTTGCCTATATTTAGATCTCTGGAGTTTTAAGATTGCTTAAAGTAAATGTTTGAATGAGAAAAATATTGACTGGAGAAAAATACTGTTTAATAGAGGTGTTGATTTTGACCAGCCTAAAATATGCTCATGTTGGATGAACACTTGTAGTGGGGGAGATGAAATTGTGAGTATTACTGGGAACGCACATTTATTCTATTACCATGCATTAAACTGTGCTGTTTGATGTCTAAAGGATACTTGACTACTTTGGAGAAAAAAAAAATGCTTCTGTAGGTTCATTTTAGAAAGCAAGGTATTATTACACTTTAGAGACAGAGAAACCAACACAAAACTTAATTTAGACTTTTAAGTTTATTTTCAAATTCATCAAAATCCTAAAGTAATTGCTTTGCTATTGATTCTTGGACTACCTTGCAAAACAGGCTCTTCATTCACTGGAGAGAATGTAATGTTGATCTATTTTATTTCCTCCTGAACTGGCTTTTAATTCATTCAACAAATATTTATTGAGCACCCATTAAATACCAGGCAGTGTGCTGAGCACTGAGAATATTTGAATTTAACTTTGGATATTATTGCTCTGTGAGGTATAAATAAACACAAAATATTTTAAAACCTGTATTATATTATATATTATTATATTATATTATATTATATTATATTAATTAATCAGGATGTTATTTGAGTAGCTTTAACTGTAGGTTGACCTAGTAACTCAGATAATTCAGAATGTATAGGTTTTGCTTAGAGCTCACCTTCTTCATTCAGCAAGATATGCATAGAAAAGGACTCAATTAAAGCAACGGAGATTATGGGATTAAATGATCATTTTCTTCCAACAGTTTATCCATATATATATTAAACCGAAAAAGTCTGGCTCTATTTTAACATATAAAAGAATAAATGTTTTAAATAGGAATTATTTTTTTCAAAATAAGTATATAGAAATAGGTTGGATTGTTTAGATGGAGACCTCCTGTTTAACTTAAAGATGAATAATTTGTATTTCATGAAGACATTTATATAGTTGGTCATACTTATGGCTCTTATTAACCAGAAAAATATAAACTTAGCCAAACCACCAAAATGATAAAAGTTAAAATAAAACTGTTTACAAATATTTTAGCTCAGTGCCTGCTGTATAATTATATGTAAATAAATACTGGATGAAGAAGTGATAAATCCACCTCAGAGCAAATGTTATTTTAAATAACAAAGTAGAACATTTTTTTCAGTATGTAATATTCACTGCCATCAGTTCACTGTCCACAGATACTTTGTAATGGACACATCAGAAAGATTTGATAAATTTATTTTTTAACCTGTCTTTTAGAACATTGTCCTTTTCATTAGAGAAACTCCAACAGATTTATTTTTGTGATTTAAACTCTGTGTGTGTTATTGGAAACATTATTAATTTTTAAAAGAAATATGCCTGTGTTTTGAACCTAATTAAGTAGTTACTACCAAAGAGGTGATGACTAATTTATAGATTATTGGGGTAGCTTTTTTCAGTTCTTATTATTATTTAAAAATCAAACCAAAGCACAAATCCTGAAGAGGATATGCGAGGGAGCTCTAAGCTAAGAATAGCATCTGAATTAATTTCTTTCCCCCAGGGTAAAAAGGATAGCTACAACAACATTATATCAAGCTCTATGGTTGCTGAGTTACAAGTGACTTTATGCTGCACTTTGGTGTCTTGAATCTCAAGCCAACTGTATCTAAATACTCTTTCTTAGTCAGGCTTTTTTCTACCTGGTAAATTTTTCTTTCTGCACGTTTCAGTTAACTTTCCTCAGTGAAGATTGTCCTAACCGAAGCGGAGTTCACAGACCCCTCTCGTGTATTACACAGGACTGTGCGCATGTTATTACATGCTTCCATTAAGGATCCTATTCCGGGGAATGATGGCATCTGTTAATATATCTGTTTTCTGTGTTGAATTATGAACTCTTTGAGGGAAGGCCACATCTGAGTCTCTCACAATAGCTAGCATAGTTTCTGGCATAAGAATAAATACTTTGTAAATGCTCTTTGAACAGTTTGTTTTGAGGAAATCAACGTGGAAGGATCCTAACATTTATTATCATGTAAATTTTAAATAAGTGAAATCCATTATTCTGCTTCACTCTTCACTCAATTGCTATATCATTCTTTTCATTCTGCCAGTGAGGATGCCAGGGAAGATTTGCTTTTCTTTCAAAAAATGTTTGACTAGAAGACATTAGAACTAAATATTTTCTAATCCTTGTTACATTGAGTGCAATGACCACTATTTCTTTAACCTATTCCTAAAAAAATACATATTTTTTCACCATTAAGTCATATTTTAGCAAATATTAATTTAGGTAATATAATTAAAATGCTTCAAAAATCATAGTATGCTATGCAGAGATGGAATGAAAATGGAAATATTCTGAATCCGAGTTTTGTTCTTTAATAATTTGAAGAAATGAAGTCTGTAAGATGAATGTTGTAAACATGGTGTCATTTTTGGCTTCTCAATGCCATTTTATAAATGTCTCCTGCTGCTGCTGCTGCTGCAAAGAGAAAAGTCGGCAGAATACTGAGCACTGACCAAAGGTTACAGGAAACAAAGTAGGAGGCATTATCAAACCTTGGTTCTCTGAATAAAGACCTCATAGAGTGGAAGATGAATTAAACACTGTGTCCGTAATGGATTTTAATACATCCTACGAGAGATAGGGATGGCTCAGGGGGAAGGTCAGAGGACTTAGAGTCAGGACAGTTTATCTTCTGGGTCCCATTTCAACCATGCATTGAGGCCAAATAAGGCACTAATAATCTGGAAACCCTGGGACCAAAGGAACAGTTATTTTTAAATCAAGTTTCTAAGATTTTATTAGACATTTCTTTTTTCTACAATTTCTCAGCTAAAATAGAGTTATTTTGCAACCACCTTATTCTGTATGAATCTTCAAGTACAGTTTTTCAAGTGTGTTGAAATATAATTATAGTGAATATGATCCATCCCATTCATTCTTGCATGTAATTTGGTCACATACTCTGACTATGAAATGATTGGGTGTATGGAATATAAACAAACTGTATTATGAGAGAAAAGACCTATGTTTGGATTCATTAAAACTTAATGTGGAAGGGCAGTATGGTTTATTTATTTATTCATATTCTCAGCTATGTATTTCATTTTTACCAGTAACTTTAAGAAAGTCATGTGTATGTTTATATGTCATAGTTGTCAACCACCTAGAACAATTGCCAATTTGTGGATCTTATTTATATTTTTATAAATAGTATATATAAATTGTGTTTT
This sequence comes from Rhinolophus hipposideros, assembly GCF_964194185.1. Lineage (NCBI taxonomy): Eukaryota > Metazoa > Chordata > Mammalia > Chiroptera > Rhinolophidae > Rhinolophus > Rhinolophus hipposideros. The sequence continues at coordinate 28,166,717 of NC_138052.1, read as the reverse complement.
ATAAATAGTATTCTTTTATAGACTGACTTTTCAACTTAAACCTTCACACAATTGTAGTGTGAAGGGTTTATTTCTGTTTTATAATGCCATAAGGTTGTTAGGAAGATCTGGAGAGGTGTGGTATGTGAATGTGCCTTGTAATTTTAAAGAAACTATCCAATTACAAGGTATTAATTTTATTTATTAGAGTACCTAGTGTGTTCCGGGCACTGATAAACCTTGTAATCAGCATGATTTAAATTGATACTAGGAAATCCCAAATGACATTATGGGTTATTATTTAACCATTCAACCACGATTGCCCACTTTAGAAATGGAAAAGCTGTTTTCATTCACTGATGGAGAGTTGTTAATTTAATGAAGGAAAAACAATTTCAATCCAATATATTTTATTATTTGATATTACCTAATGAAGGAATTAGTCTCTCTTTGGTGTTTAGCCACAGTGTATTGTCAATATTATTATTTGATCTAGCTTCATTGTGCTTGTGGAAATAAGTAATAACGGTTTTTTTATTGGTAAGGAGACTATAAGTCATTTTAATATCAGTTGTGAATGCTTACAGTTTATGTTTATGGCCCAGCTCCAAGCTATTGCACAGATATTCAGGCAAGAACATTTCTTTGTTAGTCCTTGCTTTGGCAAACCCACTTAATACCGTGGATAGTTGTGTGATAGTATGAATATGTTATGTGTTAGAGAGACTTAGTTGAGTACTTTGTGGCCAAAATATGGTATACTAGCCATGGTTCTATTTTCTTGATTTTCAGAATAGATTGTGCCTCAATTCCAATGCCAAAAACAATCTCCCACCGGGCAACACAGTTTTTATATCTCAAAACATTGCAATTGAAAGCCTTGAGAAACTTTGTTAATGTGTGTTCTCCCTCACTTTTATTCTAGCGTTTGCTCTCTTGTTTTTACTTTCTTTAGACAGAATACCAGTCAGTTAGGGATTTTTCAGGGTTTGTGTCCAAATAGTCTCTTTCCAGTGCAGTATGTGCCTATATAGAGAACAACTATGTAGACCAAGAGGAAGGAAATTATATAAGAACTTTTGTTCCTGGAATGTCTGAAATTAAAAAGGAATTTTATTCCCGGTGAATTTTGTAGGCATGGATTTGAGGGGCCGATCCTAACTGAAGCAAGTCCTACTTGGGTTTTGCCTCTTGTGTACTGCCATTTTGGCTCAGGCAGTGCTCCCCGGACCACTTCCTGGCTGAGCTGACCCACGTCAGCACGTCGGGATGCTGACTCGTGTCCAGTTGGCCAGTGCCGCCCCCTTCGGGTCCCTCCGGCTTGGGTGGCCATTGGACAGTCTTTGAGTCTTTGCTCCAAGTCTCCTTGCCCACTGTAGGGCAACCTCTTTGGTGAGATCTTGAAGCCAAGATCTGAGTTCTCTGTGTGAGGGCAGGCAGAAATGCTAAAGCTGAGGGGCGTCTTTGTGCTCCCCAGGTTTCCCAGCACAAAATGGTGTATCTGTGTCCAGGTTGTGACAGGATAGGCTGCCAGTAGGCCTCTGCCTAGAGCGGAAAGCCAGAGCAGAAGGGAGTAAGAGCCTCCATTGCCCTTGCTGACGGCACTAGCTCAGCTCCTCTCCACTAATCTAAAGCCCAGATAGTGGAATATTAATACACTAATAATCTAAAGCCCAGATTATTATTAACACAAGGAATATTGTGTTATTAATATTAATAAAAATTAATATTAATAACACAAGGGAATGTTAACACAAGAGCCCAATCATTTGGTGCTGCTTTGCAAGCTCTTGGTTTCCTTTTCAAGGATAGGAGAGTATATTGTTTTTATTTTCCTCATCCTACATTATGCCTTCCTATTTCCTGACTCCATCAGAGCCTTAATGACAGAGCTAACTTCTCTTATTTCAGGTGGACTCTGTGAACCAATTTCCTCAAACTAAGTTGGTAAATCGCTGAAGGGTTGGGAGCTTGCAGCAGGAATAAAAGAATAGAGACAACAAAATGACATTCACTCAAGACAACCTGTAGAACCTGAAGGTTGATTTTTTGGGGGGTGCAACTAGGGCAAGGGCCTTGTATTCAGAAAAGCAAAAGACAAAAATGAAAATAATTTAAACATATTTGTATGTGTATTGCCTTTCTCCCAGGCTTGAATGTTGTAAATACTACAATAGCAGACACCTTATAGTGGCTACTCATAAAAGATGCTCAGAAATGTTTATTTTGTAAATGAAAGTATAATCTATAATATATATTTACATGTTAACACACTTTTTAATTTTTAGGTTCATTTTATTGTGTTAAAAGAACATGAACTGTATTATTCTGTTTTTTAGAAAATATCTGTATCTTCTTTATACTTAGGAAAGTAATTGTGGTTATTCCGTGAAGCTAGAGAAAAACATATTCTCTTTTGGGTAAAGTCTTATCTATCCATTCAGCTTTAGTAACTACATTCATGATTCCTTTTTCTTATTTCCTATTATTTATCTCTTTCAGCTTGTTGGGTAAGGGTCTAAATATATTAGACTTGTGTTATTATTGTATTTTTTAACTACTTTTCATTCTCTGTCTACCTTTCTCTTTCCTCCCATCCTTCTCCTCCTCCATCCCCTTCTTTCCTTTTCTTTCCTTTTTCTACCTTGTTCTCCCATCTTTTTGTTTTCCTTCTCATTCTGCTTTTCCCTTTTATCATTATTTAGTACGTATGCTTTCACAGTCTGTTCCATGGTATCTGATGTATAACACTTGATGATTTCCTTCGATATTTAATATTTATATATTTATTTTCATTTTCTAATTGAATTATCATTTTATATAATACAACTTTATTTTCTTTCTTATTGCATGTGAATTCTATATACTTTGGCTTTAAATAATCTGAACTATTTTATTTTGGGTAATCAAATATAGGTAGAAGTTAGTTGCATTTTTTAAGTCGGTGTGAACCTTTGTCCTTTACTAATGGAAATGAACTCACTCTAATTACTCTCCATATCATATGTGCATATTTTATGATATCAATTCTGTTTTCTCTTTATAATATCATGGTTCTTTGCTTCCTTGCTACTTCCTTTTTTCTCACTTTCCGCTTATTAACCATGCATTCTTTCATTTTTGCTGTCTTCAAAAATTATATTTATTCTAATTTGCAGTTAAATTTACATTTCCAAAAAAACACATTTGAAACAGTATTTTTAAATACAGAATTTGAAAGTGAGACTGAGACTATGGTCACATATTTTGTAGAATGTTCCTCAATTGAGACTTTTTAATGTTTTCCCTCATAAATAGATGGTTGCTTGTGGGTTTTGGGGAGACAGGACATCAATTATCTTTAAGGATATTTAAACACTAAGATAAAAATCTGATATATTTACCCAGGAAAGTACTATTTTTGTTGCTCTTCATTCATTTGCATAGATCCGTATTTCCATTTGGTGTCATTTTCTTTATGCCTAAAGGACTTCTCTTAGCCTCTCTGATAGTGCAGGACTGCTGGTGACGAATTCTTTTAGCTTTTTGGGGGGAATATATTTTCTCTGGGTATAGAATTTACCCATATTTTTTTCCTCTCTCTCTGAACTTAAAGATGTTGCTCCATGTCTTCTTACTTCAATTGTTTCTGGCCCAAAACAAAAACAAACAAAACCAAACAACAACAATAAACCTTCTGTCTCCTTAATGTTCTTTCTCCATGTAATGTATTTTTTTTCTCTGCTTGCTTTTCACATGTTCTTTTTGTCATTGTTTTTGACCAATTTGATTATGATGTACGTAGGTATGGTTATCTACATATCTCTTTCCCATGGATTTTTTGAGCTTCTTGGATCTGTGTGTTTATATGTTTTTTTCTAAATTTGGAAATTTGGGGAATTATTTCTACAAACAGTTTTCCTGTCACTCTCTTGTCCCTTATCTTTGAAGACTCTGTACATCCATTAAGCCATTTGAAATTGCCCTGCAGTTCAATGATGTTCTGTTAATTAAAAAAAATAAATAAATAAAAAATCTTTTCTCTCTGTATTTCATTTTGGATAGTTTCTGTTTCTGTTTTTAAATTAACTTTTCTCTTCTTCTGCAATATGTAGTCTGCTGTTAATCCCATCCAGTATATTTTTTATCTCACATATTATAGTTTTCATCTCTAAAAGTTCAGTTTTGGTGTGTGTGTGTGTGTGTTTTCTAGGTCTCTACTTAACTATTTGAACAAATTGAACATAGTTAAAATAATTAAAATATTTTTCTTCTGCTCAATTTAAGATTTGTATCAGTTCTAGGTTGTTTTCAAATGATTTTTTTTTTTTATTCGTTATGTGTTGTATGTCTCTGCTTGTTTTCATGCCACTTGTTTTTGTTTGAGTGGTAGACATTGTTAATTTCACCTCGCTTGGTGCCGTATATTTTAGTATTTCTGTAAATATTCTTGAGTCGTCTTCTTAAATATAGTTAAGTAATATGAAAAATATTTTTTATTATTTGCAAAATTGCTTTTAACATTATTTAGGTGGAACCAGAGCACTGTAATTCTAGGGTTAATCCCGATTATTGAGGTATGACTCTTCTGTATACAAGGTCAAGTGTCCTGTGAATCATGAACTTTTCCAGGTTGACAGGTAATAAACTCCATTTCTGGCCAGGTACTATTCCGTCTACTTATTTCAAGTGGTTCTCTCCCTAGACCTTGGTAGTTTTTTCACATGCTTATGTTGATCAGTACTCTGTTGGGCACTTAGAGGGGACACATCACAGGCCGCTGGAATTTTCCCTTTGTGCAGCTTTCTCCTCTCCAGTACTCTGTCTTGTGAACTCGATCTGCCTTGGGTTCCTTGGACTTTCAGATCCATTTTCGCAACTCATGGAATCTGGGCTCTACTTAGGTTCTCCACCCTGCTTGTACTCCAGTATGAAAATTTTCTCAGGACAGTAAACTGAGGAATGGTCAGACTCTGAGACACCCCATCTCTCAGACATCACATCCCCTTCATTCCTAATTTAAAGGGGTTTGCAAACCATTGTGCCATATATTTTGTCTGTCTTTTTTATTGTTGTTGTTTTACGGGAAAGGGTGAATCTGTTCCTTTTTATTCCATCTTGGCCAGAAGTCTCTCTCATCGCTATGAATTGCTTTTGTTTTGTCTTTGTATTGTGTAAAAATTTTCAGTTTGACGTTATATGTTTCTGAGAAAATTTTTTGCATGCTTGTGTCTTGAGTTTACTGCTTGAAATACCATTTTTAAATACTAGTATTTCTTTTCCTTTACTGAGATTTTAATTTACTTTATACTTTGCTTTTTATATCTTCTGATGTTCAGTCATCTATTTATTTATGTATTTATTTATATTTTATATTATATTTATTTCCTGTGTCATATAATCTATATTTTTCCAATTTTTTTGAGAATACAATGTAGATACGTTATAAAATATTACTCTTTTTTGAAATTAGTCTGTTCAAGGCTTCTGACATTCCTAAAAGTGGTAACAGACATTTTTCTTGTGTGGGGCAGATGAAGTTTACTTTTTGTTTTGTTTACCTGTATTTTCCAAATTTATTTCATTGGACTTATACTTTGATAAAATAAAAGTTTATTTTATAAGAAAAATAGTTTTCTTTCTTTCTCCAGTTTGCTGATTTTTGTAGAGGCCCCTATCGATATGGTTGATGTTTTTCTGTTTATTCATCCTTGAGAGACAAGAGATTTATTCAAGCCAAATATTTCCCCAAATCTGGGTGGGTGCAATCTCCTTGGATCTTCCCACTCACCTCCTGGATGATATTTAGAAAAAAAATAATAAGTCTTCCTTTTAGTTGTTAAACGAGGGATTTTTGGTATAAATTCACATTGTTCTTAAAAAATCCAAAATTTCGGACCCAGAAGAGAAAAGAGAAAAACCCTACTGGGGGGACTTTATTCCTTCATAGGATAATCTTTGTGTTTGAAGACATCTGTTTTCTTAGGGGTTAGGATTCTAAGTCCAATCATCCTGCTCTTGCCACCAGTCAGCTCACAGAAACAGCTCCTTTGATGCTGTTGCCTACAGTAGCAGGACCACCCCGCCACACCGGGTGAAGGGGGATCCTTGGCATTGCCAGCTTTGTGCTTAGTGCAGATATATTTACATATTCTTCCATGAACACCTTTTACTTCTCCTTCATATTGCCTCCCAGAAGCTTTATTACTTGCTAACAAACATATAGGTATGTTTAAGGAATATTTTCAAATCACTTGCTCTCTAGAATCATTGAGCTCTTTTTGCTCCCCCCATTATTATAGGAAAGAACTCTCCCCATCACTATATTGTGCCTATGGATTCTGTGGGTCAGGAATATGGACAGGGAGCAATGGGGAACCCTTTTCTTCATTCTGCAATGTCAAGGTCTCAGTTGGACTCAAAGGCTGGGGGCTGGAATTATCTGAAGTCTTGCTCACACACAAGCTGCTGATTGATCTTGGCTGTGACTTGAGTCCTAAGCTGCAGCTGATGGTTGGAATATCTATCTGTCATCTCCCCATGTGGGTTGGGCTAATACTTACCTGGTAACAGGATTCTAATAAGTGTCCTGAAAGAAAAAAGCCAGGCAGAAACTGCAATGCCTTTCATGACCTAGCTTTGGGAGTCACGTTGATCATTTCTGCCATGTTCCATTTGTTAGAAATTAATCATTAAGTTTGGTTCATATTCAGAGAGGGAAGAAAGACTAGTGCCTCTCAATGGAGGAATGCCATGTCACCTTTTATGAAGAGCATGTGAGACGGGATATGTTGACGCCGTTATTGTTGGAGAGCAAATCTGCTAAACTCTCTTTGAGATTTAGCTACAGTGCCATCCTCAAGATTTCTAAATTCTAAGTTGTGTATATTCTTCCAACCAAATTTATTTCCAGTTTCTTTTCTTGCTAAACTTTTATTCTTACTTGCTTCTCATTTCTAGTAGCTGCTCTTTTCTCCACGCCAATTAAGGTATCAAATGTTGACTGTTTTCCCTGATCTTCCCCAAACTACATTTATATAAGGTATTTACATGTGTAGTAAATTTTACTGAAGGTTTGGTGGGTATGTACAGTGGAGGGCAGGGATGGTAGGGGTTGGAGGAAATAATATCATATCTACTATGGAGCAAATAATTTAAAATTTGAATAAAAACAAATTTGATACTAAAGACTCCTTTGGATGTCCCTGTCACCAAGAACTTCTAACTGATCCACAATTTTTTTTTTATTGGGCATTCACTTTTTGTCATGTGACATGATTTTCCTCTAGGCTATCTTATCCTCTTTTCTCTTTTTCCACTTTTTCATATGCCCATTTTATATTTGTGTTAAATGCAGAAATATTTATGTATATCTTCATTCCACCACCAGCTTCAGCCTATGCCTTGAAGTCCTCCCCTATCCTACCAAAGCTAGGAAAACCATATGTTGGCAACTGAGTTGAAGATCAATTATGGCAATCCTCTAAAGGCAGAAGCTGCACTTATTTGTAATTAAAAAAAAAAAAAAAGCTTCGTCCACAAAACAAATGAGTAAAGAAACAAGTAAGTACATAGTTTTCTATAAGCATATTGATAATTCTTTTTTATCATTGAGAATGCCCTTTATAGTAGAGAGGTTAAATTTGTGATAGTTTTGGGGGAGAGCTTGATCTTCTCTTTATTTTTCTCTTTTTCACTCCTGGTCTTGCTAATTTCCCTGTCAAAATGTATTAACTCAAGGTGAACCCTTAAGATTTGGCAAAGTTTCACATTTTCACATGAAGTGTGAGTTAATTGTTTTATATATAAGTAGGATTTATAATGGGGTTGAGACTGGATATTGAAACAGCTATTCTCAAAGTGATGTACTCTAAAGGAAATACTTCTTTAGCACCTAAAAGCACCATAATCCATTATAGCACAATATGGCAAAACATTGGTTCCTTTCCAAAGTTTTCATTTTCAATGACTTAAAGCCACAATAACATTTTGTATTTTTAGACTTAATAGAAATGAGAAGTTGAAGTGTAACTGAAATATATAAATTGGGAAGATGATATTTAAGTTAAAATATCCTATACTATTGATATATGGAAGATTTTCTTTTAGTTGAGAAATTCATCAACTAGTTTTTAAGACAATCTTCTTGGCTGTAAAACCACCCTTGTTACAATGAGACATAACAAGAGATTCACGCTTTCAGTTCTTCTCACTGAGATGAAAATGTTTGAAACAATGGTGGGCATCCTAGGACAGCTTGTAATGCTTGTAAATGATGCAGTGTGTGAGGTAGATTGTAAGTACTATGGGCTTTTAGAAAGGGGAACAATAAAAAATAATGGGTTAGGTTAAACTTCATGGAGCAGATAGGATAATCCTATAGGTAGATTTGAGTAGTCTTTCTGACTACCTCATACTTGTGATAAGGATTTCTGGTCATTTGGGAGCAGTGGCAGTTTTCCTGTTAAGTTAATGAGGCTGAAATTTCAGGGCCCCCAACTGGCTTTGGATCTTGGAGTGCAGGGATTTGTAGAGTATGAGTTGGGGATGGTGGTGAGAGAAGCAAGATTGCAAATCAAAGGCATATCTACATAAGCATTTCTGGTAATTTACCTAGAGATATCTCAAAATGTTATTTCTTTTTTTCATTCAAAATAAATATTCATTTTTATACCCGTTTTTCTATTTGTAATTTTGTCTTTTTCTGAAAAAAAGATGAAAATAAAACAACAACAACAAAAAAACCAGTTTATATAAATCAGACCTCATAAATCCTGTATTCACCTCTGTTTGGGTGATAATGATGGAATCTGCAAGTTAGGGATGAATTTAGTGTGGTTCCCTTTGATGGCAAAGAGACAACTGATTCATAGCTTGTTAGTATCAGAGCTTAGAACAAAACTCAAATTTCTTCTAGTTCTGTGCTCTTTCCTTTACACAGCAAGGAAAGGTGACTACAAATCACCTTCAAGGGCTCTTCATTTGGCTTATCAAAGTTATCCTGATATGATATAATATAGTGTGACAACAAATTATGTGATTGATAAAGTGAAACACTAAAATCTGCTGTATGAAATGGCCCTGGCAGCCTTCCCTCTGTAGATATTATAGTTTCTTAATTACCAGCACTGCCGAAATGCCTAGTGTTTAGAAATTGGAATGAGTTCATATGAGCACTTACATTATCAGGAAATATAAATAGCTCATTTATTCATGGTAGCATTACTGTGTTCCTAATATAGTTTTTATTGATGGACACTTGAACTGTATCAATCCACTTAAAATTCAGAATGGTTCTTTTGTGCATGGCTTTATGGCAAAAGCAGTATAATTCAATTTAATGTAATCTTTTAAAAACAATGATGTTTGTTTCATAAATGAATATTTTATATGTTGTGTTTAATTAAAATAAAACTATGCTACTGATCTAGAAAACACAAAACAGACTTGAGTTCATATTTATGAAGTGTGGCGATATTGGCAAGGCACAACTTATCTTGTTTATGAGACATGCTTGCTATTACTTGTACAGATTGCAGTCATTTTATTACTGAGCTTTACATGGTTTACAACCCAACAAATGCAATGAAACTGTCATGAGGAAAATAAGCCTATAAAATTAAAAAAAAAAAAAAAGTGGCACTCACAGATCAAAATGCAGTTTTTGCTGAAGCGTTGGTAGGTTTTGAAATGCTCCATCCTTTTAGGGAGCAGGTTTTCTAGATATATCTCTAAATGAAAGGGATAAGGCTAAGATAAGACACCAAGGTTATTTTTAGCACCTCTGCTTTGAGTACATTTCCTCTGAGACCTTCTTGCTTTCACTTTTACTTTATTGATGGGTTCCAGAATTCCAAGTAAAAGAAATGTTTTCAACAAAAGAACTGTTCGCAAACCAGCAAATGGTGTTAATATATGAAAAAGGGGTGGTGGTGGATGAAAAGATCGCTATCTTTTTATTTAGTTAAACTGAACATTGAATTCAATTCATATTTTTCTAAAGTGGTGTCTGTAAAACTGAACATTGAATTCAATTCATATTTTTCTAAAGTGGTGTCTGTAGTCCTGGAGCACGAAAGTGTCCTAAGGACGTCTGCAGGCTGTGGTGGGCAGGTGCATATGGCTGCCTGCGTGGTGTTGCATATAGTTGATCTTCTAGGACATTAAGGTATAGTTTTAATTGACTTTCTGGGTTTTCTGGTTTTTTCATCTAAAAAGGCATTTCATTTCTTGGCCATTCATAAAATACTGATGACTTTAAATCTTGTATTTCTTAGGTATATTCATGTATATCCTCTCAAGATCTGAGAAAAATTGACATAAAAGCAAGTAAATGAACTATAGAAATTTTAACAGAAAGAACTTGGGAGGGGATGCTTCTTTATATAGCGCATCTATTTGTCATATATGTATATATATATATATATATATATATATACATATATATATATATATATGAAATATATATATATATATTCCCTAACTATGCTAGTTTTTTATCATAGCTGTGACAATTATTTTGTTTCCTGCTGCGAGATTAATACATTTTGTTCTTACACAGCTAGGGTCTTGATGATATCCAAGAGGTAGGAAAACAAAAGTGTGCCAAAGAAATTCAAGGAATAGAAAGGAGAAATTTCAAAAATTAAATATACGAGCTCTTGACTACATAGAATGAACCTTTTTCAGAGCAGTTAGCAATGATAAACACATTATGTGTTGGATCTGGAAAATAACCTGCTTGTCTTCCCGTACCTGAATCCTAACCCTACTGCAAGGTGCAGCTCACATCTCATCTGTCCTCATCTGCAGACACATTTCATGGATTTTTCGACCCCTACAAGGATTTTGCTGGAATAATGGATGCAGCCCACCTCTGAACCCAGGCCCACTGCAGTTTGTTTTTGTTTGTCCTGTTCATTGCTCAACTAACCAATACTTATAATGTGCTTCTCTGTAAGCCAATCACAGCAGAAGGCAGCGGGGGTCTCACCGACATTAGAGGGCATGCCTGTTAGACCTTGGTGTCTACGAGGTACTATAATTCCTACCCACTTCAAAAAGGGCCCACACTCCAGTTCCCAACGAGGTTAATACCAGACCTGAATGCTGCTCTGTTCAACTCGGGGACTCTGCCGCTCTGCCTTCCTCAGGCCACTGTCTCCCACTGGGAAAACTGACCCTGTTCTCATCACTGCTTCACTCTCATCCTGTTCTATTTCTCTAACCCATGCAATGCCTTCTACCAGCTCATGTCCTGCCTTGAAGGAATGGTTTTTCCTGCACTGTGCTATAATCACCATCTTCCATACTTCAAATACTTCCTAGTTCAGTGTCACATCTATTAGACTTTTTTTGTTCCTCCTTTTATACCTCACCCCTGACTTCACACACTATCAATACATGGATACATGGAACTATACTTGAAATTATATAATGCACACACTAGAAAAAGGGCATTGTACCACCAAGCTGTGTTCAGAGGGGTCAGCCCCATCATAAGTAGTCACCTTCAACCCCTTATCTACACATTCATATTTTTGAAGTCCCAGCATGTTTCTCATTAAAACAGCATAAATTGAATTAAAGTTGATCAGTACCTTTACCTGATGGCTTTCTTCTTTCTCTGTGTTTATTAAAAGATGTCCATGTAAGTATTCTGTGAGCAAAATTCAATTTTAATTATTTTGTTAATAGATGACAGGTGTACACAGTACAAAGCACAAAGCTTCTAAAATAAAGTTTAGTAGTTTTTTGTTTGTTTGTTTTTCATCTGTGACACTTCCCATGCCTCTCCAGACATTTGGTTTCCTTCCTAGATATAACTGCGGTTAAGAGTCTCCAAGAGGACATACAGATGGTCAATAGACATATGAAAAGATGCTCAACATCACTAATCATCAGAGAAATGCAAATAAAAACCACAATGAGATATCACCTCACTCCAGTTAGAATGGCTATCACCAGGAAGACAAAGAATAACAAGTGTTGGAGAGGCTGCAGAGAAAAAGGAACCTTTAAGACTGTTGGTGGGAATGCAGATTGGTGCAACTGCTATGGACGGCCGTGCGGAGGTTCCTCAAAAAATTATGAATAGAATTACCATATGACCCAGCAATACCTCTCCTGGGTATCTACTCAAAAAATCTGAAAACATTTATCCGTAAAGATATATGTGCTCCGATGTTCATTACAGCTTTATTTACAGGACATGGAAATAACCAAAGTGTCCTTCAATAGATTATTGGATAAAGAAGATCTGGTATATATACACAATGGAATACTATTCTGCCATAAGAAAAGATGAAATAGTGCCATTTGTGACAACATAGATGGATCTTGAGATTATGATGCTAAGTGAAATAAATCAGATAGAAAAAGTCAAGAACCATATGATTTCACTGATAAATGGGATATAAAACTGAAAGCAACAAAGGAAAAAGACAAAAAAACAAAAACTGATAGGCATAGAAAATAGTTTAGTGGTTACCAGAGGGTAAAGGAGGAGGGGGTGGTAGATGAGTGTAAAAGTGATCAAATATATGGTGATGGAAGAACTGACTCTGGGTGGTGAACACACAATGTGATATATAGATGATGTATTAGAGAATTGTACACTTGAAACCTATGTAACTTTACTAATCATTGTCACCCCAATAAACTTTAATTTAAAAAAAAGTCACTTTATCAGCCTTTGTGAGATAATGTATGCATATGTAGTCTATACAAGCATATGTGTGTATGGTGATTGTGTGTGTGTGTGTGTGTGTGTGTGTGTGATATATATACATATATATATGTATATTGCATATAATACATGAATATTATATATAGTACATGATATATATGCATATTATATATAATACATATGTATATTATATATAATACATGCACACATATTTTACACAAATGGAAGCGTGCTAATACACTGTACTACACTTTTTTCTTTCTTTAGCAATATACATTGAAGATCATTTAATGTCATATGTAAAGAGTTGTTTATTCTTTTAGGGCTATACAATGTAGCATTTTAGGACTGTCTTCTATTGATGGGTATTTAGACAGTTTCCAACATTTTGTATGATAAACAAAGCTGCAGTGAATATTTGTCGTTTTGCAGCGTCATGGTTTGTGTGTAATGAGTATCTACATGTGAGAGTGCTGGGCCAATGGGCCTCTATATTTATAATTTTGATAGATAAGGCTTAGTTTCCCTCAACTGAAGTTATACTATTTAACTACAACTAGAAATTCTTGAGGAAGTCAGTGTATCCTTAGGAACCCAGTAGGAAAATAGATTCATCAGTCGGGTAATTTGAAGAGCATTAAACAAATGGACTGTTCATAAAATATGGGACAGATATAGAGCAACCCTAAAGCGTGATGTAATATTCTAGGGCTAGTAAGGGGGTGAGGTGACCATCACTGGACTAAAAAGGGCAGGGTGGCAGGGCACTGACTGATACCAAAGACGGAGAGGATGTGTGGAAAGGACTACCTTAAGAGGCTGTGACTTGGTCAAGGAGGTAGCCAACCAGAAGCAAACTCGCAGAGACGCAGCCTGGGGGATAGATATTCAGATCACACTCTCATCCCTTCCTCTTATGTCTTGCTCCTATTACCCACTGCCCAATTTGACAGATGGCAAGAGGGCAAATGGGACCCCTGGTTCTGTTTACACAGGTCAGCCAGCTGAGGTGTAGAGCAGGGTGGAGAAGAGGGGCCAGAGACATACACAGAAGATTTAGCTCTTTCTACATCCTCATGCCAATCAACAGTATTTTTTATGCTTATGTATCTGAGAGGTGAAGTATTATCTACGTTTTTCTTAATATAACTCAGGCTATGAATATTTTAAAATAAGTAAGATTATTTTATTTCTTTTTCTGTGTAGTATCTATTCTTAATCTTCCCCATTACATACATATATATTATATTTATATATTTAAATACATACATGTTTCTCTTTATTTTAAAATGATTTCAAGAGAAAACTTACAAAAACAGTATGGAAACTAGTCAGTTTCCGTATGTCTCTCATTCATATTTTCAAATTGTTAACATTTTAGTATACTTGCCTTTTCATTCCCATTCTCCTCTCTTTCCATAGGTGTATATAAATATTATTGATTGATCAGTCTATGTGTAAATATACACAAACCTATATCACTATATATCGTGAACTATTTAAGAATGAAATACAAACATGATACTTGTTAAGTGTGTATTTTTTGAAAATGAAGGCATCTACAAAATCAGGAAATTAACAAAGTTTTATTATGATCACTTAATCCTCAGACACTATTACATATTTTTTTGTTTTCTACAGTGTCATGAGTTTTACAGCATTTGATTGTCGTGTCTCTTTAGTCTTTTTTAAGTTGGGCAGTTCCTCAGTCTTATCTTTCATGATAGTAACGTTTTGGGAGTTACAGGCCAGTTACTTGTAAAATGTCCCTTAGCTTGGAGTTGTCTGGTATTTTCTCATTTTTAGCAGGATTATCTCAAAAATAATGTTGTATTTATTTCATAATATCGTATCAGGAGGTATGCAATGTCAATTTGTTCCATTACTGGTGATGTTAAATTTCATTACTCTAGTTAACATGGTTTCTGCCAGGACTTCTTCATTGTAAAACTATTGAACAAGGATTTGTGATCATTAATTAATAAACAATTAAGTATCTTGTCGGGAGATACTTTGAGATTTTTCACTAAGCCATAAAGCTCTCCTTTCCCCCCTCCCTCTTTCCCTCCCTCCCTTCTTTTCTTCTTTCATGTATTTGTATGAATCAGGGTTTGAACAGAGAAGCACAAAGGATTTATTATAGGGATATCAGCTAATACAATTGTGGGAACAGATTATACAGTCTTTCCAGTCTTTTGTGTCTTTTGTGTCTGGAGCTGGAGTCTGAATATCACTGGGCTGGCAGTCAGGAAGGGCCAATGCACATGAAGTGAAGGAGGCAAGGACAAGCTGGAACTAGTGAGGATGGAATGGAGTTCACTTTGGTTTCTCATCACTTCTAAGCTTCCACCTTCGATTATAGAGTGTCCTGCAGGCGAAACCAGATCCCTTCATCATGGAGCTAAACATGTATCTGGTGAGGCTGAGGCCAAAAATCTAGCAGTTGCTGGTAAACCTGCAGACTTGGTTGCTCCCTCCTGACAAGACAAGATAAGCAACAATGTGAGCGGGCTGAGTATAGGGAATACTGCTACTCATTTACTTCTGTCTTGCAAATCTTGTGCAAGAAATCCCTCCTGGGTCAGGCTAACTCAGAACAGTACAGGGAAGGGAATTCTGGGAAATGTAGTCACAGATTAGCCAAGTTGATATAATACTAATCCACCATGGTATTTATGGCAGTATGAATTAATGAATCCCTATTTTATTCAAAATATTACTATTACAAGTATTATTTATTTTGAGGCTCAACTTGTTCCAGACCTGGTCAGTGGAAGCCTTTTATGCTGACTCTTGTATGCTTTTGACAGTTTTCCATCATTCTTTGAGTATTTACTTACTTTCTGACAAAAAAAAAAAAAGATGTTGCAGGACCATCTTATATTTTCTCTGTCATACTGCCAGAATAAATACTTTCTCCAAAGTGCTTTGGTATCATTAGTACAGAATGGCATTGAGAAACCAATATCTGGAAGATCCCTGTTACTGCTTCTAGATTTCAATAGACAAAGCCAGGAAATACAAAAGAAAGGAGAGATCCTTCTTTTCCTGTTTTCCTTTTGGGGTCTTAGTCTTATTTTGTATTCCATTTGGGATCTCTTGTATATTAAGGAAACTAAACCTTTGTGATGTGAGTGTGAGTATCTTTCCTAGAATATTATTGGTATATATAGTGTTTTACGGTATCGGTATGTTTTGATTGTTTCTCATGGGCGCAGTTTTGGTAATATACATGCAATGAAACTTGGATATATATAAAGCAGGTTTTTCATTCTAGTGATCATGTAGAAGGCAGATGACATCTAAAAATGGTTGAAGGGAGGATATTCTTGAAAATGCATGTGGGGAAGTCTTTGTGACCGCTCTCTCTGCTCATCTGAAGGCAATATCTTGAAGCCAGAGCTCATGATGTGCAGGAAGAAATATTTTTAAGTCTGATTTTCATGGGGGATAAATTGAAGGTGTTGAGCATTATTTTTATTGGTCATTGCCAATTCTTCAGAAACAAGCTGTCCTGGGTTTCTTTTCCTGGATTTGGACCTGATTTTCTTTCCCTATACATTTATTCATTCATTTACTCTATTAACATTCATTTATTCATTAATTAGTTCCCTATGATGGACATAGAACTCAACTAACTTTTGGACAAGCTGGAAAAGTGACTGAAGTTATGATTCTGTATTCAAGGCTTATTGTTGTGTTTGGAGGGCCAAAATAATATCACATGAATAACAAAAAAGTAGTAATAGCCCCGCATCAAAAATAAGCATACAATATCTAAGACAGACTAGAGTCTAAGTTGATATGAAATATTACATTTGTTTATTGCAAAAGGCATCAAATTATTTTAGTGTGTCTAAAATACAAACACACACAGATACACACAGAGCTAAAAAAGTCAGTACATAAGAATAGATTGAGAATTCAAATCAGAAATCAAAGGAAGTTAGATGAGGGATAAGTGGAAGCCTTTTTGAACTCAGTTTCTAGTTCTGTTTTATATTTCCCTATCATTGCTCTCATGGCTTATTCTGTATTATCAAACAAAAGGCTGAACATACTTCACCTGTTAAGACTCAAAAGCTTAGCCTCCTGTAGGAAGTCTATGCAAATACTGTAATTAGCCAGTTAATAATCATTCTCTCTCGTGCTCAGCACTCCATCGTCTTTCTATAATATCATTTCTGTGAGACTATATTTTACTTATGTGTTTTCATGTTAATATCTCTTCGAGGGCAAACTTAATAGAGGATAGGGATTACATCTTATTCATTGTTATGTCTTCCTGCCAAGCTCAGTGCCTGGCAAATGATAGGTGCTCAGTAAATGTTGGTTGGATGGATGGATGAATGAATGAATACTGATAGGTTTCTGATTTTAAATCTGTTTGGCTTTCAGTAGTGAAAGGAGAAAATGGTTCCAGTTTAACCGTTTAACCTGATTGATTTTCTTATCCCAACCGTTAATGTAGGGGCAGTCCTGATCATTGTGGTCTTTTTAATCTAGTTTGTTTGTTGGAATGGGGAAGATGGAGAGATGAGCTTCGGATGCTGTTTTTATGCCATCCGTCAGACATCTCCTGTCCCATGACATGTACAGACACATTCTGTTCACCAGCTGCTGATTTCTGTTTGTTCGTATCATGTTTCTTGGGCCAATGGTGGTGCTGCTGCTACTGGCTTCTTTTCTGCTACAGTGTCCCCTAATCGCATTACAAGGATACAAAATGTGTTACCTACCCTCCCTTCTGCCTTCCCCCCTCCCTTTTTAAGAAATGATAGGGGACTAGTTGCCAACGTATGTTTTACCAATTTCCCTAGTCTCCGGATTTAACCCCTAGGCCCCCTTCTAAAGGGATTAGGTACTCATCAGAGATACCACTGGAATTTGGTTTGTAGGTGATGCTTGGAACAGATCAAAAAAGCACTCTGGGGATTCAAATTTCCATTAATTTGAATATTGGGGTTAAAAGGTTTTAGCTCTGAGCCTGTAAAGGTGAATGCAGTATAATTAATTCATTGTTGCAGCTACTAAATTCACATTCTAATTTGCTAATAAGGAAAGCAAAAAGATAGTGTGAAACTTAGAAATCTCATCCTGGTTGGTAAGGGATAGCCCTATGAGATTCTCTTTACATTACTTTTCTATAAGTAACCTAAAAGAAAATCAATTTACCTTAAATGGTTAGACTTGGAACAGTTTTCTCCTTTCACTACCCAAAGGCCAATAATATTTAAAATGAGAAACCAATCAATAGTCATTCATTTATTCATTCATTTGTTGATACTACCAACATTTACTGAGCACCTATTATTTGCTAGGCACTGGACTTGGCACTGGCACTGGCAACGATGAATAAGGTATGATCCCTGTCCTCTAGTGAGTTAGCCTTGGAGAAGATACTAACATGAAAACACGACTAAGTGAAATATAGTTGAATTACTAAGACTCTTGCCTCACAAAGTCTACCTGTGATTTCTACTATTAAGACCAGTATAGGGGCCAGCCCGGTGGCGCAGGCGGCTAGAGCTCCATGCTTCTAACTCCGAAGGCTGCCGGTTCGATTCCCACATGGGCCAGTGGGCTCTCAACAACCAAAAAAAAAAAAAAAGAAAAAAAAAAGAAAAAGACCAGCATAATCTTTGTGTAGATATGGCCTCTGCCAGCAAATATGGACTGTAAGTCCTTTATACCTTCTAGGCTGTGAAAAAAGGATACATTTGGGGTCTTCACATTTAAATACTAATAAAGGCCAGAGGGATAAGGAGAAAGATACCTGGGTTTCATACCTACTTCCTGTCTTTATTTTCAGGCTAAAATCTGCTCTCTGACCTTCATCCATTTTTAAAATGTATTACTTTGACTAAGAATTTAGCAGTCAGTAGGCACTGAGAGTATGCAGAGGGAGGGCAAGGTGCCTGTCCTAGGAGATCCAGACTCAAGGGAGAGGCATACATACAAACCCACTTTTGATTGTCCTCCATAGAGATTACATTTTGATATGCTATCTAAAGAGCAAGGTCCTGGGAGCAAGAGTGGGCAGCTTCTTTCACTGAGGAGACATCAAAAAGGTCTTCCTCAAGAAGGTGAATCCTAGGCTAAGGGTCAAAATGTGTTAGTAAAGCAGAGAACAGGTAAGTGCCTCGGTACGTTTGGTGTGAGTGTGTACATTGTTCAACAGTTGCAGATCTCGTATGGCTGTTGGCTAGAAGGCATAACAATAATTGACATCTATTAAATAGTATTGGGCCCTTTATTATGTTATCTTTTAATTCTCCTCCCGAAACATCGATGATAGGCATATTATTGTATTGGACCCATTTTTAAAGGTAAGGGGGTGCATCTCAGAGTGGGTTCAGTGAGTTGCTGAAAGTTAAGTACTATATGGAAGAACCAGGATCTAGAACTTTTTCTACTACAGATTCTTTAATATGACAAATATATGTTAGGAGAAAGAGTTTAAGAGAGGATTTGAGATGTCCTAGTGAGATGAGGTATAAGAGAGAGGCAGGTACCATTTCATGAAGGGCCAAATCAAGACTCTCAGCTTCAATCCCGAGAGTAATCAAGTGCCTTTAAAGGGTTTTAAGCCAGGAAGCAGCATGATCGGATGTGCATTTAGAAACATGTCTCAGGCTACAGGGTTCCTATGGACCAAGATCACAGGCAAGGAGAGCTGTTGTTGATCCAGTGGAGACATGGCACATGCGTTTACAAAGCTCAGTAGTAGCAGATGCGCCACACCAAAAAGTCATCTGCTTTTAGGATCATCTTGATCCTACTTCCTATTCAGGCCTTTGGTATCAGCTTGTTCTTCTGATTTTACCCCAAGGCTCTCCTTCCAATTTTTAATTAATTTCCTCCCAGCCTACTGCACAGCTCTTGCTTCTGGAGCCTTGCATTGATCTTCCTGTTAATTTGGCATTGCCAAACCAGTAGTTGTCATTTTCATAGTTTAATAGTCCCCTCACTTAAGTGACCTAACACTTATGATCTGGCTTGATTTATTTTAGTTTAAAATGAATATTGATAATAGATTTGGAGAGTGTGCTTGCATAACTCTTATTTTGTACAAATATGCAATGCTTATCTCCACATGCAGCTGCACCCAGAGCCTGTGCAAACAGAGAACTTTCAGATTCTATCAGATCAAGTTTTTCAAGAGAATGATAGTAAACTCATTTTGAACATGGGAAATAAAGGAGGCTATCACACAGCATAATTAGCGAAGGGTAAAATATAGAAATCTAAGCTAGTGGAAGAAGCCTGGCGGTAGGTGGGTGAGTCAGACTGCATCCAGAGAGTTAGGGGGCATTGTAAAGGAAATGGGGGCTATGGGTGTTTAGGCTGGAAATAAACCCAACCTTTGAATTCTGTGAAGGGTGAAAAGTTCAGGAAGACTTTGGAGCATCCAAAGAATCATTTACGGAAGCTGCCAGAAGCAGAAGACCTAGAAATCTGAACTGAGCAGGGGAGGTTTGCTTAATATGCCTCTCGGGTATGAATTACTCAAGAGTTCACTGCTGTGTGCCATGACCAGAGAACAAGTCACAGTCTTCTCAGTGTAGTTTGAACCTTGAATGAATTTTAGAGCTGATAAGGTGATTGAGCTTATTTCCAGTTGCAGGATCAAGATGGATGGTCTATTCTGAAAATTCATGCCACAACTGGGCAGCCAAATAAGGGAATTACAACCTCTAAAAAATTTTCTATAGAGCTTTATGGTTTGTACAACTTCTTTCATAGACATATGTCATTATGTCATATACCTGAAACTAATATAATACTACATGTCAATTATATCTCAATAAAAAATACCCAAAAGGATAAAAAGATAAGTGCAAAAAATTATTTACCAAAATAGAAATAAAGTTGAGATGAATTGATAAAAATGTTTACCTTTGTCTTTTTCATTCCCTTACTTGAGAAATTTGATACTTGCCTTTCGGAATTTTATATTCTTACATCATACTGGCACACGCAGACTCTTTCAGACATACAAAGATTTTATTTGAAATAAATTCTCATGACATTGAATAGTATTATAACTTTATTTAGGTTATCAAGGGTGTCAAGGAAATGGGTATAAAAAGGGAGAGTAAGAAAGAGGTTACTGACAGGTGGGAGAGAGGCCCTCATAAAGAATTTCTATCTAAGGGATCACAGGAGAGACTAACACTGAGAAGTAGGCCTGAACACTGCAGGAGAACAGCCAGGCCTAAAAAGCTTGGCAGGTCCTTTGGATATGATCTTCCCATCTGGAAACCCTGTGCCATATGTAGAAAATGATCAGATTGGTTAAGATTTAGTAGAAAACAGCAGACTGTCAGATTCAGTTGCAGGTCACTGAAGTCATCTGAATTGCTTCTCTGGGAAGCCAGATAGGAATTGTGGTCTTCTCTTTGGTGGATTTAATAGTACTTAGCAGTAAATCCCAAAGCGTGCTATCAGGACAAGCAGCTTGCACATCACCTGGGACTTGTTAGAAATACAGAGGGCGATAAAAAAAAATGTATACACATTTGAAGAAAGGAATACTGTATTAAAATGGTAATATTCAATATACACCGAAACCAGAACATGAATGCAAGTCATGTTTGACTTCTGCAATTACAAGAGGTTCTCAAAGTGGTTACCATCAGCATCCAGACACTTCTGATAGCAAACTACTGCTTGAGTAATGTCGACCAAAGTGTCCACTTGTACACATTTTTTTGGCACCCCCGGTATAAATTCTCCGGCTCACACCAGATCTACTGAATTAAAAGCTCTGGGGTTGGGCACAACAATCTGTGTTTACCAAGTGCTCAATGGTGATACTTATGCTCACCAGTTTAAAAACTATTGAACTAGTAGAAAGAGAGCTTACAAAAGTAGGTTGGAGGTAGGTTAGGGAAGGAGGGAAAGTATAGCTAGAGATTCATGGGGAAAGAGTTTAAAAGTAAGTAGGAGAATAAATTAATTCCCTGCAGAAGAAAGCTTAAAGCTCTTGGAAAATTTGATGATCAGAAGACCGGATTTAAATGCTTCCACATATTGCCTAACCCTACTTCTATAGCCTGAAATCTTGAGGTCTCATATTGAAACCAATATGGAAGATCTGGTTAATTTTATTACTGTTGCTTCTAGGTTTTTTTTTATAGTACAGCATTTTGTTTTGTATTCCCTCTAAGACCTGGACACAGATGTAATTAAAACCTCGATTTGGATGAGACAGCTTTACCATGAAGTAATAGTAAAGGTGTAAAATGCATCCTTCTTGGTATTGACTTCTAAAGATTGGATCTGTCCACACACTAGATGATACAGTCATGGTGGAGGAGTATACTGCCTTGGGTACTGGGGACAGTGTGACATGGAGAGAAAAGTTTTCTTTCTCCTCATTTGGGAATATAACAGCAAGAACAAAATGCTGGAAACATTTTTTTAAAATTTAGCTTGATGAAGTGTCAAGCAGAGCTCTATGGGTTCAAAAATACTTACGTTTGAGAACCAGAAAGTAATTGGAACAGAAATTCCTCTGCACCTCCCACCTTTTCTGTCAGTTGCTCAGTCATTTCCAAGTGGCCTGAAGTTTCTGTACAGACAGTCATCTTGCTATAATGACTGTAATTCATCACAGGAGGTATTCAGTTTTGAAAATGAAATATGACTATATATTTTGGAGATTAATAATGAGCGCTTGTTTATTGATTATATCCCTAGGGTAAAACAATTTTAGAAAAAGAAAATAAATATAACAGAAAAAAAATGCACTTTTTAAGGTCCTTCACAATAGCCTAGAGTAACTTGATATGTAAAACTTATTTAAACAATACTATGTGTACCTTTACGTAAAAGACAAAAAGTGCTGATTGTTGCTTTGCGTGTGTACTTTTCTCCAAAACACTTTTGAGAAGACTTAAAGACATATATGCCAAAGGTAAGTAACAATAATTAAATCAGTGTCAAGGACACAGTTCATTATTCCTACCATGACGTCTCATGTGTTTGCTATCATTGAGCATTCGTTTTGCCTTTAGTTTCCTAGTGACTGTGACAGAGAGAGAAATATGGGCAGATTCAAATTCCTCAATGCAGAACTGATTTTAAGGAAAGATTTATTATCTTGGATTTTATGTAGCAAGCACAGAGTACAGGCGTACCTCAGAAATATTGTGGGTTTAGTACCAGACCACCACAATATAGCAAGTACTGCAAAAAAGTGACTTGTCCTCTTTTTGCTGATGGAGGGTTTTTCTTTCTTTCTTTCTTTCTTTCTTTCTTTCTTTCTTTCTTTCTTTCTTTCTTTCTTTCTTTCTTTCTTTCTTTCTTTCTTTCTTTCTTTCTTTCTTTCTTTCTTTCCTTCCTTCCTTCCTTCCTTCCTTCCTTCCTTCCTTCCTTCCTTCCTTCCTTCCTTCCTTCCTTCCTTCCTTCCTTTCTCTCTCTCTCTCTCTCTCTCTCTCTCTCTCTCTCTCTCTCTCTCTCTCTCTCTTTCTTTCTTTCAATTTTATAGGGATGACAATGGTTAGTAAAGTTGCATAAGTTTCTGGTGTACAATTCTGTAATACATTGTCTATATATCACATTGTGTGTTCACCACCCAGTCAGTTCTCCTTCCATCACCATATATTTGATCCCGTTTACCCTCGTCTACCACTCCCACTCCTCTCACCCTCTGGTAACCACTAAACTATTGTCTGTGTCTATGAGTTTTTGTTTCTTTATTTGTTTGTCTTGCTCCTTTGTTGCTTTCAGCTTTATATCCCACATATTGATGTAGGTGATGTTGGATCTGCCGGCAGTTTCTGGGTGTGGGCTGGGATTGTGTCTCATGAAACCGAAGAATGGAAACATGGACCAGGAAGAGGCAAAAAGTTTTTTAAAAAGGATAGTTTATTAGAGGCAGGAGAAGAGGTTGCAGCTACCGAGAGGGAGGAGGTCCCGAATGGGGGGTTGCCCCATGACTGAGGCAAAAGCTCCTACCTTTATACCTTCCCTTTGTCTGTTTGGGAAGGGGAGTGGTTTGGAGAAGGGACCTTGTTTGAAAAAGGGAACTTGTTTGAAGAAGGGAACTGGTGCCTTCTAATGAAATTCCTCTACCAGGTTTGTTCTGCTTGCCCATCCTAAAGGAATTAGCAAAATAACCTACTCTTATCTATCAGATCTGCTGTTTGTCAGGCCAAAAGGAATTTTATGATTAATCTCAGGGCTTTGTTACATTATGTCCTGGAGCGAAGGAGTGATTTCAAAACCTGAAGTTTTAGGATATGGCTGTCTTTTGTTTATTCCACCAGGGACCGCCCTGTCTACCTAGGGACATGCTAACTCTCCTGTATCACAAATACATGACAGTGACTTAATATAGCCCCATATACTTTGAAGATCAGAAGAACATTAGGTAGAGTTTAGTGCCAATAAGATCTTAGTAAGATAAGAAGCTGATGCACTATTTTCCCACAGAAAGATATCATTCCACTCCTGAAAGAGACTACACTGTAGCTACAACACAAATTTTCCTCAGGAAAAGACCTTTAGATTTTCTACAGCACTTGAACAAGTGCTTTAACCATTGAGTATGGCAGAGAAAACTACCAGAATAATTTTCCAAGCAGTGCTTCTTCCTTCTCAATAGAAAAAAAAAAAAAATCAAGGCTTTATTATCACATAAATGACAGTAAGCAACTACTTAAAGCTATACTTAATCAAAAGATTAGTGTCATTCACTTGGGACAGTGCGATGAAGCAACGTGGATGGGTTTGGGGACGTTCAAAGAAATCTGTATCATAGGTTAAACAAAGACAATCCAACTCTTTTGTTTCTCTTTTCAATCCCTTAAGAATCCCACATTCTCCAAATAAGAGCATCTTCCCCACAAATGATTTTTCTCTCCCATGTGCATTCAAAAATCGAGTCTTAGAGAGTATTCCAGAAAATTTAAGGGATTGTCAGCAGAATTCTTAACTTACTAATTAATTTGTACTTTCTTTTTGAAACTAACTGAAATATTTTGTCCTGATGATTGGAATGTTCACACTGAATTTGCCAAACAAAAATTTAAAAATATATTGTTAGAAATGCTGCAGGCTTTGTAAAGTGGCTTTCCACTGGCTCAGTGTAAGAGCAGGACCAAATGTTTATTAATTCGCTCTGCCATAGAGCTAATAGAACTGTTCTTTTAATTCCACAAACAGAAGCCTGTGTTCTTTGGATGGTTATTTTATTTCCCACGGAGCCTGCATGCTGTTGGCTGACAATTGCAATGGCTATGTATCTATTTGGATCTAGATGGCTCTACTGCCAAAAACAAATAAATAAGAAAGCAAGTACTCTTTTAAAAAATTTGTTTTTGCAAAAGTTCTGAAAATACATATTAAAAAATTCTTGACAAAGTTTCTGGAGATGATTTTTTATCCTGGGTGTAGAACTGCTAAAATCATAAGATAAAGGCAGATCAATAGGTGAAAATGTTTCACATTATTCAAGTATTCCTTTATTATCTTATGTAATCCATATATTTTGGATTGAAAACATTAACTAACCTCTCTCGACTCAATGCCCCCACCCTAGCCCCTGCCAATGTGCGCGCGCGCACACACACACACACACACACACACACACACTGCTGTGATAGGGCGGGTGTAGAGGAATGATCAAAAATCCAGACTGAGGCACATATTATTTCTGTGCTTTCAGTCACGTGGTCTTGGGCAAATTACTTCATCTCTCCATGCTTTATTTCCTGCATCTATAAAGTAAGCATAAAGTTAACTGTGACTCTTCCATGCGAGCGTTAGGAAAATTAGATTAAGTTCATGCAAAAGCACCATAAAAGTGCCTGACCCATAGAAATGCATCCAGAGATTTGTGTTTATTCTCCTTCCCTTGAGCAGTTCCAACTGGAATGAATTTCCATTGTGCTGTTTAACCACCTTGATGCGCCTATTATTATTATTATTATCATTATTATTATTAATTCAATGTTAGCTCTAAGGGGCATTCAAATATAAGTGTCTTTCAGGTTCTTTACCGTCTAAATTCTTCTTTGCGTTTATCATGTTTTCCTCTACTTTTAAACTATGAGCTTTCATTTATTGCTTTCTTTATTAGTTGCTCACCGTGCAATGTTCTGATTTTAATCTGCTTCAAACCAAGAAATCAGATTATCAACTCCATTAAAATTTGAACTAAATTGGGAGCAATTTGACTTAGTAAAAATCAGAAGTGGTCTTCCCTGAGTGAAGCGAATCCTCTTCACCACATGGATTTTGTACTTGGATCTGTTTTGCTTTCCAGGGACCTCTTTTGCTTTTAAAAGTGAAGGTGTTAGATAAATCACTTTGGAAAAAGTGAGGTGCGATAATATTAAATTGAGTTTCCTTTTGATGTCAGGGTTTGGTGTGCTCATACAAAAACCTGGCTGAAAAGTGAAAAAAATAAAAATAAAAAAAAAAAGAGAGAAAGAAGAGGTAGTGAAGCACATGTACTATTTGTTACAGGAGTGAAGAAGATGACTCACAATGCATGAACTTAAATATTACCCTGACTGCATTTTAAAACCTCTGGCCATAGACTTACTAACTCTTGTTCTGCTTCAGGCAAATCCAACTGATAGCAGGGTCACTGCAGTGATTCTCAGTGTTCCCAGCAACAACAGAATTTTCAGAAATGCAGATTCTCTGCCCATCCTAGACATATTGACTTAGAACCTCTGTGGGCAGGCCCAGCAATCAGTGTTGTAACAATCCCTCCAGGTAATTCTGATGCAGAGGAAAGTTTGCGACCCACTGACCAAGTGATACATTATGAGAATCACCAGGGGATCTTCCCAGAACCATAAATTGCAAGGTTCAAAACAAACAGAAAAACAAAACATCCCAGGTGCTTTCAGTGTAAGCTAGTGTTTGAGACCTACTTCTCTAGGCCTCGCTTTCCAGCACAAAGCAGTCACTGTTGCTTAAAAAGCTATAATTCGGAATGGCCTCCACCATTCAAAGTAGCAACAGTGTTCTCTGAACTCTTTCACACTAATCCCTTACTGTCTCCTGGAACATGAAAGATCTCCATTAAAATGCAAATGTTATGTGAGAGATGCTATTTGAAATTAATATACATTAATATGTTTTCCTAAATTAGCAGTTCTGTAGCAGTGTTTTTCAAACATCAGCTCACATCATAATAATCTGGAAGGCTAGTTTAAGTGAATGTTGCTATGCCTCACCTCCAGAATTCTGGATTTTGAAAGGCTGCAGAGAGGCTCAGTAATTTGCATTTCTAACAAGTTCCAGGGGATCTGCCCTGCTCCTTCAGGGACCATAAAAACCATTGCTTTGGGGAAAGAAGGGTCTTGAGGAATGGAAGTCAGCACAAGTAAATTATGCTGGGAGGGAAGGGAAACACCATGCTGCTCTCCTGTACATGGAAGACCTGAACCACAGAGAGGCCAGCCTGAGGATAAAGAAATAGAAGGGCACCTCTACTAATGAGCCTTAATGAAACGAAAATCACGTGATTATTATTGGAACAGTTTAACCGAGAACATTAATTTCTAGTTTGCAAATCTTTTATCTAGTGTTTTTCAAAACTTGGGGTACAGCAAAATAGGAGCTTGTTACAAACGTAGGTATTTGGTCCTCATCTTTGTAATGTCTCTTCCCGAAATCTCCGATGAAACCCAGAAATAAGTGATTCAGGTGAGTTTGCTACAAATGGTCTTTTATTTATTTGTTTGTTTGGTGGAACTGTTCATTCAGGGGGACTGAGGGCCTTTATTATTATTATATTATTAAACATTTTTAGAGATTTAGGAGTAAAATAGAAATACTGTTGGGACAGGGCCAGGAGACCAGTTTCCAGGCTCTTGGCCTCAGATGCATGTGCAGGACGCGCTCCCCACTTCTAACCTCCTCCCCCCATCCCCATGTAACCAGCTGACTCTAAGCCGCTTTTGTTCTGCATGCTATATAACTGTTTTGGCTGCTCTGGCGAGCCTGGATGCTGCTTCCTGTGTCTCGCCCAGCTACCACCGCTACCACTGGAGAATGTAACTGTGGTATGAACCCTTTACCTACGGCTATGTTGTCTTTTTTGGCCTCACCAAATCCAAGAAACTTCTAGGAGTTGAACTCCTGCGTTACAAATTGTCACGCAGGGGACCCTGCTCGCTGCGCCATTTGTAGTGCAGGGTCTCAGCTCCCACTCCCTGCCCAAGAACGCAGGACACGGTAAGGCCAAAAAGGAACACCCACGGAGCCATAGATAGGGGAGTCAAACCAATATATTCTCGCTGGCGGCTGGGCTGGAGACACAGGAAGCAGGATCTACATAATCTGCCTAACAGCAGTCCACGCTTGCCAGCCACCATCTTCTTGCTAGCCCCCATTCCTCCCTTGCTAGCATAGCCACAGCCGTTATATTAGTGGCCAATGGCTTACGGGTTACAGCTGACGGCCAACTAGCCACAGCTGCTGGCATCTGATCACAGTTGATGGCCATTTACTACCCGAGCCAGCACCTTTCTATGTGAGGCCGAGAGCCTGGAAACTGTTTTTTGGGGTTTTGTCCCCACACAAATACTTTCTGAGAATTCAAGTATACTTTTATTCACAGAATGACCTCTACTCCTTCTAACTATTGATTTCTTTAATTGAAAATGGTTCAGTTTAGTACTTACACTATCTGAAGATCAAATTCTTCTATATTGGACATTTTTTTAGATGATATAACTGTCAAGTCCGTAGAAATTTAAGCGAGGTGAGACATTTTATAGGTCCACTATTCCCAGTTGTGGAAATCAATTCAGATGACAGAGAGCATGTAGGAATAGAGCACAGAGCTTCATTCTAGCAAATTCCAATGACTGTCCAGCTTTCCATGTGATGATAGCATAGCAACCACATTCCTGCTATATTGAGAATCTCTGCAGATCAGGGTGTTGTCAACAGACTATTGTGATTTGAAAATATGAGGCACATCAAAAAAAATTATCAGTGGTTGTTGCTAACTTACTTTTGGTTTTCTTGTTTCTTTTCGTAAACCCCAGTTTAGGGCTCAGTGTTAACCCAGTATAGTAACATGCTTATAATGAACCTCAGGTCTTCCTACAGAGGAAAAAGGATTGCTTTCCTAGCTGCCCTCAAATAGTTAGGTGCAGTTACTCTGAGGGTTATTCACAGGGAATAAGAGATATAGCTCTACAATCCTGAGAGCTATAGCTAGCATAATTAAATCTTTGAGCAAATTATGAAAGCTATTATAAAATGTGTTCACTGTGAAGGAAGGAGGGGTCCTTTTTTCGAGAACCTTTTGCTTGGTTAAAAACAAGTTTAGGAAATAAATCATTGTAGCAGAATATTGCCAGAGGAAATTTCTTCTATCAAGAAATCTAATGGTGTCCATCAAATAAACCATGAAAGGTATCAGCTGAGGACATTTAGACAATATGATGGAATACTTAATGCTTTAAAGATATGTATATCTATTGTTAAAGTCAGAATTTTAACCTACCGTATTTCCCCGAAAATAAGACGTAACCAGACAATCAACTCTAATGCGTCTTTTGGAGCAAAAATTAATACAAGACCCGGTCTTATATTAAATTATGTTATATAAGACCCGGTCTTACATTATAGTAAAATAAGACCGGGTCTTATATTAATTTTTGCTCCAAAATATGCATTAGAGCTGATTATCTGGCTAGGTCCTTTTTTCAGGGAAACACGGTATGTAAAACATGGTGTTTCAGTAGGGATTATTGACAATGCCAACAGGATGGCCCATCTTGTTTGGTAAGGCATTCTGGAGATTTTCCTTTGAAAACAATTCTTCTTTCACTTAATCTGTATTTGCATTGTGTTAAGAGTTGATGTACAACTGAAATGGGCATGTGAATAGTTTGCTGTGAAGGGCCACTGCATTAAGATCAGTGCCTTAAACCACACATGAGTTTGAACTGGGCTGGCTCACATATTTGGCATTGGGCACTTGTTTTCTTTCTTTCCTTGTGAGGAAATAAACACATTTTTTCAGACATTCAATCCTGTTTTCATCTTTGTTGCCTGTATTTAGCAGAGAGGCAGTTTAGGAGCAGAAGTCACTGCCTCTCAGAGAAAGTTGCCAGGCTTCAGGGTCTCTAGGGAAATGTCTTGAGTAGAACACTTTAGAATATTTCCCAATTTTGGTACAGAAAATAGTTAGTATTCCACTCAGGCTGATAGGCAATTCCTGTATTCACACCATACTAGGTGTTATAGTATAGAAAGCATAAAAAATGCTTCAAGCAGTATGTGTTCCTTTCTGGCATTTAGGAGCAACTAAACGTGGAGAGTTGTGAATATGCCTCTGGATTTGCTTGCTTTGTGTAGGAGAGGGTTATTTGTTAAGATCATGGAGATACTTTTGTGAATGGTACCTTATAAAATTAAAGAATATTACTACCTCTTGTTCTGTTACTGTTCCTCTCTTTCAGTAATAATATACTTCTGATCTTGGTGTAAATGTCAGATTGTGTGAATATGCAAACATCACATCCGCCTACATATGTTCTGTTGCTTAGTAATTTTTGGCACTACAGCACAATGAATTCTGTGCCTAATAAATGAGATATTCATCAGAATGAAAAATGAGCTATGTTGGTCTCTTGAATAAGATATCATTATTTCAGATTTTACTTGTGAAAAGTAAGCTGTATTTTTGTGCATGGTAGTAAAGAAATTCGGAAGGAAATTGAATTCAGGACTAAAATTTGTAGTCTGTTGACTTGTTCATCAACTAATGCCCAACATCATTTTTCCTGAAAAAATGAGCCAAAATTTCAAAGCATATATCTAAAGATTCAGATTTTGGATATATAGATAAAATTTTGTTTGGGGAAAAAATATTTTTTAAGGATCTGTAAAAATCTTGTTTCATAGTAAAGAACCTATATTCTAGAGTGAGTTCTGGAATTATTCCTTAAAAATCAATGAATTGCCTTTATTTTAGTATAATTATGAAAGTTACCTTTCCAACTCTGAGCCTACGACCTTTTATTGAAATGCTCATACATAACATCTCTGCAGCATGAGGTGTTAATAGAGATCCATCATTAGCTTTAAATCACTGATTTAAAAGATATATCTCTATTAACACAGTTTATCTTTCTCTGAAGTTAAGGGACACTGTCTCTGTCTGCCCTAAGTAGTTTAAATATGTTTTTCTTTAATGGTGACTTTGACTCTATCAGTCACGGTACATGATCTCATATTCTAGAATGTCATTCTTTCAGTTCTAGATGTTTATTTCAGTATCATTGTTCTCTCAATCTTTACTTTGTGCTGAAGACTGGGGATAAAAAGATTTAAAAAGATACTGCCCTTCTCATTTAGGAACTCGTGTTCCTGTGGAAGACACAGATGTGTTCTTTGATGTTACAGTAGAAATTATAACAGGGGCACCAAGAGATGATAGATGGTACATAATAAAGGAGATACAGAATCGCTTCCAAAGGAGAACAAGAATCAATTGAGTGGCTCTTAATGCCCTCATCATGTTGAGGAGATTAAAAAAAAAAAGTCTTAGCAGAAGATTGAAGAAAAGTGATGAGGGAATAGTTAATATGCTGTTTGAGTCATAACTTCTCCCAAGGGGGAGGAGTTTTGGGTGGGTGATCCCAATCCACCTCAAATCAAGACAGGGACCTTTGTATAGACCACTAAGAATTTGACTTTGCAGTTTTAGGGAAGGGTAGAGTGTACTACCTGGAAAATTGAAATACTAAGAGGTGTACCTTGACTCCCTAAGTTTCCCAGGGCATCAGTGGATTAGCTGTCAACCACACCATGGGATAAAGCCAATAAAGGGCCATCTTAATTAATTGCATGTTTTATATTCTTACCTCAAGAGAATGTGGAATAAAAATACACGTGATGTTTTATAGTCAAATTATTTTCATGTCGCTAAAACACTGTATTTCTATGCCTTTGCCTGAACTCTGAATGTTGACACTCTTTTATGTCACACATTGCCTCTTGGGTAATTTTACCCTCTTCGAGTTTCAGCTACTTACTATGGGAAGCTAGCTTTCTAGTTTTTATAAATATACTCAGAACTCCTATCTAATGACATATGTGACCTTTTCAGTTGTCTCATTGGTACCGCAAATGTGCAGATAAACAAAACTGGACTAATACTTTTTATAACCACCCTTCAATATGTTCTTCCTTTTATGTTCTCTAGATGATACAGTTATCCACTCAGTTGTTACCAACTCTAGAAAAGTGTGTCACACGTGATACTTTAGTTACACCTTCACCCCTCATGTCCTATCAATTACTACATAATTTTAAGTTTACTATCATTCCCTCCTCTCTATCTTCATTATAACTAGCATAATTCAGACTTTTCATCACTTGGCTTAGACTCTCACTTAATTTTCCTATGTCCATTCTTGTCCGACTGAAATTTATCTTGCATAATCTATCCAGAGTGCTTTTTTTCTAAAATTAAAACCTAAACATGTCATTCCTTTGATTAAAAATCCTTCAGCTACCTGTCAAAACCAAGCTCTGAAGTGTGGTAAACAATTGGTTCCTTGTGTACAAAACAATGTAATAGACATTTATACCCCTCACAAAGTGAGGAAACTATTAAAAAATAAAAAAAAAAAGAATAGGGAGAAAAACAAGACAAAAACATAAAAAAACAATTGGTTCCTTGAACCGTTCCCAGCTTAGCCTCTGGCCATGTCTCCTATGAGCCTCTGCCTTTGACATTAGCTTCATGTAACATATAAACTGTCTGTAGTTTCCACTTACATAATGCTGTATCTCCCTTTTGTATCCCTATTGTCATGCTGTTTTCTCTGTTTGGAATGCCCTCTCCACTGCTACTCATATTTTAAGATTAAGCATAGCTATTAATGCTATGAAGCTTTCACTGAATACCCAGTAAATTTTACCCAGGTGAATATTTTTATCTTTGTACTATCACAATATTTATAATATATATTTGATTGGGGACCCTGCCCAATTGTGTTATTTTTAAATCTTGTGCATAACAGTACATGATATATTGGATGAGTGAATGAATGGCTATTACCCCTGCTTGATAGTTTATGCTCTGCAGGTACACTTTCTGTGAAGGGACAGGAAGGTTTTATAAGTAGTAGACCACAAAGCCATTCTAGATTATTGGTCGGATTGAATATGCCAGTGCCATGATTGAAGATTTAAAGAATTATAATTTTGAAATTACTTTTGACTTGGGTGGAAAAGAAAGAAATGTAAGTCAAGAACAAGAGTTAGGAGATCTTCGTAATTGCTCAAGATGAGTGTATTTAAATGGGAGCAGAAAGGGAAATGAGTAGGTTTGAAAGACACCATCTTTAAAATAAGCCAGGGTAATTAAGTGTATCAGCTATAAGTGGTAGTGAGAAAAAGTCTTAAGTGTTGAGAAGATTCACCATATATTTTGCAATTTCTTAGACAGGAAGAGTAATTGAGAAAAAGGTGTACTTGTATAATCTCCCTGGAGTTGGAAAGATGCTAGTTTAAACAAAGTTAACATCACGCACATTCATATTTATAGAATTCTTCTATTTCGGTCATAGTGGAGTAGCTTGTGTTAGTCTAGTCCTACCACTGTAAACAACTAGAAAGTTGGACCAAGTTTATAAGGACTGATTTCAGATACTGGAAACAGGCAATAAAGAACTACGAACTCTAAGAGAAGGAAGTGAGGTGTACTCTATGATATTCTTGGCTTGTTACATGGGATCCCTTTTTGAGTCATAGCACTTGGGTGTTTCAGGAGGTAGAAATAAGAATTTGGGGAGGTTGAGGCAGCTTGAATTTGTAGAACAGAGTACCAAAGATTTGGAAACTATGAAGAAAAGGAGTTCCTGAAATGTACATAGGCTTGCCTTCAATCTAAAATGTATGTGTGTGCAGGGTAAGACTTTATGAAATAAAGAACAATTATCATTGAGCTGTAAGTCACATAATTCTTAGAGCTCACACAAAATTAGGAGTTTCCATCATGCAGAATAGAGAGATTCTTCTGATACCTGTGGTGTTCTCTAGAACACCAGAAAGTAGCCCCAAACCACACTTGTAAAGACTACTCTAAACAAACCCAAAGAAATCTAAAAACATGTCACAATTATATCACTGATCTATGAATAATTTAACTGCTTGTCACAACAAAATTCAAAACTTTCTAAAGGAACACTATAAAGTCCAGATATTCAATAACATAGTATTCGTAATCTCTCTCTCGCACTCAACAATTAGTAGGCGTACAAAGAGACGTAAAAACCTAATGCGTAATCAGGAAAAATATCAGTTAATAGGAAAATAGCAAGAGATAAAATAGATGAAGAATTTGGAAATGAACTTTTTCAAAAATTATTAGAAATTTATTCAATAATTAAAACATGACAATCATGCAAAGGAAAATGGAAACTTTATGAACTGGAACTTCTAGAGCTGGAAAATCAAATACCTAAAATGAAAAATGTACTGCATGGGCTTACCACAGAATAGACACTGCAGAAGAGAATATAATGAACAGGAAACACAGTAATAGAACTATCCAAACTGAAGCAAAGAGAGCTAAAAGTTTGCAAAACCTGAATGGAATCTGAGGATGGGGAAATGCTAGTTTATCTAACATAACTATAATTGGAGTCCCAGAAGGCAAGAAGAGAGTATTACAGAAAAGTAGTTGACAAAATAAAGGCCAACATTTTTCAGATTTATGAAAGGAATGAATTCACAAATCAAAGAATATGATGACTTCAAGCAGAAGAAATACAACAAAAACCACACCAAGAATAACATTATCAAATTGCTGAAAATTGCTTAATAAATCTTAAATAGCCAGAAAAAGCACACATATTACATATTAGGCACAAAAATAAGAATGCAGGCTTTCCTTTAAAAACAATGCAAAAGAAGATAATGGGATAGCACCTTTGATGTGATAAAGGAAAAAAATCAACATAGATGTTATAATCAGAAAAAAAATATCCTTCCAAGAAAAAGGTAAGCTATATTTTTTTCTAGACAACAAAAAGGTAATAAGAAATACTAAATATGATTCTTCATACAGAAAGCATATAATACCAGACTGAATCTGAAGTTACATGAAAGGAGAGCAAAAGAATTAGTACATATATTGATAATTATGAAATATTTTTCTTGTTTTTATTTAATGTATTTAAAATATAATTTACCATTTAAAGCAAAATAATTAAAATCAAATTTGTGATTTAAATATTTATAGAAAAAAATAAGAAGTATAAATATACTGTGGTAAGGATGTTACATTATGCAGATGCTTCTTAATTTATGATGGGGTTACATCCTGATAAACACGTTGTAGGTTAAAAATATCCTAAATTGAGGGGTGGCTAGTTAGCTCAGTTGGTTAGAGCACGGTGCTCTTAACAACGAGATTGCTGGTTCGATCCCCATATGGGCTACTGGTAGCTGTGCCCTCCACAACCAGATTGAAACAACTACTTGACTTGGAGCTGATGGGTCCTGGAAAAACACACTTAAATGTAAATAAAAGTTAAAAGAAAATATCCCAAGTTGAAAATTCATTTAATGTACCTAATCTGCTGAACATCGTAGCATAGCCTACCTTAAATGTGCTCAGAAACTTACATTATCATTATCGTGACGTAATGCAACGCCATTGTATGTCAAGAGCATCTGTAATTGTCTTCCTCTTCTCCAGAAGCAGGAGACACAGGGGGGCATTTTGTACACAATATGGGATGAAGTCTATTGAAGCATGAAGATGGAAACAATACCAATCAGACACATTACTTTTTTCAAAAACATAATAGAAGCAAATACTTCCTAGGTTATTTTATAAAAGTAGTGTCTTCCTGATACCAAAACTAGGCAAAGACATTATAAGAAAAGAAAATTAGAGTCTGATATCCCTAAGAACTTAAACGCAAAAATATTTAAATATTAGGAAATCAAATCCAGCAAAACAGATAATAAATTATGACCATTTGGGATTTAGCCTAGTAACACAGGCGTGGTTTAACCTTTTGAATATCTAGTAATGTAATTTCCTATATTAGTAGGACAAAACAAAACAAAAAACCCCAGAAGATTATCTCAATAGATGCAAAAGCAATATTTGGTGAAATTCCATACCCATTTACACAAAACTCAGCATTTTAAAAATAGAAGGGCTCTTATTCAACCTAATGTACAGGAAGTCTAAATGGAGAGATCTATTTTTTATGTATTAGAAATCTTGATAAAATTAATTGTCTGACTCCAAATGAAACTATAGCTAACATCATATTTAGTGGGGCAGAGACTGAACACTTTTTCCCTTCAGATTGGAAACAAGTTCAGGATATCCACCCTCACGACTTATTCAGCATTTTTAAGAAGTCCTGAGTCACAGATCGAGAAATTTCAGCCTGTCGGTCAGTCACTTGTTTTTATACATAAAATTTTATTAGAACACAGCAACAGCCGTTTTTGTTTTTTTTTACATATAATGTTTTTGGCTTCTTTTGTGCTACAGCAGTAGAGTTGACTGTTACAGAGAAAATATAACTTGATAGCTTAAAATATTTATGATTGAATAAATATAAGTTGGGCAATTTGTATACTAAGTGGTAGAGAGTGGTGTGTGTGTGTGTGAGTGTGAGAGAGTGTGAGAGAGAGAGAGAGAGAGAGAGAGAGAGAGAGAGAGAGAGAGAGAGAGAGAGAGAGAGACAGGAGACTGCGTGTAGTATCTTCCCATCACTTAATATATTTGGATTTTCTACAATTGCAGCTAGACACTGAATCTATAATTTGATTATACACTGCTAATGGGCACAAGTGTTTCAAGTACAGAGTAAGTATCTAAGATTTGTACAACCAATAATTCAGACAATTGTACATTCTCACAAAAAGTATATTGTTACCATGTTGGCTATTTAAATATAGAATATGTATTAGATGTTCTGTGATTTCCATATATAAATGACTTCAGATATCATACGTATTTGTGAAGTATGAATCTAATACAAATATGGAAATTCATATTAATGGAATTTTTATAAATATTCCTGATGTAATATACAGAGGGTGCCACAAAAATGTATACACATTTTAAGAAAGGAAAAAAACTGTATTAAAATTGTAATGCTCAGTATATACCAATAACAAAAGATGAATACAAGTCACGTTTGACGTCTGCAATTATAAGAGGTGCTCAAAGTAGTTACCATCAGTGTAATTTTAATACAGTTTTTTCCT
The DNA here is from genome assembly GCF_964194185.1 of Rhinolophus hipposideros. Taxonomy (NCBI): domain Eukaryota; kingdom Metazoa; phylum Chordata; class Mammalia; order Chiroptera; family Rhinolophidae; genus Rhinolophus; species Rhinolophus hipposideros. Next base: position 28,129,831 of record NC_138052.1, on the reverse strand, counting down.
TTTCTTAAAATGTGTACACATTTTTTGGGCACCTTCTGTATTTACTCTAAATTTCAAAAACAATTTACTTAACGTATTAACTAATGTGATTTCAATAAAAAGATTGACTTAAAAGCAGTCAGAGAACAATACTTTATATACAGAGGAGAAGCAATATGAATGGTGGCTGACAGCTCTTCAGAAACAATGGAGATCAGAAGACAAACTAACATTTTAGAGTATGAAAAGAGAATGTGTCAGCACAGAATTCTATTTTTAGTGAAAATGTTCTGCAAAAAAACTCATAATTTCAAGCATTCTCATTTGAATTAATTTCTTCCACTTATATTAATAGGAAACATAAGAAAATTTTTAGCAATCATGGAAATAAGTCCTGATTTGCCAGACTGGACAGGAGCCTAAAATACATACAGCCTGTAGGCTGGAACCAAGCAAGACCCTCCTGATACTGAGTTTAATTATAAATCAAGCCTAACGTATATAATTATCTCTAGGCAAAAAACAAAAAACAAAACAAAAAGAAAACGAACAGTTTATAAGTAAATTGTTTTCTTGGCAAGAATAATGTGGAAATGTTAGGGTGGTGCAAAAGTAATTGAGGTTTTTGCAATTATTTTTAACCTTTAAACTGCAATTACTGCACCAACCTAACAAATATATTGGACTTTGGTATCTGAACATTAAGGATCCGAGGTACCCATCCAACTCTGCATAGTCAGAACCCTGCTCACAAAGCAGTCCTCTGCTAATTAGGTGATTTCCATCTACATCTGCCAAGAAGAAAAAATATAACAGCTATGCTCATGCAAGACTTACATCCCATTTAGCAGTGCCATTTTTTTGTTGTTGTTAAATTAATAAACCGCCACTCTACTTGATGTATCAGTTCCTTTCTTTTTTTTTAAAATTTATTGGGTGACAATTGTTAAGGAAATTAGATAATTTCAGGTGTACAATTCTGTATTACATCATCTATAAATCCCATTGTGTGTTCACCACCCAGAGTCAGTTCTCCTTCCATCACCATATATTTGATCCCCCTTACCCTCATCTCCCTCCCCCCGCTCCCTTACCCTCTGGTAACCACTAAACTCTGTGTCTATGAGTTTTTGTTTCTCATTTGTTTGTCCTGTTCTTTTGTTGTTTTTGGTTTATATACCACATATCAGTGAAATCATAGGGTTCTCTGCTTTTTCTGTCTGACTTATTTTGCTTAGCATTATACTCTCGAGATGCATCCATGTTGTCACAAATATTCCTATATCATTTTTCCTTAACGCCGAATAGTATTCCATTGTGTATATATACCACAACTTCTTTATCCATTCATCTATCGAAGGACATTTTGGTTGTTTCCATGTCTTGGCCACAGTAAACTAAGCTGCAATGAACATTGGAGCACACATGTCTTTATGTATATATGATTTCAAATTCTTTGGGTAGATACCCAGGAGAGGGATAGCTGGGTCATATGGTAATTCTATTCGTAATTTTTTGAGGAACCTCCACACTGCCTTCCATAGTGGCTGCACCAGTCTGCATTCCTACCAACAGTGTATGAGGGTTCCTTTTTCTCCACAGCCTCTCCAACACTTGTTACTATTTGTCTTGTTGATGATTGCCATTCTGACTGGGGTGAGGTTATATCTCATTGTGGTTTTTATTTGCATTTCTCTGATGATTAGTGATGTTGAGCATTTTTTCATATGTCTATTTGCCATTTGTAAGTCTTCTTTGGAGAAATATCTCTTCAGGTCCTCTTCCCATTATCAATTGTGTTGTTTGTTTTTTATTGTTGAGTTTTATGAGTTCCTTGTATATTTTGGATATTAGACCCTTATCTGTGGAAGGGTCTTCTCCCATTCTGTCGGTTGCCTCTTTATTTTGTCGATGGTTTCTTTTGCTGTGCAGGAACTTTTAAGTTTCATATAGTCCCAATTGTTTATTTTAGCTTTTACTTCCATTGCCTTTGGAGTCAAATTCATAAAATGCTCTTTGAATCCAAGGTCCATAAGTTTAGTACCTATGTTTTCTTCTATGCAGTTTATTGTGTCAGGTCTTATGCTTAAGTCTTTGATCCATTTTGAATTAATTTTGGTACATGGTGACAGATAACAGTCCAGTTTCATTTGCTTGCACGTGGCTATTCAATTCTCCCAGCACCATTTATTGAAGAGGCTGTCTTTCCTCCATTGTATGTTTTTAGCTTCTATGTCAAAAATTATCTGTCCATATTTATGTGGTTTTATTTCTGGGTTCTCAATTCTATTCCATTAGTCTATGTGTCGGTATTTCTGCCAATACCATGCTGTTTTGATTATTGTAGCCCTGTAGTACAAGCTAAAGTCAGGCAGTGTGATACCTCCAGCATTGTTCTTTTTTCTTAAGATTGCTTTGGCTATTCAGGATCTTTTGTGTTTCCAAACAAATCTGATGATTTTTTTGTTCTATTTCTTTAAAAAGTGTCATTGGGATTTTGATGGGGATTGCATTAAATCTGTATATTGCTTTGGGTAATATGGCCATTTTAACCATGTTGATTCTTCCAATCCATGAGCATGGAATATCTTTCCATTTCTTTGTGTCTTCTTCAATTTCTTTCAAAAATATCTTACAGTTTTCAGCATATAAATCCTCACATCCTTGGTTAAGTTTATTTCTAGGTATTTTATTCTTTTTGCTGCAATTGCAAAGGGAATTGTTTTTTTGTATTTCTTTTTCTGAGAGTTCATTGTTAGTATATAGGAATGCAATGGATTTTTGTACGTTGATTTTGTAGCCAGCAACTTTACTGTATTCGTTGATTGTTTCTAACAGCTTTTCGGTGGAGTCTTTAAGGTATTCTATATATAGGATCATGTCATCTGCCAAGAGTGATATTTTAACTTCTTCATTCCCAATTTGGATGCCTTTTATTTCTTTCTCTTGCCTGATGGTTCTGGCAAGGACTTCCAACACTATGTTGAAAAGCAGAGGTGATAGGGGACAGCCCTGTCATGTTCCTGAACGTAGTGCAAAAGGCTTCAGTTTTTCACCATTAATTATGAGATTAGCTGAGGGCTTGTCATAGATGGCCTTTATTATGTTAAGGTATTTTCATTCCATACCTATTTTATTAAGTGTTTTAATCATAAATGGATGTTGTACCTTGTCAAATGCTTTTTCTGCATCAATTGATATAATCATATGATTTTTGTCCTTTATTTTGTTTATGTGATGTATCACATTGATGGATTTGCAGATGTTGAACCATCCTTGTGCCCCAGGGATGAACCCCACTTGGTCATGATGAATGCATGATGAATGCATTTTTAATGCATTGTTGTATTCGATTTGCTAAAATTTTGTTTAGGATTTTTGCATCAGTATTTATCAGAGATGTATGTCTGTAGTTTTCTTTTTTTGTGTTGTCCTTACCAGGTTTTGGTATCAGGGTAATGTTGACCTCATAAAATGAGTTAGGGAGTACTGACTCTTCTTCAGTTTTTTGGAAGACTTTGAGCAGGATTGGTATTAGATCCTGTTTGAAGGTTTGGTAGAATTCACTAGTGAAGCCATCTGGTCTCGGACTTTTGCTTTTGGGAAGGTTTTGGATGACTGATTCAATTTCTTTACTGGTGATCAGTCTGTTTAGATTTTCCAGTTCTTCATGATTCAACCTTTGGAAGGCTATATGTTTCTAAAAATTTGTCCATTTCTTCTAGGTTATTGCATTTGGTGACATATAGTCCTTCATAGTATTCTTGCATGATCCTTTGTATTTCTGTGGTGTCTGTGATAACTTCCCCTTTTTCATTTCTGATTTTGTTAATTAGTGTATTCTGTCTTTTTATCTTAGTGAGTCTAGCCAAGAAAATTTATTAATTTTTTCAAAGAACAAGCTCTTTGTCACACTAATTTTTTCTATTGTTTTTTTTTTTTTTTGTTCTCTATTTCATTAAGCTCTGCTCTGATTTTTATTTCCTTTCTTCTGCTGACCTTGGGTTTCACTTGTTCTTCTTTTTCTAGTTCTTTAAGGTGTAACATGAGGTTATTTATTTGGGATTTTTCTTGTTTCTTGAGATAGGCCTGCATTGATATAAATTTCCCTCTTAAAACTGTTTTCGCTGCATCCAAAAAATTTTGGTAGTGTTTTCATTGTCATTTGTTTCTATGTATTTTCATTGTCATTTGTTTCTATGTATCTTTTGATCTCTCCTCTAATTTCTTCTGTGACACAGTCCTTTTTTAAAAGTATGTTGTTTAATCTCCATGTATTTGTGTTTTTTCCTGCTTTCTTTTCGCAGTTGATATTCAATTTCAAAGCCTTGTGATCAGAGAATATGCTGGTTGTGATTTCCATCTTCTTAAATTTGCTGAGGCTGCTTTTATGTCCCAATATATGGTCTATCCTTGAGAATGTTCCATGTACTCTCGAAAAGAATGTATAGTCTGATGTTTTAGGATGAAGTGCTCTATATATGTCAATGATGTCCATTTCATCTAATGTGTCATTTAAGGCTGCTATTTCTTTATTTATCTTCTGTTTGGATGATCTATCCATAGCTGTCAATAATGTATTTAAGTCCCCTAGTATAATTGTGTTTTGGTCAATTTCTCCCTTTAGCTCTGTTAGTAGTTGCTTGGTATATTTTGGTGCTCCCTGATTGGGGGCATAAATGTTGATGCTGTTATGTCTTCTTGTTGTATAGTCCCCTTCACCATTATGAAATGTCCATCTTTGTCTCCTGTTATCTTTTTCACCCTGAAGTCTGTTTCATCTGATATCATTAGGGCTACACCTGATTTTTTCTGGGTACCATTTGCTTGGAGTGTCAATTTCCACCCTTTCACTTTGAGTCTATGCTTGTCCTTGTAGCTGAGATATGTCTCTTGGAGACAGCATATGGTTGGGTTTTGTTTTTTGATCCAATCTGCTACTCTGTGCCTTTTTATTGGTGAGTTCAGTCCATTTACATTTATGTTTATTATTGATACGTGAGGATTTCCTGTCATTTTATCTTTAGTTTTCTGGTAAGGCTGTGTCTCGATTGTTTCTTTGTGTTTTTTGTTGTTGTTGTTGTGTATTATTTCTGTGTGGTGGTATTCTATGATGTTTCCTACTGTTTCTTCTTTTATTACAGTACATATTTCAGTTCTGGATTTTTTTTGAGTGGTTACCCTTAAGATTATGTAAAATAAAGTTTGATATTTAGAGTATTCCATTTTCTTCAGCACACTTACTTTCTCCATTCCCATATTCAAGTTCAGGCCTTTACTGTCCCCCTTTTTATGTTTGGGTTGCCACAAATTGTCCCTGTTGATGCTGGTCGAATAGCCTCCTTTCGTATTTCTTGTAGAGCAGGCCGTGTATTAGAAAATTCCCTCAGCTTCTGTATGTCTGGAAAGGTCTTTCCTTCATATCTAAAGGATATCTTTGCTGGATATATTATTCTTGGCTCATGATTTCTCTCTTTCAATAGTTTGAATATTTGGTTCCACTCCCTCCTGGCTTGTAGAGTTTCTGCTGAAAAATCTGATGATGAAAAATCTGTTGATAATCTAATGCGCTTTCCTTTGTAGGTTACCATCTTCTTTTCCCTGGCTGCCTTGAGGATTCTTTCTTTGGTGTTAATTTTAGACAGCTTGAATACAGTGTGCCTTGGAGAAGGCCTGTTGAGATTGAGGTAATTAGGTGTTCTATTTGCCTCTTGTAATCGAGGATCCAGTTCTGTCCACAAATTTGGGAAGTTCTCATCAACAATTTGTTTGAATATATTCTCTGTTCCCTTCTCTCTTTCTTCTCCTTCTGGTATGCCCATTATTCTTATTTTGCTCTTTCTGATAGAGTCAGAAAGTTCTTGTAGAGTTCTTTCATTTCTTTTAAGTCTCAAGTCTCTTTCTTCTTCCTTCTGTGTAGTTTCCAGGTTTCTATCTTTGATGTCATTGATTCTTTTCTCCATCTGGTCAACTCTACTACCTAAGCTGGTTATTTCTTTCTTTCTTTTTTTTCTTTCTTTCTTTCTTTCTTTCTTTCTTTCTTTCTTTCTTTCTTTCTTTCTTTCTTTCTTTCTTTCTTTCTTTCTTTCTTTCTTTCTTTCTTTATTTATTTTTAATTAGTTTCAGGTGTACAAGACAAGGTAATACTTAGACGTTCATCATTCACATCCCTCACACTGTGTCTTTCTTAATTTCTTCTACTGAGTTCTTAGTCTCCGAAATTCCATTTGGTTCTTTTTTAAAATTTCAATCTCTTTCATAAAATGATCATGTTGTTCTTTGATTGTGTTTCTGAGTTCATTAAATTGCCTTTCTGTGTTTCTTGCATCTCGTTGAGTTTTTTCAGAACTGCAATCTTGAATTCTCTGTCATTTAAGTCACATATTTCCATATGTTTAAGTTCCTTTTCTGGAGACTTTTCACTTTCTTTCTGAGCTGTCTTGTTGCCTTGGTTATTCATGGCAAATACTGATTTCCCTTCCTAATTATTTCTCTTCCTAGACATCTACAGGAGTGGCTTCTGCAACAGGTTGATGGGAAGAGGTCTTTCTTTTGTTTTCCAGTACTTGTTGGTAGAATGTTTTATTTTCTCTCCGACTGCAGCCTTTTTTTTTCTTCTCTCTGACACAGTAATGCTATGTTTTCTCTGCACTATTCCAGCTTCTCACACAATGGGGGGATTCCCTGGGAGATTGGCCTCTCCTCTGTTAACAGTTCACCTGTGTCACAGAGCACCACGTCCCTGTGGGGGTGCAGAGAGCTTTTGAAGTTCCAAAGCTCTTCCTGCACCAAATTCAGAGCCTGTGTGTTTCAGCAGGGATCTGCCCAGATAGGTGGGGCCAGGGGCAGGGTGAGTTGTGAGAGGTGGCCCAGAGCAATGGCGGCGACCACCATCACAGCTGGTCCTGCTTCCACAGCTCCCTATCCTTTGCCAGAACTAGTTGGGCTGCAAATCTGTGTCTGCGGCCCACAGTTCTCAGAACTGCAAATATCCTGTTCTTTTCATCTGACACTGCTACTTTATCGCTTTTATCACCGGGCAGTTGGAGATGGGGCGGGCTCTGGGAGGGTAGGGACGGGGCGGCTAATCTCAGTGCCTAAGGCTTCCGTTCTCCGCTCGGCAGTAAGGGCTTAAACTACCATTTTCAGTCTTCTTCCCTCCGTCTTTGCTCTGAGGTCTCTGCCATGAGCTTTGGGTTCAGCCGTGCTATATGCTTCCCCCTCAGCCCTGTGGGCCATAAGCGGAGCCCTAGCAGTCTGAGTCCTTCCCTCTCCCGCAGCTGTGGTAGTTCCGGGATGCAGCGAGCTCGGAGCACTGAGCTAGGTCTGCATCCTACACCCCTGTGGCTCCGTCTTTGCACTTCTCCCTTCCCTCATCTCCTGCTCGCGCGATTCGCCCACCTTTAGGTGAATTCAGTAGTGGCCTCTTCGTCTTGCCTGTCGGCTGTGCAGGGAGTCCTTTGTGGAGTTATTGTTGTCCGGTTAGTTGTAAATTCCAGGGGAGCCTTACAGAGGCTCACCTCATGCCGCCATTTTGGTGATGTCTCAATGTATCAGTTTCTTGTGTGCTTGGTTAACAAGAGTTAGTCTCCTTAAACATTATCATACTTGGATCCACAAATGATCCATTTTCTGGCCCTTTAAAAATTCTCTGAAATCTGATTTCCTTATCTTGAGAAATCTTCAGAGATAATAAAACCCTACACCCTTCCATCTTTTTAGAAAACTTTGTGATGTAACTTCAAACTTGTAGGAAAGTTGAGAAGAATCCAAGGAACTCCTATTATATTCTTTACCAAGATATAGGAATTGTTTATATTTTCCCTATTTATCATTTTCTCTGTATACATACATATACTCGTATGTGCGCATGCACACACATACACACACACAGGAATATTTTTTCTAATGATATAATGAAGACATCATGTTTCATTTCTCCTAAATATTTTAGAAAGTGTGTATTAGGAAAATAGCCATTCTCTAATACAAAAACATATTATAAAAATAAGAAAAGCTGACATTTTTATTTTATACACTATTATTATCTAATCTATAGTCCATGTTCAAATTGTTAATTGTTTCCAAAATGTCCTTTATAGCCCTTTACCCCATTCCTAGTCCAGTTCCAATCCATAAGAATGTGTTGCATTTGCAGTTGTATCTTTATAAAAATTTTGTTGTATCTAACAGTTCCTCACCCTGTCTTGGTCTTTTTTGATTTAAAAATTTTTGCAGCAGGCGTTTTCCAGAATGCCCTTTAGAGTTTGCCTGCTGTTTCCTTATCAGATTCAGGCTATACACTTTTGGCGAAAAACCACAGAAGTGATGTGTGCTTCTTACATGACTCATTAAGAGGCATGATGACATTGTTTTGTCTCAATAATGATCATGTAAACTTTGATCATTTGGTTAAGGTGATGTCTGTGAGATTTTTCTTTTACAAAGTTATTACTCTTTTAACCTTTGTAATTAACTATTCACTATCACTCTTGGTATCCAAGGGGACTCTTGGAACTTTTCCCCTGAAGATACCGAGGGATGACTGTATAGTATTCCATTATGTGAATACATGTATACCACAATTTATCCATTCATGAGGAATTGAGCAATATTCCAGGTTTTATTATCAAAAGTGTGCACTACAAACATTCCTGTAAATGTCATTAATAGAATTGTTGAGTTGCATGATATCCACTTATTCAGTGTTGGTGGATATTTCCAAAGAGTTTTCCAGAGGAGTTAAACCAACTTTTATTATGGCCAGCAGTGAATAAGAATTCCAGTTGATCTGAAATATCACATTTATTTCTCCCTTTCCAATTATTATACATTTTCTTATTATTATTGAACTTGCTGAGGCCTCTAAGAAATGCTGAATAACATTTTTTTATCATGAATGAGAGTTGGACTTTTTCAAAGGAAATTTTTTCATCTGTTGAGATGACTGTATGACTTTTCACTGTATTTTTGTTCATGTTAAATTGTATGGATTGATTTTTCAAATGTTAAGCCAACCTAGGAGTACAAGATTACTTTAAACTGGTAAATTATCCTTTGTATATACATCTACATTACATTTGCTAATATTAAGGACCTTTTTGTCTATATTCATGAGCAAAATTGGCCTCTAACTTTTCTTTCCTATAATGTTCTTGTCAGGTTTTGGTATCAAAAGTATGCTGACCTCATAAAGATTAGGATGGGTTCTCTTTCCATTTTCAGAAGAGTTTAAGTGATATTAGTGTTATTTCTTTAAATTTGGAAGAATTTATTGTTGAAGGTACTTGTGCTAAGGGTTTTTTTTGTGAGGACTTTTTATATCATTTGTCTTAATTTCTTTGTTAGACATAAAAGTATTCGGACTTATAATCTCTGTCAATTTTGGAAAATTGGGTTCATTAAAGACTTTTTACATCTCATTGAAATAGTTATTTTTTTTTGGCATAAATTTGATTATCATATCTTTTTTTTTTTAAGATTTTATTGGGGAAGGGGAACAGGACTTTATTGGGGAACAGTGTGTACTACCAGGACTTTTTCCAGGTCAAGTTGTTGTGCTTTCAATCTTAGTTGTGGAAGGCTCAGTTCAGCTCCAGGTCTAGTTGCTGTTTTTAGTTGCAGGGGGCACAGCCCACCATCCTTTGCAGGAGCAGGCAACCTGTGGTTGAGAGGACATGCTCCAACCAACTGAGCCATCCGGGAGCTCAGCGGCAGCTCAGTTCAAGGTGCCATGTTCAATATTAGTTTCAGGGGGCAGAGCCCACCATCCCTTGTGTGAATCAGGAGTTGAACTGGCAATCTTGTGGTTGAGAGTCCACTGGCCCATGTGGGAATCGAATCCGCAGCCTTTGGCATTAGGAGCATGGAGCTCCAACTGCCTGAGCCACCAGGCCGGCCCCATAATATCTTCTTTTTAAATAAAAATGTGTAGTATCTACTGACATCCTCTGTTCCTGATGTTGTCAATTTGTGTTGTCACCCTTTATCAATTTCATTAATATTTTCAAAGAAGTATTCTTTGACTTTGATTATCTCTGTTTTGTATTTAATTTTCATTTTTGAATTTCTGATTTTATATGATTTCTTCTTTTCCTTTATGTTTAATGTGTTCATATTTTTCTGGATTTTATTGATTTGTATCTCTTTCTGGTACTTCCATTTAAGACTATATGTTTCCCTTATTTAATTGTATCCACAATTTATGGTATATCATATGTGATGCTTAATATTCATGTATTTTAAAATATTTCCTAACCATTGCTGTGATTTATTTTTAGACAAATAGAAGATTAAATGTTTATTATTTAATTTAGATTTAATTTCCATTTTATGTGATGTTGGAAATGTTCCATATATGAGATAGTCAGTACAGTTGTTGTTCATTATTTATGGCTGTTGAACACTTGTTATATGGCTAGTGCAATTGAGGAAATTAATTTTTAATTTCATTCTAAAATTTATTTAATTAATTTAAATATTAATGTAAATAGTCACATGTAGATCTTGTTCTCTCTATTGACTATGGCTTCTAACAGTTTAATTTCTACATTGACATCGAGAGTGTATTACTAGATGAATTAGACAAAAATAATGAGGAACTACTGGTGTTTTGAAATCTCTTGATCTAGAGAAGGATACACAGTATCCTCTGGAGTCTTCCATTTGGAGTCAGAATGGGAATTGATTTATTCCTCGTTAGTCTTTACTATTTTCTTGCTTGTGGAGGTGATGATCTTGTGATTACTTATGATACACTAGTAAAATTATATCCATTGTATTAGACAGCTCTGATTACCTAATTTAGAAAGCTTAAGTATGGCACTTAGAGAAATGGAGGAATTTGAAGAAAATCTAGTACGACCCAAGAGTGATCACCGACAAATATTTTAAACCTTCTCCATTGATGTCTTTTCTTACTACCTTTAAAATTCAGTATTGATAAGAGGTATCTTGTTTTACTCTGTTCCAGGGTAGGATATTTCCATAGTAATATCCTAGAAAAAAATATGGGAGAGTAAAAAAACAAAGGAGGGTCAAAAAAATGACAGGTTCAATTCAAAAAGTATCTGTGTTTGTACTTAGAAACTATGACATCTGAAAAAATAAAGTGCAGTTTAGTTATCTTATTGAGGAAAACATAATTATAATTCTTATGACTTAAAATCGTCCTAGTGTTTTCCCTATTCTTTATTAAATATTTCAACAACTTATCTCACAGCTTCTGTAATTTTGAATACTTCAATGATATGCACTGATGTGGACCTTAGATAGGTGAACATATGTTTATCTTTCACTAAATCAAAGGTTGTTATAATTATTTTCAGGAAAAACTCACGAAACTACCACCTGCTTGAAAAAGAACTCTAGCCAAGTCCTGAGTTTCAGAGAATAGGTTCAGCTCCTCTAGTTATAAACAGACACACACACACACAAAAATCCTCAGGGGCCCTGGGAATAATACTTTCCAAAAATAAAACTCGCCTTTCGGTAACACATTAAAATTGTGCTATAAAGTTGGTAACAGTGAAGAGAAAAAAAATGAAACCATTTTTAAAAATACTTTAGTACTTGGGGACATTTCAGGATGAAAGTCCTTTAGGATACGGTTACATTGGTAGAATACCAACATTATAGTTCTGAAACGTCACCATCAGAGAGATTAATTTTAGCAGTCTAAGATCACAAAAATGTTTCCATTGATGTAGGCTATTTTGTTGAACTCCAAAAATGTGTCAACAGTAACAAATACATCTGACATGTCCAGTCAAGGATCTGTTTTAAACAGAAACCATGGCTTGCAGGACACTGTTACATTTTTATTTTGTTTTTCAACCACAAAAAGGAGTCTTTGTTTGCAGTCAGGATGAACACCTGTGGAATCCTTAAACATTTACAGACATGTCTTTAAAAGCTCTATGGTACAGTTAAGATTTAATCTATCAAAGTGTTATAAATAATGTAGACATAGCCTTAGGTGCCATTTCTCCCCACAGCAGATAGAAAAACATAACAACAGTAAGAACTTTGCTGGTTTTCGTGTAGCTCAAATATAACACCACCAAGAAGGTCAGGGGGAAGCAGTGTAATCTGGAGATACAGACTTCTTGATGTTAGTAATAATGTGCTAAATTCTAGACACAGGAAATATCAGGGTTCTGGCAAAGCTAAAATTATGCAGAAGAAATACAGTTCCAATGATTTTGTGCTCAAAACCTTGGATCTCATTTCTGAAACTCTTGTCATTGAAAAGCATGTGATTTTAAGAATGGTGAAACAGTTCTGAGCCTACACATTGACCTTTCATATTCTTTTAATCTTATCTAAAGTTATTTCAGTCTTTATCCCAGTCATTAAAACATCTCTGCTAGAATAGAATGTGAAGATTCAATTTAAATTTCAAACCAAGCATTTATTAAATATGAAGCAGGATGTGGAAAGCACTGCATTGGCTACTGTAAGAGATGGATACCAAGAAATGTAAGATCTAGCTCTAATTTTGATGGTTAAGATCTAGTACAAAAATAATGAGAAAGTGTTTGAGCAATAACTAAGAATCAAGGCAGTATATTTTGAAGGGAAAATTATTTTTGGTTGGGTTATTCTGGAAAATCTCCTTGGTAGAGAGAAAGTGAGATTTAATCAAGGCAAAGCTTGGCATAGGTAGATGTGATGAGGGCGAGACCTTGTTGACAGGAGTATTGATGTAGAGCTGGAGAAGCTGAGAGATAGAAAGTAAATCATTTTAGCTGGAGGAACAGATTTATTAGAGGAATAGAGAAATAATTTTGGAGATCTTTTTTTTCTAGAATGTGGAGGTGCTGGGATGCCAAAGAAGTGTTGTGCAGTAATTTACAGAAAACAGGCCTTTGGGAAGAATAGCTTTATGGATAGAAACCAGCGTAATGTTAGGTGTTCAAAAAATATTTGTTGAATGAATGAATTGGGAGACTATCACTGGACATTTAGGACCAGTCTTAGCATAAAAATCCCATATGGAAACAAACAAAGAAACCTAAAGCAGATACATTAGAAAAGAGGCCCTCACTCCATTTAGAATAGAATTAAAGGCGGAATACTAAAAGAAAATGTAATTGTTCTTTCTATGGCTACACATCAAGACAGGTAATAGGCTAGTAATCAAATTCTCTTTTTGTGAGATGAAAGAACTCTAAGCTTCTTTGCACTCCCTCTTTTTACCCAGAGCCTCCCAAACTCAGTTGTTTATCACATGATCTTCCCTTCCTGAAAGACTTCATCCTTCCTCACTTACTCTTTATCTTCATGGAAGAATGTGTGTTTCAGGTCCTCTTCTGGGAAAGCATCCCTTGACCCCTCTCAGGTAGTATTAATTAACTCCTCTTCTGTACAACGAGAGTGTGCAGTAGTCTTGTTGTATTGTACATTCCGATATAATTCATTCCTTCACATGTTTGACTCGGTCCCTATTAATCCATCTGACATGCTTTATGTTTACTGAATATCTATTGGATTAAATAAATGATTTCCAGTATCATGCTGCTGATAGCAGAGTGAAAACTTATAAAACAAGTTATCCCTAAAAAATGAAAAAAATGGTCAAGAGATTCCTGGCTCTCTGATGATGCTTCCTTAAGTATCTGGAGGGAAGAAATAGGGAGGTGGTGTTTCTGAGTTTCCATGCAAATTCTTGATTCAGCCTTTAACTAAGATACTTTCATTTTGGTTTTAGACATTTCAGATATCTATGTGTATATATGTGTACATATATAAACATATATGTTCATATATGTGTATTATATGTGTGTATATGTATATTATAATCTTAATGATCCTTTCCTATACACATTCACACGCACACACACAGACACACACACACACACACACACATTTTCTTAGTTGACAGGAGTATCTGCAAAATGCCATGCTTCTGCCAACACACTTTCCAAATAGGTTCCATAGAAACAAATGACATAATCAAAACAACTTTTATTCCTTCTTCCTTAAGGCACACTCTTTACTTAGTTACTTGAGTTATTTATTTTGCTGGGAATTTCTGAATCTTAATAATTAGAAATGAGCAATGAGTAGATAGACTCCTTGATAGTAGGAACAAATGCAATAAATAATGATTTTTAAAAAGAGAAGTTTTTATAATGTTCCTACTTAAAGTTAAGCATTTCATATCTTTTGGCATGTCTCTTTATTTCATTTTGGAAATCTACAGCTGGACTTCAAAGGGTTTGTTGGCCTCCTGAAATCATGTGTTATATTTTGTAATATGTGCATTTTTCTTGTAAAGTTTCTTGTGCTATTTTTATTTTTTTTTGAAATTCAGAATTTCAAAATTATCTACAAACCCAAAAATGTTCTATTCTGTCCATTTTACTGTTTTAGACAATAACACATATTCAATAATAGTAGTAATTATAGTGATAATTTGCATATAAACAATGATTTCAAATTGATTATCTTTTCATCTTAGCATCTAAGAAGTAGGTTTTTTCAATTCACATTTTGCAGATGACTAAATTGAAATTCAGATATGAAATAACTCGTACAAGCTAAGTAAGTTATTCCGTGGTAGACAGTAGAACCATCTCTACCATCTACAAATCTGCAACTCATTTCAGTAGACTTGTTCCTTGGCCTATCAACCATATGCTCTTTAGGACTCTCTCTCCTTCCATCTGTTTTCCTCAATGTACAAGCACAATTAGTCCTTGAACAGCTTGTTCTTTGGCTCCCAGTCTCACTTCCCACCATGCTTTCAGGTCTTCTGAGCATGGAAGGTTTTAGGACGGGAAAAACTGACTCAACAGAACTGATATTTTGAGTTGGCCATCAGGAAAACATTATGGTCACACTTCACTGTATTGGTCAGAATGGTGAGGCAGAAGAGTGGAAACATAATTGTCAGAAAGAACTTTGTATTGGAAATTTGGAGCCATAGATATAAGAAGAGGAGTGAACTTGGAATTCAACTTGGAACTGGCGAGCAGGGGAAAGGTGAAGGGAGAGAGGGCAGCTGGTATTAAGGAGCTTGGGTCAAGCAGGAAAGGCTCCATATCTCAGAACTAGAGGTACCAGATGTCCGTAATGTTAGGAAAGCCTTTTCCTAGTAGCTCTCGGTGATTCTACTTCAGTTGCTAACTCCACTTTTAGATTATCTTCCTTGGTAAAAGAGAAGTGCTTTCAAGGAAGTTGAGGCCAAACTCATTCATGTGACCCAACTCTAATAAAGAAAACTGAAAGCATTGTAACTCACGAGCGCTGCCATTATACTGCTTGAATTCTCAGTCACTTGGATCTGTATGAAGCAAAACCATCTTTGTTCTTTTCTCATTCAAACGTGAAATCTATCAAAGTGAGATCATGGGTGTTTCTTCTTCGCTCTTTCCTTGTCTTCTTCCTGGTTCACCTGCCAAATCTAAGGACAGTTTTTGCAATGTAACTTAAGCCTGAGGAGGAGACAATGCTGGGTTATGGCTCCTGTGGATCAGATTTATCTCATTTTTTCTTACTGTTTAAGAAATTGAGATCCGGAAATGTTACATCATCTAATGGGAGGTAGAAGTTCTTGAGTCCTTGGAGCTCTGACTCAGAACCGCCTCTTTACTGTGAAATGTTTAGTATGCAATTTTTTAATAATACTGCTAACTGGTTGATTGAAAGGAATTTGATCACTGCTGCTTCCTCTTCTTGATGTAAAGTTTCATAAGTATTCTATGACTCCAATAATTTATTGCCATATAAATCCATGCCCCCTTGGTACTTAGTTATTCATATCAAAGCATGCATTAAACTCATCAGCTCAATGTTTATTCCTATTATGGACTACCTGACTGTCTGTCTTATCACATTTGACTCAAGCCTGATATTGATTGGTCCTGTCCTAAGGCACAAACAATTTTCAAAGTTGGTACATGTTTTTCACCACAAAGGGGATAATATGATTTTTAAGTACATGTTATTAATATCCAGGCCACTCATAGCACTGCAGTATAGATCACCAGGATATCTCAACACTCACTGTCTGTTTAGTTTCAGGATTTTAAGCAGTGGAGGTAAAGAAAGGGTGGAGATGGAAAAGGAGTGGGCCAACATTAAATAATACCTTTCAGGTCAGAGGGGGCAGATTTCAAAGAAAAAATTCAAAACTAGTGAGTTTCTGTTTTTGAACATTTCCTTTATAAATCTCTTTTAATCAATAAAAAAAAAAACTCTTCCTTTCCTGCTGAATCCCGGAGCTTTTATCCCCAGATGGCTTTTGGTTGACCCAAACCTCACTTTCCATGACATCTTTTCCAGAAAAGGAAAGAGCTAAGGTTTTGCAGTCCTCTTTCCTTTGCTGACATGGTCAGCACTATTCTATTTGGAGACTGCCCTGTCAGCCTTGATCCTATAAGGGACATGCAACATAATTTGTAACTCGAAGCTACTAAAATATTGGCTTGGTTTGTTACCACACCCTAACCATAAGCTAGCTTGTGCTGATATATCTCTCACTATTTTCTCTCCAGGTAAAATGTCCATGGACTTTTGCATTTATAACAGGAGGTTGAAGAGTTGCTTATATATTACAATTAAAATTTAGGCAGAATGAACACTGGTTTTCTAAGGCCAAAATAGTTGTAGGCAAGACAGCCCTTCCCATTAAGAGCAAAGCTGGTGAAATGGGAAAGAAGAATGGATGGTTCTTCCACTTAGAGGTGGCTGTAGGGCACAAGTATGTAAGTGGAAGAACTTTAAGTGACACTACCTGGATTGGTATATCATCTCAACCACTACTAGGTGGACAACCTTGGACGATTTTCTTAACCTCTCTAAGCCTCAGTTTCCCCACTTGTAGAAAAGATTTATTACTAGTAATATCCTTTGCATACTGTTAAGAGGATTAAATGAGATAATGCATATAAAACACTTAGCATAACTCTTGTATATTAGTAATATACAAATGGCAACCATTCTAACATTTTTTTCTGTCCCATCTCAATTCCTCTCTGAATATTATCATGCTTGCTTCAGCAGTGTAAAAATAATTATTTTCATTCATATGAACAGCTTACCATTTATGCCTAATGACGTGTAGCACAATAGCTGTTATACATATCATTAAATATGTCTGATTAACGTTGTTGTAATTTTAATTGCGACACAGAATTCCTCTTGTGCATATTCAGCCATCAAAGACTGTTGTTCATGAAACATGGTTGATTGCTTTCAACCCGAAAGAATTACAGGCAATGTTGATCACACATAGCATGAATCATAGACCCGAGAGTAGCAGAGCACCAAGGAAAGAACACAAGATTGGGAATCATGTAGACCAAGGACTAAAAACTTGAACTCCACCACTACAGTTTCCTCACACTTCTTCTGAGAAATTTTCTCTGTGAAGTGATACCTACCATGTAAGACTTTGTGAGAAATGGAGATGCTCTGTGTAAGATGATCAACAAGGATCTTGGAACATAATAGTCAATTATATTAGCTATTAACAATTTTTATAATTTTGGACTTTAACTTGGAAGTGACTTCCAGGAGCCTGTTATGTTAGGCACCTCTGCTTTGCAGATATGATTTTATCATGTCTCCTCTCATTTTCTACAAATGCAGACTATGAGATACCAGCATGATTTTCCCAAGGTCATGCTGCTTGTAGGTGAAAGAGAGGAACAAAGCCAGCAGTGAGTGCTCCACCTTTTCCTTTCCTTCCCTCTTTCACTCAGCCCAGGCCCACTGCTGGCAAAACAACCCAAAACACACATTCTCCCTGGTTGAGTCAGTGGCATCCTGTGCCTTCCCAAAGAGAGGAAGCACATTTGAGTCAAGAGGAAATGGAATTGCCAAGTAGGAAAACCAGACAAAGAACAGAGGATAGCCGACCTGTTCTATGGTATAAATTTGGCAAAAAGCCACATCAAAATTGTTCTGTAGACTTAAGGAACTTGGGAAAATCAAAATCTCTACGTATCTGAGTTCACACTCCTCCTCCAAGAAGGAAACTGGGGCTGCCCTTTGCGAATCAGAACCTATCTTCATGGGACCTGAGTCCCAAGGTTCCTAAGAGACCTACACCTTCCTTTGGTGACCATCCCCAGATATTTTCTTTCTTGTTCAGTCCTCCTTCGTGTGGCCATCACCCAGAGTATGGACAGACTGAGTAAGCAGAGCTATCTGGGATGATGGTTGCATTGTCACTGTGGAGTAGCTGCTCATCAGAGCAGCTGCTGTTTGCAGTCTTTTCTTAGAATGGGTGGGGGCTTTCAAGGTCCCCCTTGATTCAGAGCTCAATTCAGAGCTCTGACTGATTCAGAGCTCCACAGGGGAATGACTAGATAAGCTAGACCTGACTACTCTATATCTTTCCTGCCCATTTTCCTCTTAGCCTCGTCTTCTCTCTGAAGTCCCGAGGACAGTCTATTATGATTGAATCTTGGCATAATACTTCACTGGGGAAGTGAGTTGTTTTACTTCTTATGGGTTCCTATACAAGGGTCATTGCCAGAATGAAGGAAGAGAATATGGATGAACGCACTAGACATATTAAGTATGAAGAAAATGATAGTTTCCCTCTCTTTCCTACAAAATCAAATCTAAGTCTAGAGAAAGAGCTATAATAAATAGAAATATTTCTGGTTATTTAAATGACTGGAAGCGTTTAAGAATGGAGAGGGTAATAATTCCCCATTATGTTGAATATTTAATTTTCTATAATTATACCTTAAAACTTATAAGAAAAAAGGAAAAATAATAAAAAATAAAATAAATCCTTATGGAGAAATAGTGACTTTAGTGAGCATTATATATACGAGGTATATAATTCATTTTAATATTAATTGAAATTCTTTCACGTATCAGAAAAAAACCTTTGTAAGGAATCAGGATTACAAATTTGGCATGTTTTTTTTTGTTAATGAATTCAGAATATTAATGAAACCATTTGAGGGTAAATATTTTTTTTGGTTATGATAAAATCTGGTTATTATTTTTCTGGTTATGAGCTTATAGATTGGAAATTAAGGACATTGCTGCCAGAGGAGTTGTTTTTCATCAGTAATTTTCTTAGGTTCTTAGGAAAGGTCCTGGTAAAAGTCAGTCCTATGATTAAAACTGAAGATCCCATGACACTCACTGATTAAAAATAAAAATCTAAATGGATTTATTTTATAATAAATAAGCACATTGTCTCTCAATGTTCTTCTTCATAGTAATTGTGGAATAAAGGGGCCCAATTAACTTCTTTTTCTGTATTAAGTGAGGTTTCAAAGAAGTGAAAAATTGGCTGTTTTTTTAGGTTTTTTATTTAGGTTCTACAAGCTGGAAGTTCTTAAATGTCATTTTCCTAGAAGCTGTAGCATTTATCTTACAAAGCTCAGTATGTTATATGTATATAGTGTATTTATACCAGTAAGCCTGTCTGTCACACCACCGATGCCACAAATGATATGAGAGTAGTACTGTGGACATAGTGCAGGCCAGGATTACTTGTTTGTGAGGCTTGATTACTCCAGACCTATCTGGCACATAAAGTACATGTGGCTCTTCCTGGAATGTGATTTCCATTTGTGTTCCTATGAGCCCCTGGTGAGGGAGGGGGAATGCATATATAAGGAGGAACTGCAATTGTTATGCACTTATCTAAAGGATTGACGTGAGGCCATTGTGCAGAGCTAGCAATGAGTTCTGTCTACCTTCCAAGCTACTGAAGAGGATGACAGTGGTCTGAGTGCTAGTGGGATATTGATGTATTTATTATGGAGCGGTGACTAACTGATTTTCCAGGTAACACTACAAAAATGAGAAAGGTCCCTAAACTTGCTGTCATTGCCATGAGTATAATTGACCTATTAGTATTAAGGTTCCTGCAAAAATAAAAAAATTGATAATATTAATACGATGATGATGCAGATAATCATGGCGTGTGTGTGTGTGTGTGTGTGTGTATATGTATATACATAAATATGCATATACTATTTTCTCCCTGGGAGCTGTTTTTTTATATGTTTAATAAGTATGATTGTTGCATAATAATCCAGGTGCAATTATGACCATGTTGTTTTTATTTCCTTAAATTAAATTAAAACTTTCATAAGCTCCTTCCCTTTCCCTATAACCCAGATTTCAGGAAGTCTAGAATCATGCTTTTGTCTTATTTATCTTCTTCAGATATGGAGACAGTTTCAGAAAAATTAAGTAACTTTCCAAAGCTTGAATTCTAATCAGTATAATAAATTGTGTGAGAGGAATAATTACTGAGCTAGGTTAGCAAAAACTATTCCCATAAGAGAAGGTTTATGGGAACACTGAGAGGATTGTTACTCAGCTTTTCTTTCCCCAGATCATCTTTCCCTTTAAAAAGAAATACAAGTTCCAGCTCCCTTCTTCATGTTCCTTAAGAGTGAAGCAAGAGGTCTTGATATTTTAAAAAATGTTTTTGAGTATCTTCTATATATCAGGCACTGAACTTATGCTAAGGATACATCTGTGAATAAGGCAAACATGTCTCTGTATGCACACATGCAATTGTGAGAAGATAAGCAAACAAATCGGCAGTTAATAGGTTGAGGACTAATTGTTCAAAGGCAGAATTTCTGCTTTGGGAACTTACAGGAAAGTAGCTAATGTGCAGTTACATTATCTTGTATTAGATTATGCTTGAGGTAACTATATAAATTTGGAGTTATAGACAACTTTTTGTGAGAGGTTTAAGACATAGAAACTCTGACCTGTCTAGGAAAGAAAAAAAGTGTTATCAGTTTTCTATTGCTTAACAAATTGTCACATACTCAGTGGTTTAAAACATCACATGTTTATTATCCTATAGTTTAAGAGATCAGAAGTCCCAAACAGATCTTAGAATTCTAAATCCTCGGTTTCAGTAGAGCTGCCTTCTTTCTGGATGTTCTAGGAGAAATTTCCTTCTGGTCTCTTCCAGCTTCTAGAGGCTTACCATAATTCTTGGCTTGTGGCCACGTCACTTTGACCTGCTTCCATTGTCACACGTTCTTTTTTGCCTCTTAATCTTCTGCCTTCCTCTTTCACAGGTAAGGACCCACTGATTACATTGAGCCCTCCAGGATGATCCAGGATTCTCTTCCTATCTCAAGATCTTTAACTTCATCAGCTCTGTAAATTATCTTTTTGACATGTAAGGCAACTACCTACTCATAGGCTGTGAGGATTAAGACATGTACATCTTTAGGGGAGGTTGTTACGTTGCCTGACACATTGGAGTGAAAATTATAAGTATTTGAATTTAATAATCCGTTTTTTAACCATTTAACCAAAAATATAGACAGAAAGATATTTTAGGTTGAGTTGTGAGGAAATTCTCTCAAACTCATTACCTTCAGGTTTGCCGCTTAGCTCTTTTTCAATCTAGGTGTGAAATACAGATAGTGATTAGATCTTTAATACTGAGGCCTTGATTTTTATTCTATAGAATGATCTTGAGTCCAAGTGTTTGTCCTTCAAATACTTCCAAAGAATAATTTAAACTAAATGTAAATCAGAACCAGTTGTTTTTGGATAACGCAAATCAAAAATAATCTGCTCAGCCAATAATAGGGTGCTATTTCCTGAAAGAATGGACACAAAATTGAGCATCTACTATATTTCAGGTCCACGCTAGTTATAAGAGTAAGTAAAGGAGTATATACTCCAAAGTTATTGGCCAAAAGATAAAGCAAATTAAATTTAACATGGGTCTTGCAAATTTAAAACTGATGTAAGAGATGGATAATAGGTTTTATAAAATCTATTGTAAATTATAAACTCTAATGTAAATTATATTGTAAGTACCTGTATTAGTCAAGGTTATCCAGAGAAACTGAGCCAATATAGATAAATATAGATAGTAAGGATGCTGACCCTCCACAAAGTTGAAAATCTACATATAACTTTTGACTCCCCCAAAATTTAACTACTGATAGCCTACTGTTGACTGGAAGCCTTACCAATAACATAAATAGTTGATTAACACATATTTTATACGCTACATGTATTATATACTGTATTCTTACAGTAAAGTAAGCTAAAGAAAAGAAAACATCAAGAAAATCATAAGGCAGAGAAAATACATTTACAGTACCATACATGTTTCTTGAAAATATCCTCATATAAGTGGACCCAGACAGTTCAAACCCATGTTGTTTGAAAGTCAACTATATGTGTTATACCGGGGATACCAAAAAAATGTGTACACATGACTTGTATTCATCTTTTGTTATCAGTATATATTGAGTATTATAATTTTAATACAGTTTTGTCCTTTTTTAAAATGTGTATACATGTTTTTGGCACCCTCTGTATATTAGAGAGAGAGAGAGAGAGAGAGAGAGAGAGAGAGAGAGATTCATTTTAAGGAATTGGTTCATGATGCACTTAATGCAGTTTTGGGGGCTGGCATATCTGAACCTCATAGGGCAAGCAGGCAGGCAGGGTTTCTATGCTGTATTCTCTTTCTTCTCTGGGAAACCTTAGTCTTTGCTTTTAAGGCCTTCGAGTATTTGGATGAGACATATGCACATTATGGAGAGTAATCTGCTTTACTTAAAGTCCACTGACAACTGGATACCATAGAGCCTGGCCAACTGACACATAACTAACACAATATCCAGGGTCAAGAGCAATATTCTTGTTCTTTGGTTGGGATGTTAAGAAGTTTTTGTTTTTTTTGTTTTGTTTGTTTTTAACAGAACAGTCTTGAACATTATCAGTAATTCCCAGCACTGAGGCTTATATTAAAAGAAACTGGCATTTCAATAGAATAAAATAACTCAAAGATTTCAAGAATTGAAAATTGGGAAAAAAATTGAGATTTTTTTTGATATTATTATACATTATTTCTTAGTAATGGTTACTCACATAACGATTTCATTGCACAGAAATCAATTCACATAGAAGTACATGGACAGCCATTGCTATGTTGATTAATTATTTTGGAAGCCTGGAATCACCTTGAATTAATCAGCCAGGTTACTTTAGAATATGATGTACAACATTAATTTTATTATGTTATGACAAATATGGAGAAACCAGATGATTTGCAAATGGATCACTTACTACATTGATAAATAGAATTTCCAAATATGGGGGAAATGTTAATTTAGAGTAATTTAAAGATACTGATGTTACTGAAAAAAATAAGTTTGTCATATTAAATATAACAAGACACAAAAATTGAAAGGATTAAGAGCTTAAAATAATGAAATGAAACTTAAAGTTTAATAATGAGATTTTTATTAACTCCTTTTTGAACATTATTTTAACTGAAAAATAAAGGTTTGTAAAAAGAATTGCCATAACTGTTTTAAAGATATCAGGTTATGCTTATCTGTTCGGATACAATATCTGCTGCCATCTTACAGAGATACAAGTTCAGAATCAGGATTTCTCTATATAGCCTTTGTCATATACATTTACGTACCCCATGGAAGAGAGAATATTGGTGAGAAAAAAACAAAACAAAAAACATTTTGTTTCAAGGTAACTGAGGTTGAATTTGGGCTCTGTATTTATGAGAGTTTTCCAGAGAGACAGTACCATCAGGATGTGTGTATATAGAGAGGGTGGGGTGGGTTATTTTAAGGATTTGGTTCACAATATTGTGGAAGTCTAAAATCTGCAGCGTAGACAAGCAGCTAAGAGGCCCAGGGAAGTATTGCAGTTTGAGTCCAATGGAAGTCAGCTAGCAGAATTTCTTCTTGCTTGGGGAAGGGGTGGGGGATGATTCTATTAAGGCCTTCAACTGATTGCATGAAGCCAGTTGGAGTAGAGCAGATTGCCCTCCAAATTAGGGATGGTGATTTGCTTTATTTAAAGTCCATTGATTTAAATGCTAATCTCATACAAATACACCTTCACAGACACATTCAGAATAATGTTTGACCAAATATCTGGGCACCTTAAGTCAGCCAAATTGACACATGAAATCAACTATCATATATTCTTAACTGATTTAAAGTGTGAGTTGGAGTAATTTGTGTAATGGTAATACAGGCAAGAAGAGAAGAGGCTAGGGAATCAATATGAAGTTTTGATATATATATTTTGGGTTTGAGATATATATATATATATATATATATATATCTCCTAGGTTTGATATATATGTTTTGTTTCTCAAAAGGTTTTCAGCCCATTTAAGTGCAAATTAATTGTAATATTGACTACAACAAAAAGGGCTATATGAAAAGAAAATGATGGTGGAGCAGAAAGAGAAGTGTGTGTCAGCTCAGAAGGAGAAAAATGGGGATTTTTTTTTGCTGGTAAACAGTACTATTCATTTCCTCCCTAATGGGTGCTCTCTGCCACTCCTCTGCACCATTGAAAGCCACTGCTGCATAGCATGCAGAGCTTAGCTCCTGGCTTCTCTGGCACCAGCGTGGTTTTCCTGAAAGCACAGTGTGGTTCATTAAAGAGCGAGTGCCAGCATGATGCAGAGATAGAGCTGAACTCACCATCTATAACATTGACTTTAACCTAGTCAGATTTGTAGGTCATTCTTCCTTACTTCCCACTGGGCCATCAAGCTGGTTACAATAAGAGAGGGAGATGTGTGTATTTTTCTACCACTGACCTGTAATCAAAAGCTACAATGTAAAATAACAACAATTTCCTGGAAGCAAAATCTTAATGGATTAAGAAAATGCTCAGGAGAATGGCAGTTTTGCAGTTTATACTTTAGAATCAAAGGAGGATACACATATATAAGGAGGGTTCCATGAAATCCATTGGTGGTAGATTCAGGGGTTGGGAAAAAGCAAAGCAGGGAAATCGCTGGGATTGGATAAAAAGTCAAATGGAGAGACACATACTTCTTTTGCATTTGTGGGCACAGGATAGTTAACAATGAACATTTTACAGCATGGAGAGATGGTATTCCTGGAACAAGATAACAATGAGGGTTTCTGTAGCCTCCTGCTCTGGTGCAGCCGGTTGTACCCTGAGGGGTCCGGAAAAAGGGATTACTCTGATATCCCAAGGGTATGTTATTATAGAAGCAAAAACACAATAGACAGTCTCACTTAAGGTAAAGATTGACCTATGTCAAGGAAGCTACAGGACAACGATGTGACTGCCAGCCACGACTTGCTTTTACTTCAGAATTTTTATGTGCCACCCATCCGATGCGGTCAATTTCAGTCTCTGAGTTTGAGGGCCTGCCATGGTGACCCCCCTGAGCTTGTCACGTTTGGTATGTGGCCCCTTTTTTGTGCACCCATTTTAACTAATAGGGATAAACAAATGCAAAAGAAGAATACACGTAATAGGCATACATGCTATACTATACAAAATTAATTAACCAATTATATTTCTCAATAAAAAGGAGTTATTTCAACTAATGGGTTCTTTCTTAATGTGGCAAAGTGGTCTTGTTTAACGTGTTTACATTTATTTAGGCTGATTGTGTGTTTAATCTCCTTTTTATCTTGCCAAATGAGTCTATTTAAATACTGAAAACATTAGGTTAGGAAATATATTAGCACACACACATCAGCTATTCACAATTATATAGCGTGGCTCTCTGTGCATTTGTCTGTACTGAACTGGCCATTTTATTAACTCGCAGATAGTTTTTCTCCAAGGTAAGCATTAAATTTTATTCCTAAAAGACTTTTTATATTCCTAAAAGGTTTTCATTCACAAATTATTTGTGTGTGTGTGTGTGTGTGTGTGTGCGCATTAATGTTGCTAATTTTGAGGTGACTATTGCAGGTTGAGCCCCCTAGGAAGTGGACTCCAGGGCTGGCATGTGGGAAGTTTATTAGGCAGTGCCCTGGCATCAATGCCTGTGGCAGGGAAGGAAGGGGGAGGAAGCAGTATTGGCAGAGTAAGAACTGCAGTGGAGACTGTGAAGCTGTGATTACCATTCAGCATTGTCCTCATGGGAGCCAAGGGACTGTGCCTTTATGCTCTCACTTGAACAAGTCATTAGATCATGGCTGAACCTATGAAAAGTACATGACTTGGGCAAGACAGCTTTCTTCAGGCAAGGGCAATGTCTCAAGAGGGTTAATGGCTGAGGGATATCAACCAGCAGTAGACAATTAAGGCTAATTTGTGTTCATAAAAATAAAGTGTGAAAGGAGAAACTTTAAACAATGTCTCAATAATTTATCTATACTTTTTTCTTATTTATTATGCAAATACCATTCTGTTCAAATACTTAGTATCCTTCCCAACACTTCTCTGAAGGTAGTTAGATATTTCTGTATCTTTTCATTTTTTTTTAGATAAAGGGACGCTTATTTAAACACACTGCAAATTTAAATCCAAATTAAACAATTGAGAAAAGAAAAAGAAAAAAGGGATCTCTAAATAACCTCATGCAAGATTTACCCAGTTTTACACATATTTCTCTCCTAGATTTTACACACATTTCTCTTTGAGTTAATCAAAACAAAATGCTAAAATAACTGAGTGTGAACATTTTGTGATACTCTAATAAAGTTTATGTTTTAAGCTATTATATTTTAATGTCTTTAAATAATATCATAAATTAAAAATGTAGTTTGGTATAACAATATAATAGCATATTCATGCCAGTAAGAAATTTTTTATGACAGAAAAGTTGTTCCATATGTAAAAATGTAAACTGAAAAATTGTACATCAGTTCAGAAAATAACGCATTTAAATTGAATTGAGTTTAAAATTATGATGTTTTCTTAGCTCATAACCTTGAAGTCAGCTGTTCACTGTGGACACATTTTCTGATTTCCCATCAGGATAGTGCTCACCCCGAGGGAGGAGGGAGAGTTAGGAGTGTGAGGGCATGCTGAGAACTGCTAATGGGAGGTGGGTTTCTTTGGATAACTATCTGTTAAACTCTACATACATATTTCTGATACGCAGAGTGTAGAGTCCACACACATAGCCAGTGCTCTCCATATCTGGTTCTCTTCCCCTTCCCAGTGGGTGGGAAGATGACCTAGCCCACTCACCATTAGGCATGACCCTGTGACTGTTTCTGACCGGGGATCTAGGAGTAGATCAAGGCCCTTAAGAGCAGGTATAAATTCCCCAACCTCTTGTTTCCTCTGCCAAGTGACCTTGGAATCTACATGTTGAGACAGCAGCATCACAAAATCAAATTAGCCTGGTTTTCTAAATCACTGTTTGGAAGGGAGCTGCCCCAGTGAGCTACTGGACACGCAGCGAACTTTGCCAGGACAGGAAATAACCTATGTGTGTTAAGCCACTGAGATTTCAGGGTTTCTGGTTACCGAGCAGTAGAATTATTTTGTCTAATAAAACAATGTGTGTGTGTGTGTGTGTGTGTGTGTGTGTGTGTGTGTGTGTATTTGACGGGATGTGTGTGTGCATGTGTCAAGAGTCAAAAATGAATTAATGGAAAGTAGAAAAGGAGAGGAAAAATGTGTAGGCAGTTCTTGGTAGTTACAGTTCCTGATGTCTGTCTGATTGTCTCAGCTTATCTTACTGTGCCACATGGGTTATGCTTGCCAGTCTATGGGTCAACTGTGATGAGTCTAATAGGGAATGGCTGATAAGTGATATGAAGATCACATGATTAAATAGTGATCACTAATTAACACAATTTTTCTTAGAGAAGGAATAGGCAGGGCAATAACTCAGTTACTACTTTTATATAGTAGTATAAGAAGTCAGCATTTCTACCATTTACTATTCCTATGACGACGAGCAGGTGATTTGTCCAGTGTGTCAATGTCAGCAGCACCTTACTTGCCCATTCTCTTCCATTAATATCTGCTGTTCTTTGATATTGACTGGTTTACTTACCTAATTAAATGATATTAATATTGGTACTATTTTTCAAGTAATTTAGTCTGTTAGATATTGCTCTACTCTGTGTACTGCACAATTTACATAGACTGCAATGTTAATGCACCCCCTTGTGTTGTCCAGTCCCCTACCTGCACAACCATAAATATGCGCATTAAGCCTCTAAGGACCTCACCTTACTCCTCCTGCCTGGATATCCTCATTCAAGGTGTTTCCTTCGTTTGCAATGTGCATCTCTTGCCTCAATTTAAGTCATGACATTGAACTCCAATTTTTCATTTTTCTGTTAGGTTTTTTACAACAATTCTCTCCCTGATAGTGTATACATCACAAAATTAAGCATTTAATGTTATAAAGTATCAGTGTAATTTACTCAAAGTTCGGTTTCTAAAGTTAGCACATAGGGTAAAAATCACATATAGTTACCTTTTAAACTAATGCATAAGTTTGTGTATCACTGCACAGTTTGCTCATGTACACTAACATTTGAGAATTATGGAGCAAGATGAAACGAGGCTTCTAAATCAGATGAGTGGACTTTCAAATCTATCTTTGAGATAAGTATTTTATTCCTAGAGAAAGAATTCTAAAACTGTTTCTCCTTGCCTACAGAGTTTAATCTCTCAGTTTTAAATTTGAGTCTCTAAAATGTTAATACTTATCAACAGGAGTATTTTGCTTTTAATTTTTAATTTAACACCAAAGTACTTGGTGTTAGTCCTGGCAGACAGTAGGTGCTATAAAAATCTGATGGATTTGAGTATTTCAGTCTAGTCTTTAAAGAGTTGTAGAGAAGAAAAAGACCTCTTGCTGAAATGGCAAGATTAGTTCAGATAATTTCATAAAATAAGGAAAGATGATTTACTGTATCTAATATCAAGCCTTGAGGTATAGTTTTTAAAATTGTGCAGTATTGCTGCAGGGGCCGAAAAGCAGATGTAAGACAGAGAAAGTCAAGAAATGTATTAGCACATATATCGGAATTTAGTACATGACAAAAAATAGTATTTAAAATAGAAGAGAAAGGAATAAAGTAGTCGATAAATAGTCTTGGAATAATTGGTTATCCATATCCTCCTTCACTCTCTCCCTCCTTCCCTCCTATCTATAGCTATATCTATCTGTCTATCTATCTATCTATCTATCTATCTATCTATCTATCTATCTATCTTCTATCTTCTATCTATCTTTTAAATCTATCTTTCTATCATTTCCCATACCATGAACAAAACCAGAGTCTACATTGTTTACATATGTAAATGTTACATACCTTGTTTTTGCTAACATATATATATTTATATATATATATATATATATATATATATATGCCTAAAATAAGCCTTCTAATGTCATACTACTATTCTTTTGAAACTTGATGTTTCCATTTTACTGATTTTCTTCTTTAGATATTTCCCTGTTGGTACATGTAGTTCCTATACATTATTTTAATGGATACATAACATCTCATTGTATAAATATATAATAATTTGTTTATGAGTAGATACAAAGGTAAGTTGTTTTCTAATTTTTCATTGTTATAGCATTGAATTGAAAATCATCATACATGTTTTCTTTTATATATGCATGAAAGGTTTTTCAGAATATGTACCTACACCTGTTGTGGCATGAAATACATATGTAACACCTTTATTAGTTTTGCTAATTGCCCTTAGTAGTGACTATCACAGTTTATAATCATATTCCATGAGAGATCTCCTTTTCTAAAGTTTCATCAAACATTTGTATTTTCAGCCTTTCAAATTTTTACTTGTGGATGTGAGGTTGTACTTCATTGGTATTGTAATTATCAGTCCCTAAATAGTAGTAAGATTAATAAACATGTTTTCATATATTTATTGACCCATTTAATATTTCTCTTATTTAAATTGTTTATAGTTTATTCTGTTAGTAAGCCTTTTCTTATTTATTTGTAGGCTTTCTTTCTTGAAATCAAAGCTTTGTCAGTTATATGAGTTGTAAGTATCTTTTCCTAGTAAGTAGTTTGTTTCAAATTTTATTTAATGTGTCCTTTGTTGCAGAAAATTTTAAGCTAAACATAGTCTTACTCATCAAAATTTTCACTTTGGTTATATATGTCTTTTAAAATAAATATTTTCTTACCTAGATTCAATGAAAAGTTTATAGTATCTTCTAACATTTAAATGCTTTCTCTAAATTTTAATTGTTTATTCTATCTGTAATTAATTTTCAGATGGTTTATAATGTATTGTTTTTTATTTGAGTAGTCAATTTCTGAATATTGAATTTAGTATTCAGATGTTGAATGTTGCATGTATATTTATTTCAAATAGTGAAGATTCAGTATTTGCTAGTACCTTTTCTGTCATAAAGGACTGGAATCATTACCGTTTCTCCTTTACAATGGCATGACATTAAGCTTTGTCAGGAGAGAGTGGTTGAAAGATAATCCAATAGGAAGAGGACTTCTCCTGGTGCTGGTTTGTTTCCTTCTGCTGCTTCTTGCTTGTGCTACTTGGTTGGTCAGCGGCACGGGTGTTGGGGAAAAGAAATCTGCTGGTGTGCAGTTGTGTGTCTGGAGTGTCCAGTTCCTTGGCAGCTGCCTAGTCTGGGCTTGTGTCCAATGACCATCTTTCCAGAACATCCAGGGGCAGACACTGCATGGTCTGGGCCTGTTCTGGCCCAGGTAATCCAGAGGACTTCTCTGATACGATGAGGTGCTGCAAGCACACCTTCTAGACTCCAGCTTGGGGCGAGGGGGCTCTCATTCCGTTTGCCCTTCCGTGATATCCTCATTCAGTTCTGGAGTAGTCTTGCTACACTTTTAGAGTTACTTTTCTAGCATGAAAACAATGATATCTATTTCCCATTTTTTAATTTCTGTGTATTTTCTGGCTTCTGATTAGATCCAAACTAATCCACTTATCCCTCATTTCTAATTGATTTATGATGCTATCTCTGCCATATATTAACTACTACGTTCCTCAGGTGGTTTATGATAACTTGAATTTTTTTATATGTGCCAATTACGAATCGTTCAGTTAGTACTCAGATTCATTTTTAAACCATTCAGTTACAAAAAATTCAATGGCATTCACCATAGTTTACATATGTAAACTATATTTGCAATTTAAAATGCCATAGAGATATTTTATATTAAATAAAACATTTTATATAAATAAAATATTTGATACCTAATCTATATATAAAAATATATTTATAATATAATTTGTATATAGAGCATATAATTATATGAATATGTAAATAGACTGTCTACCATAAATTTATATATATATATATACATACACACATTTTAGATTAGCTATATAGAAATGATTAATATTTTGTAGTATGTATTCTCCTCTTCTTACTCTTTAAACTCATCTCGGCTTCTGCTTGTCCTTTGTTCTTCACATTAATTTTAGAATTAGCTTCTCAAATTCTTCAAAAGTCTCTGTGGACAATCAGCTGTTATTTAATTAAGTATAGATCCATTTAGGGAGAATTACCGTTTTTACAATACTGAGTCTTCCCATTTGTGAACATGGTATTTTTCTACATTTATCCAGATGTTCATTTTTGTCTAGTAATAAAATGTTATTTTCAGTTTCATATCCTATACATAAGTAAAGTCATATGGTTCTCCACTTTTTCTGTCTGACTTATTTCACTTTGCATAATAATCTCAAGATCCATCCATTTGTGGCAAATAGCAGTATTTCATCTTTTCTATGGCAGAGTAATATTCCAATGTATATATGTACCACATCTTCTTTACTCACATGTACGATTTAAAACTGAAAGCAACAAACAAACACGATAAACAAAAACTCATAGACACAGACAACAGTTTAGTGGTTATCAGAGGGTAAGGGGGGAGGGGGAATGGTAGATGAGGGTAAATGGGGTCAAATATATGGTGATGGAAGGAGAACTGACTCTGGGTGGTGAAAACACAATGCAAAATATAGATGATATATTAGAGAAATGTTGACACATACGTAATTTTACTAACCAATGTTAATCCAATAAATTTAATAAAAATAAAAAAAATAATATTTTCTGTAAAAATTACTGTGAAATTACTCTTCAGTTCTCTATGTATATATGAGGGAGGGGTGCCAAAGAAATGTATACAAGTGGACACTTTGGTCAATGTTGCTCAAGCAGTAGTTTGCCATAATCAGAAGTGTCTGGACGCTGATGGTAACCACTTTGAGCACCGCTTGTAATTGCAGAAGTCAAACGTGAGTTGTATTCATCTTTTGTTATTGGAATATATTATTACAATTTTAATACAGTTTTCCACTCTTAAATTGTGTATATATATATATTTGGCACCCTCCATATATATCTATGTGTGTGTGTGTGTGTGTGTGTACTCGTATACATATATTTGTTACAGTAATTATCATTTTAATGTATCATTTAATGTATCATTAATATAATACATTTTTTTTGGTTAATAAGAAAAGTTTTCATGTGTATATCTGTCTCATGTCTAGAAAACTTACTGCATTTTCTCATTAGGTCTAAATTTTGTTTGGCTAATCCCTTGAATATTCTAAATGTACATTCATATTATCTGTTAATAATGGCAATTTTCCCTCATTGTTTGTATTTTTAAATTTCTCAATCTTCTTTTTGTTTAAATTTATTCCTTAACATAGTCAATATCTTGTTTAATAGAGGTGGCAATAAGGACCTTTGCTTTGTACCTGACTTAAAAGGAATAAATCTAAAATGTCACCATATTTGCTACAATATTTGGTCACAACTTAGGGAAATTTTCTACTATTCCTACATTGATGTCAGTTTTGAATCACAATTAAAAGTAAAAAAAAAAATAAATGCTTTTTTTCTATCAAGAAAATTATATGATCATATGATAGTTTAAAGTGGAAGGTTACATTAATAGATATTCTAAAATTAAAACATTCTTTCATTACTGAGTAAATGCTTCTCATCATAAAAGCTGTTTTATAACTAGATTCACTGATCATTTAATTACAATTTTTGCTTATATGCTTATAAGTTTAATTAGCTCATAATTTTTCTTTCTTATTCTGTTATTGCCCAGTTTTAATACCAATGTTTTTCTAGTATTATAAAATGAGTTCAGAGTATTTTACTTTACTCCGCATAATGTGTGAAACAATTTGCAAAGGAAAGTATTATTTATTAATTATGGGTTCTTTTCCATGAGTAGATTTTTGACTAGTAGATTTTTGACTAATTTTATTTTTTCCAGTTATACAGCTTTTCAGTCTTTCTGCATCAATGTGACTGAATTTTCATAATTATATCTTTCTGAAATAATATGCAATTTATGTACATTTTAATGAAAGTGCTTCATGGTATTTTCACTCTTTTTAATCTACTTTTAAAATCTCTAATAATTTTTGTTTGTATCTTTGCTTTGTTTTTTAAATCAATCGTTTATTTTTATTTTTCAAAGATTTCTTTTAGTTTTACTGATACTTTCCACTAAATCTTTACTTTCTCTCCCTTGATTACTCTGCTTTTATCATCACATCCTCCCTTTTACTCTCTTTGGGCTGGGTCTCTTCATTTATTGTGTGTCAATTGTTTAAATCCAATTTTTAGATTATAACTATGTTTTCAAAAACTTTAAATTCTGTATCAGCTGTATTTCACAATAGTTGATGCATTGTACTTTATTGTCAGTTCTAAATATTTTACTATTTCCATAGTGAAATGGTATTCTCTGACTAAAGAAATATTTACAAATGTAATTTAAATTTTCAAATGCGTTGGTGCATTCTAGACTTTTAAATTACAATTCCATTGCATTTTGGCAAGAGGATTTAGCTTGGTTATAGGTTTGCCTAAACTTGTGTCATAGATAGTACATAGTCAATTTTATAAATTTTGTGTTTGAAAAAGTGTACATTTTATAAATATGGTATTGTATATATATGCATATCTATTAAAACACATTTTTATTGTCTCATGTATTCTGTATGCTTTCTGTCTTTTAAATAATTAAAATATTTTTATTATATATACATATCCAAATATACTTGGATATACATATCCAAGTATATTTCAGGTGTATATAATTGCTAATCAATTTGAGAGAGACTTTTAATCTCTAATCAATTTGAGAGAGGCTTTTAATCTCTATGATAGTGGATTTACTGGGTTTTCCTTATATTTCTGTAATGCTTTCTTTATATATTTTGAGATTGTCTTGTTAAAGATAATTTAAAGATTATTATGTCTTTGTAGTAAATTGGTTCCTTTTGGTAAGAGTTATTTCTTCTAACTTAAAGTCAATTTCATAGTTATTAAATGACCACATTGGCTTTCTTTTGGTTAAATTTGCCAGTTGTATATTGTTCTATCCCTTTATTTTCAATATTTCTGAGTTAACATTTAAATGTATGTGAAGGGTATAGTGTTCACCCAATTATGAATGTCAGCTCTATTTTTTCCAGCCTTATTTGAGGTATGATTAGACATGGCCAATGAGCAACAGTGACCTCCGTTTTGGTGATTATGTTTCATAAATAGAGCGTATCTAGACAAAGTTCATGGGAGAAAGAACTATTTCTTTAAGCCACTGTGATAGTGAAGTTAATTATCACTGCATAGCCTACTCTATTGTGACTAATTTTACAACCAGATTATAAATGAATTTCTATTGTTTTTACTTTGAAAATCTGTGCTCCAAATTTTGTTTGCATTTGATGATTTGCTGTGATTGTTGTAATCTTTGGCCTTACTTATATGTTATTTTGAGCTTTCTTTTTATCATGTATTTTCCTTGCTTGTTTTTTCCACCTTTCTACCTTCCATTGGATTTTTAATAATTAATTTAGTCTTCCCTTTCCACATTCTTTTTGTTTGGAAATTATTCATTTAATTTTAATTATTTTAGTGACTGGACTTAAAATTTTAACATGTCCAGTTGTCCTAATAATGTCTTAACTTCCCTTAAAGAATTCAAATGACCTTAGAAATTTTTACTCCAGTCACTCTCTGCCCCTGTCCCTTTCCCCTGCTCTTGTAATAATATACTATCTGTCCTTCACATGTTGGGCTCATTTTAGATTTCATATTTCCTTCATCTCATTTTAGTTCTCATATTAAAGTGTTAACCTGTTGTGCTTTGCTCTTCTGACCTCAAGTTCTTGACACTTAAGAATTTTTCATTCTTTCAAGTTTAGCTATGTTTTTTTGTTCTTTTGTTTTGTTTAGTTGTTATATTTTACTTATCATTTTAAAGTGTTTGGAATGAGGTGCAGGTCTGTATCTGAATTACCATTTTATAAGACTTGAATTTAGTCAATTTTTATATGCACGTTTTATTTTAATTTTGCATAATTATCGATTTTCATAGACTATGAATTTATACTGCCTTTACCTATTGATAAGGTTCTTGCCATATATGAACATAATTTTTTCCAACATATTTGTATTCTTTGAGATTTCCACCATAATTGTCAGAACAATATAGGCTTGTTGTTTTATCGCGAGCACTTAGTAATAAATTGTGTGTTTTTTTCTTGTGTTTTTGTTTTTTGGCTAAGTTAAAATATAATGTAGAACACAGACTTACTATATATTTACATGTATTGTACATATTACACTGATGATTTGGTAATAGGCTAATGGATTGCATAATGTTTGAATTGTGTTAGAAAATCAAAAGAATCACATTTAAAGAGGTTTGGTGTCAAAAATAAGGTTCAATGCTAAGAACTTTTCAAAGCAGTGTTCAAATAAATTTATTATGTGTTATTCAGAGTCTGATTTTATGGGTCATAAATTAATTCTACTTTTTGATATTAAAGTCTTGATCAAACTCACGTGCTCTTTTCTGTCATAGCTCACAAAGACTGAAATAGAAATCCAGAATGTTAGATTGTTGATTCACAGTAGATAATGAGTCAGGTAGAAGGAATGAATTCTCTTGTTAGCCTGATCATTTCATTTTCTCTCTAGAGACAAATACATGAAAGTAAACAAAATTATCAGGTAGTTGGCTATTTTGAATCACAACAAGAAAAGGTTGAACAATCTTTGAGTTTTAATAGTATCAGTAGCTTATAACTTTATATGTAATCTGATAGTCCTGTGCTCACTAGCATCTGACAATCCCTCTTCCACACTGGTAGTGCTTACCTGTACAGTGCCCTATGTTTTCTCAGTGGCTCTTTGGTCTCTCTGCTTTTATTGCTAAATAATCTTGCTTTGGGTTGACATCTGCCTTTTTGAATTATGTTTCTGTCTTCAGTCAGGTTTTGGCTAAGGTTTGTTAACCTTGAAGGCATTCTCTGTCTTTAATGTGAACTGCCTTTGGTGTACTGCTGCTGCTACTCCTGCGTCTTTCTCTACCATTATTATTACTATAAGTACCTACGAAGATTTACTGAACTCTTTCTATGACTTTGTCACCATGCCATGTTCTTTTATGTGCATTTAACTTAGAAAATAACCCTGTGAAGTTGATATTGTTATTATACCTATTTTGCTGATGTATAGACTTCTAAGTGACCAATTTATCCAGTGAGAAAGTGACAGGCTCATAGTTTATACTTAGGCAGGCAAGTGTATTAACTCTAGAGCACTTCCAGCCACTTGAATTTTCATTGGTTCTTGGACCAAAGATAGAGAAATACCTTTCTCACACTTCCTTGTAGCACCAGATCAGGCCTTAGTGATGATTCCCATTCTACACGTAAGGAAATAGTTGTAGAAGGTGAAGTGTTTTTACCTAAGACCCAAATCCCATTAACAGTCCAGCTAGTACTATCACCATGAATTGTCAGACTGTTAGTCCTGAGATCATTCAAGTGTTAGTTGCCCCTCCTCATTCCCCTTCCACATCTCTCCTCGATATGTGAGCCATTTCATTTACAGGAGTGCCAGGGAGAGATCAGTCATGAAATGATTATGGTTATATATTAATTAATGGTATTTATATATCTATATAGACACATATAATCGTATACATGTGAAGAAATGACTATTTCTGTCATTACTAGGACATGGACTCAAAGATTTTTGGATGTGATGATCAATTTTCTTTTCTTTTTCTTCCTCTCTAGACTATATGTCCTTTTTAACCCAGTGAGCAAGTATAGATGTTTATGACACAATAAGAATTAGGGGTACAGATTTGGAGCTTTAAATAAAACCTTAAGAAAACAGAATCTCTGTGAAAACTACTATCTAGTACTCAGCAGGCTACAACTAGCTAAATAACTAGCTCAGAGAGACATCTCACTGGGAGCAGTCCTTTTACATATATATGTATATATATATACATATATATGTATATATATATATATATATATATATATATATATATATATACATATTCTTAATAGAAAGTTTATGGCTCTGCAAAGCATGGATACTTTGTAGTTAAAATTCAGAAGCATTATCATTGTCCAGCTGAGCTTCTATGTGAGGAAACCATCCCAAGGCTCCATCCTCTTTTATTTTTAAAATGATTGAAATAGCACGGTAAAAGATTCAGTGTTTTGAAGTCAGTGATATATGGAAATTACATGACTGTAATCCCAGATGGGAGGGTTTTGTTTTTGTTTTTAAATTTTTCAGGAACATTATGCTCATGCAAGATGTCAGCTTGGCAGATCTGAAGATCAAAGTTTATATTTCAGGTACAATATATATGCTGGAGCTGAGCTAAGACATCTCCCCTTGCTCGTTGTGCCCATGTGGACTAACTCTTAATAAGAGCTGCCGATTCCAGTAACAGAGAAAGCAGGCCCCTCCCTCCTAGGTGGAACATGACCAGCAAGGTGACATTGTGACGATGCATTCCTGATGATGGGGGCACAGGAAGTGAGCAAACTAAGCATTATTATCCCCAGTAGCCAAAAGAACATTCTTCGTGTAAATATTTATCAGGCACTCTCAAATATGGAGAACCTGTGAATTCAAAGTTAGAATTTCTAATTTTGAAAGTAAATAATCAATATAAAATTTAAAGTATTAGGATAGTTTATTTTTCTGTTAATGCAGTCTCTCTTCCCTTTTCTTTACTGCTCGTTTTTAGGGGATTTATTCTAGCTTTGTGATATGTTCAGTTTTTTTAAAACAATACTTAAAAATATAAATCACCATTAAAATTTGTTGTAATCCACTTAGTTATTTAAAATTTATCAGCTGACAAATATGATGGCTTTAGACTGTGGTCTCCTCATTAAAAAAAATTGAGAGGCTGTGTTTTTCCTAACATGTACAGCCAGTATTTTAAAATTTGGGCTGAAATAAAATAAACCACATCAACTAAATATTGTTGTAGAAGACAGTTTGGCAAATTGGGAAGGTTCATTCTTTTACCAAGGTCAAATTCTAGAAAGAATATTTTAACGTGGTTAATTAGCAAACATTTGTTCAGTGACTACCATATTCCGGGTCATGTGTTGTGTATTGAGGTTATCAGAATGGCTCCTGCTTCCCATGAATGTACTGTATAGACGGAAAGACGTACGAGTAACTAGGATAGTAGCACACTACACTTGCATTTGGAAAGAAGATAGTGACATGCCCCTGGAAGAGGAATCAGATAATTACTGCCTACCTGAGGTGACAATACAGCTGAATTTTACTGGATAAGAATCACGTTAGCCATGCAAAAGGGAGGGAAAGGAGATTCTAATTCTAAAATAATCCTAAAACCACAGGGCAAGCACAAATGGAAACAATCTCATTTCAATAAAACCATCTCACCCAACTCTGTTTTATTTTTTTATTTTTATAAATTTATTGGGGTTATATTTGTTAATAAAATTATATAGGTTTCAAGGATACATTTCTATAATACATCATCTATATTTTGCATGTGTGTTCACCACCCAGAGTCAGTTCTCCTTCCATCACCATATATTTGACCCCCTTTATTCTCTTATACCATCCCTTTCCCC
This sequence comes from Rhinolophus hipposideros, assembly GCF_964194185.1. Taxonomy (NCBI): domain Eukaryota; kingdom Metazoa; phylum Chordata; class Mammalia; order Chiroptera; family Rhinolophidae; genus Rhinolophus; species Rhinolophus hipposideros. The sequence continues at coordinate 28,091,200 of NC_138052.1, read as the reverse complement.
CCTTACCCTCTCAGCACAACCCTCTTTTAGAACTGCAGATTGATTTAGAAGGAGTCTTTGTTTCCAGTCACTTGAAAACCCAAGCTGTCATTACCTGAAAAATTATGTAATGGTGCAGGTGCTAATGTTCACACACTTGTTGATTAGTGTTACAATAATTTTTTGTGCGTGTTTTCTTTGCTTTTGGGTATTGTCTTCCTTGACAAGGAAGAAATTAATTTTATCTTATTCAGCATTTTCTAGGCCCTACTGTGTAGTATCCCTAACCCAATAACTTAAGTTTTTTCTTCTCTGTACTGATCTGAATCTAGGGATTTTTGTATGAATTTTGTCCTTGATTAAATCTTAAATGTTGCTTCAAGGTGAACTGCCTACATATTTCAGATCTAGAGTGTCCTAATGTCAAGAATAATATTTTAGCTAAATTATCATGAAGAAAATTATACGCATATATTCAACAGAAAGGAATTATTGATATTTTGCTGTCATAATGCATATGATTATAATTCTTGGTTACTTGTGTTTATAAGTTAAAGCCTCCATTTACTTTTCCTAGTTTTGCTTTTGTTTTTCATAGCTCAGGTAAACACCTACTTGCCTTTTATATAAAATCCAGTTGCTTTTGTTATTTACAAAGCATATAGAACAAAATATCCTTTCTTACAGATTAGTTGGAAAAATGTGAGAAGCTGGTCAGACTTCAGATCCCTGAAAATGTTAGGTTAATTGGGTTTCGAAGTCTGTAAATACTAACACTTGGTACTTTTCTAAATGTAAATCTCAAATGGTGTGCCACATAGAACTTTAAGAAATCAGATGACATTTTGAAATTTTTTTTATTATTAAACACAGTAGCATTTTAAGATAATGTGTGCTAGCTTTTCTGTTTGTGTGGTAGTTCCTGAAATGGATCTTTTCAAGCGTAGTAACGGGTATGAATTGTGCTTGCCTAAAGGCTATGAAACCCAAAAACTGTGAAATGGAGTTCAAGCACAGCCCTTTATAGCTGGCAGAAGTACAACTGTAGTTTGGGGTAGTTTGGTCAGCACTTTAAACAAATACTTTAAAAAGTTTATCTACGTATAAGCATTGTTGTACTGAACTGTTGTGAGTATTGCAGAGTGAGTTCTTCATTTTTTCTATCCATTATGCATTTCCTAGTTTGTGGGAGTAAAGACCAGTCATTAAATTCATTTGCTAGTTTCACTGCCGTCTGAAATGTATGAATAATTAACATATTCTGGATTAACTATCTTTCATTGTAAATCCTTTTACATATTATCCCAGGATTTTGGCTCAGGAACTGAGGTGGGTGTGAACTAGAGTTCAGAATTTCAGCCTTATCCATTGCTTCAATCATTTCTGCTTTATATATATATATACATATATATACATATATATATATGTATATATATATATATATATACATATATATATATTCAAAAATTTAATTTAAGTACAGAAATAAGCCTAAAAAACAATTAAAAAAATCAACTCAAAATGCTATCTTACTGTATATTTCCACTAGTCTTCTGATTTTGTTTGGATGAAAGTTCCTGGTCAAATCCATTGATTGAAAAGATACCATAATGAAAACTATGGCAAAAACCCATCGGTCTCACTGTTATCTAGAAACGTTTATTGAAGGCCTGCTTTTGCCCCAGAGCCGTTAGAATTGGTGGCATCACTCAAGGAAACAGTGTTGAATAAATTTTAGAGCCAAGGATTCTTTGTGATTTCTTTTTTAAAGGAGTTTCCAAAAGTTCTCTTCAATCTAAAATAGGGTTATGATACCATAAATATGTTATGATTTAAGACTTACAAGCCTTTCACATATAACATTTTATTCATTCCATAATAAAGTAGTTAGAAGGATCTGGATTCCAATCCTGAATCTGCTGCCTACTGGTCATCTAATCTCAGGAATATAACTGTACCTGTTCTGTTCTAACTTTAGTAGTACCTTTAGCAGTGGCTACATATTTTAGTGGTTTCAGTTCCCTCTTAATACCTACTTGAGGTAGTTCTCACAGGACGGCCTGAGTTCTGGGTTTCTTTCTTGTTGACTTCCAGCCCTGGGTGGAGAGGAATGGTGTTTTCTGCTTTTACTAATTCTTGGGTTCCCTCAGATACCCATGAGAGCTCTTTCTGCTTTTCCGTCAACTGTGCAAACAATTACCAAGTTTAAAATAAAGTCTCTCTGTTTGTAATAACTAGAGTGGTATTTATTTTTCTGCCTAGACCCTGTCTGATATACCTCTATGCATGCCTAGTTCCTTCCCTGAAAATGAAGGTAAAATAACCTAAATCAGAGGGCTATAGTGATGATTACATTTGTAAAAATATGTGAATGATGAAGGTAGGGAATAGAATAACATACAAACCAGCATTGGTGGAAGGCTGCCATGAAGGGGGAGGAGCTAGATAAGGCTGATAGAAGGAAAATAACATTAACTGAGTGTTTTCTTTTTCCTAAGAACCCTAACCTGCAAGGTAGTGATCATTGTTTTCATTTTTAAGATGAAGAAAATGAAGCTTGTGCATATTAAACATGACACAGTTAATACACAGTAACAGTACCCAAGTCTATCCAGACTCTAATTTTATATTTTGTGTTTGTTTTCCTGTCTACCGTGTGATGAGTCCTGTTGGAAAAGTTCCAGGTATAAACTATCTACTAAACAATGTTGAATTGGGCAGGCTCTGTTTTCAGGGGTGGGGTCTGTAGTCATTGATGAAAGGCAGAGCAAAATTTCTTAAGGAACACTTCTGTTTTGTTTACATAAGTTGAAGAAAAATACAATTCATTTAAAACACACATATGGTTTAGAAAAAGAAAAAGTTTCTAACCCTGTCCTAGCGCTCAGGTCTAGACAAATTCTTACATTCTAACTAATTTTAAGTTATTTGCATTTTTTTAGCCATTTATCAAGCGGATCAAGATAAGTCCTGAATCAGAAATGCTTTGCTTTTAACTTCCCATATTGTCCATGTAAATGCCACCTCTAATTACAATCTGTTTCCCTTTTTACTATAAGATGATTTATTCACAGGGTCTGGTAACCTGTTTTCTATCATCAAAAATGTGTCAGGTGAAAAGACTCAGAAATTATTTGTTGAAAAATACAAACCTCTGCTATGAACAAGAAAGGGATACCTTAAAATAAATATTCCAGGTGTGAAAGTTAGACACCATAGCAGGTACACATGCCCACCCCAATTATTAAGTTTATAAACTTTAGAAGGACTTGAAGAGTTGTTTCTGTATGATAAAAATGTGTGTCTTTGAAATTGTTAAAGGCATTCCTTTGTAATTTTGGGGGGGCAGTTTTAAAGGTAAAACAATATAGTTTATGTAAGGAAAATAACATGGGAAAATGATTTAATAGCATGACAGTGTACACGAAGAAAACTTCAAAAGCTCCTGACAGCTGTGGATGGTGAGCTCATATTTTGTGGAATGTAGTGGAGAAGGCAGGTGAGCACAGACCTCAGATTTCCCACATGTGAGATCCCTGGGAGGTCTACCTACTACTGTGGGAACGGATGAAAACTTCAACTAGACACACATCAATGAGGGAACTAATACTGATAAAATAAAAAGGAATCTCAATGAATGTGGATATCACATCCAAGAATTTTCTTCACGTTCATTTAATTGATTTTCACTTTGTTCTTCATTAGACATTTTGTTTTTGCATTCATTTGCCTAGGGCCATACCACCCTGGGTTGTGATTGCCTTAGATGTTATAAATGGAGCAAAGTTTAGTCCAAGGTGAGATTGGGGAAGGGGGGAAGACCACCTAGGAGAGTGAATGGTGCCTGTGATCACTTACCTTCAGAGTTACTGAAGGTAATAAGACATGGCAATAAGACAGCCATGAAACAATATTGTTTTTTTTAAGTTGAACCTATAAAATATCTCAAATTGAGATAGGGAAAGTTAGAAATAGTTTTATGACATTTGATGGCTATGCTTGAATTATTTTATTTAATTTTTATTTGGTGCTTATATTATAGGATACTATCTGATAGATGACATTAAGAGGTAACATTTATTCATAGCTACTATATGCCCAGCACTGGGCTATGTAGCTTACATGACTGTTTTATTTACTTCCACAACACCGCTTGGAAAGATGCACCATTATTATCCTATTTTACACGTGAGGAAAAGGAGGCTCAGGGATGTTAAATCTATTAATATAGAGCTCAAAGAGGAGGAGAAAGGACAAAGTAGGGATTGATAAATGACAGCTTATGAAACTACCAGAGTTTAAAAATTTTAGGAGTATGATTTGAAAATTTCTAAAGTTACCTTCAGGGTTAGGCTAACATGAAGTAATTTCTGGGGCAAACTGTACTTCAAACCTTTGGTACTCCTTGAAGAAATGTGGCAGCTTTTTAATCATAAATGGACAGAGACCCCAGGATTTATGCCAATCCCCAATTTATCTAAATGTCCTCCCACAATTTCAACATGCTACCAGCACTGACTGAGGGTGGCTATGAAAATACATGAAGTATGGCTGTGCCATTAATCAGGTACTATCTTTCAAAGTCTCATAAATTTCAGTGATCAATGCCAAGTCTCATCTTGATGACTTGGGGACTAAACCTATGGATCAGCCTGACAGAGACAAATAAGAAACTAAATAGGGACGTGATAGTCTGTTAGAGGTGGGAGCTACTTGTTAGATTTTCAAACCTGTCATCTGTGAAAGATGGTGGATAATTTGAAACTCTTCATGTCGCTCGTCTATGATTCGTTATACTTATAAGTGGATTTCTGTGTCACTCTTTGCAGAATTTATTTATTTTTGGTCTGAAACCAAAAATAACAGCATTTAAGTAATTATTATTCAAAACGTATGTTAATTCTGCCTGAGTCTCAAATGAATTAAAATTAAAAGCAATAAAAAAACTATATTACCCATTTTTTTCTTGTGGGTTTATACTTAGAGATTCAATGATAAGTTTTAGGTTTATTTTAAATATTATTTTTCTGACAGTTTAATACTATTGATAACTGGGACTTGAAAAATGAATAACAATATGAACAAAAATATATATTTGCAATTTCATTATCATTATAATATCTTCCAATGGTCTGAAATATATTCAAACATAAAATTAAAAATCTGTGGTACATGTCAAGTGCCTTTCCCATGATATTCAGTGTTAATAGCGTGTCAGTATTTAGGAAAAACGAAGCCCCTCTGTGTGTCTTTGATAATGCACAGAATTAGAGGCATTCGTAATTGTAGGACACGGGGAAGGGAAAGGCAGGAAGCTGTCACAGCGTTCAGAATAGAAGTGGAAGATCGCGAGAGCTTCTGTTGGAGCTGCTGTATAATGCAGTTACCTCTAGGAAATGCCAGATGACTATCTCAGCCTGCTGCAGTGAAGTGACTGATTCCCATGAAGCATCATTAGCTATCTTAGCTGACCAGAACAGCTATGTGGATGGATACTTAGCAGAAGTTCACCCTGAAGTTCCTGCAAACTTCACAGCTGATATCTGCTCATGTGTCTGGCTGGATCTGCCTCCAATGAATATTTTCTTCCCTCTCATTTTCCATGTACATGACTGTAAATGGTAGAATCTAACCCTACAGGAAATTGCAGAGGATAAAGGATTCTGAGGAATGTAGTAGTAGTCTTTTCTGCAATGCAGAGAAGACCAGCAAAGAGGATGGCAGTGATGTTGACTTAACATAAGTTAATCCAGGACAGTCCAACCATATCTGGATTCTATCACCCTTTTAGCCACTATTAAACTTCTGAGCATTACCACCACCATCAAAACCTCGTGATGTTAACATGGCACATATACGCATATCCATTGTATGACAAGACATGTCACGTTCTCTAGAAAAAGTGAGGACGCAAAGTTCCATATGCTACCATATCCATCTCTAGGTGATACTTAATCCTAGTCAAGTGAAAGCCCTGATTTGCATCCTTTAACTCTAAGACGAAATTGCAGAGTTAAAAGTATGAACATACCATATGTTAGAAAGTAGAGTAGTAGACTTGTCTTTTTACTTCATACTGACAAAGAAGACCTATAACTGGATCTTATGACGAGACATCAGGAATTATCTGGACATTCTGGAGTTTGAGCTTGAAACGATGACCACATGGGTTGTTGTCTTTAGAGAGAGTGAGTATATTTGTGTGCAGGAAGGAGCGCGAATGAGACATATATTTTGCAAACAAAAAGCAGGCTTATAAGTTTAGAGCTCTCTATCAAATATTTCTGGTCCATCTGAACAATTGGTGAGATTGCATTTCTCCCATGCTTGAAATAGGTTTGGCTATGTGACTGGTTTTGAACAAGGAAATGTAAGTAGAGATGATATATACCATGCTATTCGTTAGCTCTAAAATCCAGTGCAATTTTGCCATGCTCTCTTCTCTCTCCCGTGGCTGCTGGCAGTGTTACAAAAACCAGCTAGCTAACCTATGAGCCTGGGTCATAGAATGAGGGTGATGAGTAACAGAGCCTCTGCCTAAGCTTGGATGGACATATAATGTGTGGAAAAAATGCAATATGCACAGGGTAGTGATTATAGATGCCAATATTATAAACATCAAATTTGCCAACAGACTAGATTTTAATTATTCATGCCACTATAAAAAAATAACTATGTGACGCTAGCTAAAGCTACAGTGCAGTATATAAATATATCAAATCAAAATGTTGACCACCTTAAACTGATACAAATACACTTCAAACATATTTCAATAAAAAATGAAAAAAAAAAGTGTGGGATAACCAGCTTTACTGTATTACACAACTGAAATTTGTGGGATGTTTATTAGTGTAGCCTAACATATCCCATTCTGAATAGTGAATATTAAGTATGAAAGTAAATATATTATCAACTGTTAAAGTCCCAAACTTGTCATATACTTGAAAAGCAAAAGTTATTAGAAAATGATCTTAACATTTAATGCAGCTTGGAAAAAGGAAGGGTATTGAACTTGTTTAATATATTTCTGATTATATTGAGGTTTATTATATGCATAAAACTCTTCATGAAGCTGCATCACATTCCAGATTATGGGACATGGAAGGTAACAAATCACCATGGTGATGATTTGAATACATAATATTTGGAAGTGCTGCTTACTAGCAGTTTTCTCTCTGAGGCTGGTGAGGCTTTCTCTTTGAAGATTACCATCTGAACCAGTCCATTGATAGGCAGTCATATGCCTAGCCCTGGCCCAGGTGATTGCCGTTATGTCTTACTCATATCTCAAAAAAACTGTATCTTGTAAAATTGATACCGTTGTAGAGAATCCAAAGTATTCTTGATTCTTTAAAATCAGGGAGTTTAAAATTTGGGCACTGACTTGCTTGAGGCAAGTATATTTCAGTAAAATAAGCGAAGAGATGAACAAAAGGGTCAGTCTCAGTTCTTAATAGATGTGTTGCTTAGTCAAAATACTTGTTTTAAATTCCAGTTTGAGCTTACACGCATTGAAGATAATAATATTTATCTCATAAATTTGTTGTGAGGTTTAATCAATGTGCCAGAATAGTTGCTCAATATATATGTTAGAGTTTTAACACTCATCTTTTAAAATTTTAGCCTGACTATGCACACAGGTGCTTTGAATCAGAGTTCTTAGTAATTACTTAATAGTTATCATAAATGTGTTTGCCCACCTCACCCCACTGTTTATAACTGGGACAATGTGATGATAGCCATTGGGAATTTTTCACACATGCGTGCTGGACAGTCTGTAGGCAAGGGATGGGGAAAATTTATTTTTCTCTGCTTACAGAGGCAAAGGATGTAGCAGGTCTATTCCATTCCTGGAAGGATCTACATGGAAATGTAATGGACCTTATTGCTTCATTTGATATTATCATTGACTAAATGCCTTGATATATTTATATACATATATTTCTATCAGTTGAATTTTGGAATCTATATGTCAGTTTTTCAAAAAGAAGGTCGCTGACTTTCCCAGCGTTCTTCATTAACATATAGAAAGCCTTCAAAAGCCTGATCCCATGTCATCACCTTTTCCTTCTAACAATCCTGTTAACTCTGCTGTTTGGCGGAATTAAACAAAAGTTGCAACAGCTGACAGTGTCCAGAAGGCAGTGTCTTGTGGCCATGGCACAGAGCAGTAAGTAGCTGCAAGATGTTTTCTTCTGAGTCTAACTAGAAAGTCATGGAGCATGAGAAACCCTTTTCTAGACAATGTGAAATGAAACAGGAAAATACACTCCAATTACTGTCCTACATAAATATCCAAAGGGAACAAAGAGCATCAGTCAGGAGGCTATTGTCTCTCTAATTATGTTCCAAATTGGAAATGGCAACTTGTTTTCTTCCTCACATAATAGTTCTCTAAATAAATTGTCTTCTCCCGCTGTCTGCTGCTCTCTTGAGGATTCGGTTATTTAGGGATAAAGAACTTGTGGTTGTGAAAAGCATGGGTTATGAGCCAGCTCCCTGCCTGAGAGAGAAAATGGAAATGAACGCTGGGGTGATGTGTTGACAATCGGATATGTTTTAGCAATTCATTTGTCATGATTTGGGTACTATGAAAGCCTTTTATAAATTTTAGCACACTGTAATGAATGGCTTTGATTCCTGAAAATCACATATGGATAATACCTCTATCTTAAATTATCTTGGTAGCTCTTCAAAATAAGAACTTATCTGATGGGGATTTAAGAGAAAATCTTTCCTTAGTATCAGCCAATCTTTATTACCAATTTACATTTTCTTTCTACATAATTTTTATGTAAAAACATTTATTAGCTTGAGAAGGTTTTCAGAATTTATCCTTAAGAAAATTTTGTGCTGAAATACTTATTATTCTTATTTGCTTAATGACCTTCTATGATTACTAAATAATTCTATGATTTTTAAAAGAGAATATTACTGTAAACTAATTTCTTCTGTGTCCAACTAAAAGTATTTTTAATTTTCTAGGAATGTAAACTGTTCCTATATTTTGATGTATAGATATGTCCTTAGGAAAGTTTATTTTGTGGTCTATTCTTTAAATTTTTACATCAAAGTGATTGGTAGGTAGTCCTTGGTAGACTTTTATCTTCATAATATTTTGTCTTTCCGTATAAATAATAACACACATGATGTTTTGACAAAGTAAATTACAAAAGCTAAAGACATATTATAAATCATTAAAAAGTAAAAGCTTGAGACATCTTTAAATGAAAGTTACAGAGGTTTAATTCTCAAGGAATGTTAGTATATCAATATCGTTTTCCTGAGAGGTCAATGTAGCATGGAATATATTTTGATACAGTAATTGCTCTAACATGGTACTGTCAAGTAGAAGAATACAAATAATAAGCATATCATTAATTTGAAAATTTTTTCAAATTACTTTGGATTTTTTTTCACATGTTAAAAATATAGCTGACTTCTACCCTTGATTAATCGGCAGGATGATTGGCAGGGCTCTGTTCATATTGAAACATATTTCCATGTAAAAATATAAAAACTACCTTGTGTGCCTTCTTTATGTTGTCCAGGAGAATTCCTTATGCTAGAGATTCTTCCTTCCTTCCTTCCCTCCCTCCCTCTCTCTCTTCCTCCCTCTCTCCCTCCCTCCCTCATTTTTTTCTCTTGGTTTATTAGTATTGATTCTATTTAATGACTTTGCCTGTGGGTCTGCAAAGAGGAAATAATTTGAAAATTATGTTAATCTCCAGCAGTCTTGGTGTAGTCCCTCCTTTAAATTTTAGCCAGTTTAGAGAGTTTCAAAGGAGAAAGAGGGTCAGCACATATAGACTCTATTTCACAGAGAAGGAAAAGGAACTCATCGAATGTTAAACATGACTTAGGTTTAGAAATTTGACCACTCTGAAAAGAAATTTTGACTAACATCCTCAGGGTTAAGAACTAGCAAAACCATATTTTCTCAATTGTTTCCCTCCTTCCCACATTTGTTTTTTCTCTTGGAATTAATCCCCAAACTGAGGCATCTCTCCCTCTCTCTCTTTCTTCTTCCTTTTTTTCCTTCTTCCCTACCTCCCTTTCTCCCTTCCCTTCCCTTCCCTTCCGTTCCCTTCCCTTCTTTCCTTTCCCTTCCCTTCCCTTCCTTCCCCTTCTCATTCCTTCCCTTCCTGTCTCTCTCTCCTCTTCCTCTCCCTTCCTCCCTCCCTTCCTTTCTTCCTTCTCTCTTCCTCTCTCTTTCTCTCTTCTTACCTCCTTTCATCTCTCCCTCCCTCTTCTCTCCTCTCCTCTCCTCTCTCTCTCTCTCTCTCTCTCTCTCTCTCTCTCTCTCTCTCTCTCTCTCTCTCTCTTCTCTCTCTTCTCTTTAAGAAGTAGCCATTTTTTCTTCAAGTCCACAGTGTAGATTTGTGTTTCTAGGCAGCCTGACTTTTTAGGTAAAATTCTCTAGGTTTTAATTCATTCATAAAGCAGAATGAATTACTAAATGGAAAGAATGATTATTTGTTTTGAATTTGACACAATAAAACTGTGGGAAGTGAGGGGCAGTGTTAAGGAACACCATATTTGCTTATAGGTGTTCTTAATATTCTAGAATAGGACATAGTATGAGATGTCCTATGGGATGAGATGCAGGAGAAAGCCTGATTGGTTAGTGATGGGCAGTAGAGATAACATTCTCCTTCCATTCATTATTCTCCACCTGAAATACAGCAGATTATCACATGTTATCCAGTGGGTATGAAATAACTAATACAGATAAAGCATGACATTTTCATCTGAGATTTTTGATCATCTTCACATCTGGCTAAACCTTTTCAGATATCATGTCACGTTCACCTTAAATAATACACGTAAGAACAACAACAACAACAAATGGGCATCCTTTTTTTCTGTTAAATCAAGTATAATGAAACTCATTTGCAAAACAATCAGAATGGAACTGTGTTAGGAACTAGAACACTATCTAAACTTTAATAACAACTGGGAAAATAGTATAAACAGGCTTAATAAGTACCCTATTGGTCGTTGACAATTAATAAATGCCACTTGAATTTCCCCTATAGCTTGAACTAATTCAGATAGGCTAATAACAATTTATCTTCCTTCTTGTCCATGTGAATGCTTAAGGTCAAATATTCATGGAAACAATTAGACAATTAGGGATCATGTTTAAATGACACCTATAAACACCATAATGTCTCATAATGGGAATGCATCTTGAATGTCTCAGTAATAATTATTATGTTAAATATAATAGAAAAAGTGTTCATCTTCATACAAAGTAGGTTCCGTGAATTAACACTAGATTTAGCTTTAGTTGAGAATATACAAATTCACACGAACAGATCAAACAGTACACTGTTCAATCCGTTGCTAAAATATTCTTTTATATAGTATTTCAAATCTTCAAGGCAAACTCATGTGGGACTTTTTCCTGGTTTTGTTCACAGTGTATTATTGTGATAGGTATGTGCATTTCTGATAAAAACGCAGCAACCTTAAACCTTTTACTCACTAACCCTAACGATCAGTTATTGTGCTATTCAAGATTCACAAGGCTTGACTTGGCTGGAGATTTTCTTTAAAGATCTATTTAGATGTACTCTGGACTAAAGATATTTTGGTTGATGAATCTGCTGTTTCTGTTTGGAAAAATGATTATCTGTGCAAAGGATTTTATGATAGCAACTAGTGGTGATAATTCCAGGCAAGCTGATAAGCTTTTTTTGCTATTGACAGTAAGGGTGGTTTTGATCTTTAGCTTTGTATACAGTGGACCTTTTTCTAAATATATTCCTTAACATAATTATTAAGTGTACATATAACTGTGTGTGTGTGTGTGTGTGAGAGAGAGAGAGAGAGAGAGAGAGAGAGAGAGAGAGAGAGAGAGAGAGAGAGAGAGAGAGAGAGTTATGTTCTACAGAAAGAGTTATGGAGTAAATATAAAATTTGCTTCATTTCCAGAATATAAAATATCAACAGGACAGTTCAGACTACTGCTTATATAATGTCACATGTTCTATGGATTACTCACTAACACAGCTGGAAAACTGAAACAATAGCTTTAGTGCTTGATATTATCTGTTTGGACAGATCCTCAAATTTTTATGGATGTATTCACTAGCTTCAGATTCACATTTTATTTCAGAAGAGAGCATTGCCATATATATATATGTATATATACACACACATATACATATATATACACACACACACACACACACACACACACACACACACATATATAACTTTAGTTAAATAAACTAGATTTCAAAGGAGTTTGTGTAGAACATAGTCTGTAGTTGATTTGGAAAATACATTTCAGCTTTCAAATAAGTAACAAATTAAACAAGATTTGAATAATTTCTGTTAGTTTGAGTTTTTATAAACTGCACTGGGGAATGATATAGTGTCTGAAGCATGTTCTGCATCACTTGTGATATAAAATTAATAGGATGGAAAATTACTTTGAGGAGAAAGTGAGTTCTGTATTAGATAATTTGCCCTTTTTATTTAAAATTATTCAATAACTGAATGACAGTTGGGGAGTTCAGCATTTATGATGCTGAAATAATATCTTTATATAAAAATCTTTATATTCAAGGAGGTGTATTTTTACTATGTAAGTAGAGTATATTACATGCAGCAGGAAGCAATTTATCTCAGAATTTTTTTAAAGTATGCTTTATTGGGCATCTCACATACTATGAATTTACTTCACAATATTAAAATTTTTATTGTCATTATTTCTCTTCCTGTTTTTTATGAAAAGTAAAAATTTTCCCTTTAATTTCTTGAACATTGACATTATTCTGAAATGTTAGTAAATTCAAGAAAGATAGAGGTTTTGAAATATTTAGGCAAATACGAAATTATTCTAGAAAACTGGGTGTTCCTTGATAGATGCATTGATTTTGTACTTCCCTAAAATGATTAATTATTTTATGGTAAATTATTATAATAAGTTGTGAATCCTACATACATTGTATGTATGACATTTTTATTCAATCCAGTTTTTTTGACAGTTAATTGTCAAGAAATTTGCTTGAAAAATGGGTTGCACTAAGATTATGGTAAAGTCTACTAATGGAAATTTGGTCACAGGTGTTAAGAAGCTCCACTCTTTCCTCTTTTTTTTTTTTTTAAACCTTCTCATTGTTCAGAATTCATTAAGAAGTACTGAGCAACTGTCTTTAAAGGTACTCAGCAAAACATTGACTCAGTTGATCTCCAAAGGAATACTTTAGCTCCTATGCCTAGCCAGCTCAGCGTCTTCCTTTCACCACATCTGGTTCTACTGGTGGTTGATGATAGCTTGCTGACCATCCTGCTATGGATTCCTTCTCTCTCTTAGTTGAAGTCTTTGTCCTGGCTAACCCACTTGTTCTCTACTATGTTCCTCTTCTAAAATCTCCTTTGATCTCTGCTAATTATTACTCACCATTCCCCTTAAATCCCACACCTCCTCCAGAATTGACCTCAGCATATTTTATCCTGGTTACTGCATCAGCCTGGAATGTAAATGTGTAAGGCAGTATTTTCTGCCTCATTTATTCCATCTTAAATCTACTTATCAGCCAATAACATATTCCAGTTAACCAGCTATGGGTATGAACTTGCATTCTCTTTCCCAAATGCTATGAGTATAAGTATTCACAAATACTCTATGGACACTAGAATAATCCTAGTAATGGTAATAATAAACAGCATACAGAGGGTGCCAAAAAAATGTATGTACATTTTAAGAAAGGAAAACTATATTAAAATTATAATACTCAATAGAGACCGATAACAAAAGATGAATACAAGTCATATGTATACATTTTTGACACCCTCTTATATTTAGTGCTTACTTGTGCCAAGTTTAAATCATATGAATTTGCTCATATAATTCTTCTAACCACATTATGAAGTAATTGCTATAGTTATCTCCAATTTGTAGCCCAGGAAAAAGACTTACCATGACTACCCAGCTAAGAATTGGCAGAAATAGTGCTTGAACCAGAGTTACTGGTCTCCAGAAGGAGGGACCTATATTCTACAGTTGCAGGATATTTGACTAGTAAAAAAAAAAAAAAAAAAAAAAAAGAAAGGAAGAAAGGAAGAAGGCAAAAGAAGAGATTAAGACCTACACACTTTCTTATTGTTTATAAGGATCCTCACTTCATGACCACATCCAAATTTGTACTTCATTAAACCAATATTTATTGATCACCTACTGTATCTCAGGCACTATTCTTGGTATTGAGGTAAGCAGTGAACAAAACTGACTTTCACAACTATGCTACTTGCATATTAATGGGGAGCAGGTGACAAGCACGAATATAACGTGTGTGTTATGTATGGCGGAAGTAAGTTCTATTAAAGAATAAAGCAGGATAACTGTGAAGGGGAACAGCATTCTTTGTATTTGTCCTTTTTGATAAAGTGTCATTTGACTAGAGACCAAAATAAAGTGAGGAGGTGAGCCCTGAAAATTCCTAGGGAGAGAGAACCCATTTGGAATGAGGAGTAGAGGCGAAGACCATGATGTGGAAATACACTATGCTTGGTGTTTGAGAATAAGCAAGGAGGACATTGAAACTGGATTAAAATGAACAAGGGGAAGAGTAACAAGGATAAGAGGTCGGGGGAGGAAAAGGGGAATAGCTCATATAGAGTCTTGTTGGTCATAGTGAGCTCTACAGAATTTACTTGGAGAGAGACAAGAAGCCACAAGGAGCCTTTTAACAGATTCATTGAGTTACCTTGCTGATGTGTGGAAGATCAACTCAGAGGAGGCAAGAATCTACAGGAAGCTGTTGTAATAATCTAAGTGAAAGATGCAGGTGGTTTAGAATTAAATAATGGTGGAGCTGATAAATACACACATATTTATATATATATGTACATATATATTATAGACACATATGAGTATGTATATGCACTTGTAAATATATATATATATATATATATATATATATATATATATATATATATATATATATTTACATATGCACATACTCACATGGAGGTAGTAAATGCATACATATATATTTACATATGTGTACATGTATGTATATATACACACATTTACACACAAACTTTTTGTTGAAATGTAATATACATATATTAAAGCACATAATCATAGGTGTACAGGTGGATGGACTTCTTACTGGGCACACTAGCTCTCATATCAAGAAACTGAACATTAGAACCTTAGCAGCCCCATCATGCTACATTCTAGTCATTACCCCACCATTCTCCACAAGGGTAAGTACTGTACTCCAAGTGGGTTGGTAAACTCTTTCTACAAAATATCAGATAGTGAATATTTTATGCTTTAAGAGCCACACTGGTTCCTGACATATTATTATTTTCAACATCTGTGATTCTATGTTGGAAATATGAATGCCATTATAATTTTGAGAGCTTTACTCTTCAGTTTTCTACTTTTCAGAAGACTATACAATTTTGAGTTCACAGTTTTTCATTTCTGACTTGTAAGTGCTTGCATGTGCCACCTTTGGATCCAGAGACTTTGGACTTTTTCCAGAACAAAAAGTTACCCGTTCCGATTCCCATCCCCAACCTGTAATGTGACTCTATGAGTCAGTTTTGTCTTCATTATTTGTCCTATCAAATAATGAGTGATCAAATGCTTTATAATCTAAATGTTATTTAAATATTGCTCCTATTTTAGGGGAGTAAAGACATTGTTTCACTAAGTTCAGATTTCTCAGATTCCACAGCCCTCACTTGGAGAACCAGAACTCTCTAATGTCATGCCTGAGGCCGAGCATCACAGACGGGTCATTTTTTAATCCAGAAGTGTACTTTCCTCAGAACCAGTATTTTGAAAAAAATGGAGGGCCTGCCTACCAAGACCTTTTTGGATACTTAGAGGGATTCCCTAGAGATATTGTAGCACTCTTCACTGTGGATTTAGTAACCATACCTATATAGTACATTGGCTGTTCTCTTGTTTTGCTGGTCAAGTAATCTGAGTTCCAAGAATTTATGTTGTCAGGGTTCCCAAGGCCACCATCACAGTCAGTGATTTGCTAGAAGAGTTCATGGGACTCAGAAAATCTATTATGCTTCTGGGTATGGTTTATTACAGGGAAAGGATATAGATTAAAATATGCAAAGGTGAAAGGCACACAGGGAGAGTTCAGGATAGACCAGGTAAAAACACCCACTTGGCCTTGCCTAGTGGAGTCTCACAAACATTACCTAATTCTTCCAGCAACAGTTTGTAACAACGCATATGGTATTGTCAACCAAGGAAGTCTCACCCCAGACTTAGTTTTCAGGATTTTGTTTGGGGGTTGGTTATGTAAGCATGGCATGCCTTAGGGTTGAACTTAGTCTTCAGTGCCCCCAAAGGTCAAACCTACACCATATGACCCAAGGCTCCCACCATCAATTATATTATTAGCATAAATGATTTGGAATGTTCCAAGTCTCCAGATAAATGATGACACTCTTTTGGGGCAAGATATTCCAAAGGCTTAAAGGTTATTAGCCAGGAGCCAGGCGAGGACCAAACTTTTCTTTGAAATGTGCAGGGTTTGTACACCCCACACCTGCTGAGTTTATCCCTCCCTGCATAAACATATTTTATCACTCAAAACTAGGACTCTACATCTCACACAAGATCTGTATCCATAAATTTGAGAAGCGTGATAGCTCAAATTAGAGACTATAATTGTATCTCACATAGAAAACAGCTGTTTTCCTCCCTTTTGGTTGAAATTTACTTATCATCTGTGTACCTACACCAGGTTATAGCAAATTTTATGGTTCAAAATGGTTTGTTACTGCTATATCACTCAACATTTGAAAACTTTAGGAAGCTATATCAGTCAGATTTTGCTAGGCAGCATGCAACCGCAAAATCTCCATAGCAAACAACACTAACAGTTTCTTGTTCATGCACCTGCGAATTGGCTATAATTGTTCTGCATCTGAACAAATGGAGCAGGGCAGCTCCACTCCTTATGTCTCATTTAGAGTACTGAACGGGAGGGGAATACTTGTATTTCAGGCCTCTACTCACGTCACATCTTGTAATTCTTTGCCAAAGCAAGTCACACGGCCAATGCCAAGACAAGGAATAAGGAAGTACATGCCACTGACCATGAGGCCATGGTAAAGGAATGGGTGAATAATGATACCAGGGGAGTGAATTGGGACTATTATTCATTCACTGCAAAGGTCATCGTATGATAGAAAGATTCAGAATGGCTTTTTAACCCTGGCCTGCTGACTTACTTGTTCGTAGATCTGGGTGTAGTTACTCAAAATCTTCTCTACTTGGCTTTCTCATCTATAAAAAGGATATCAAAATAATTTCTTAGAACTTTGTTGTGAAGATTACAGATAACGTATGAAGCACATTGGCTTGATAATAGGTGTACAGCAAATGATATATTGTTATAATATTCATAAAGATTCATTGATTCCTCCTTAGAAATGCTAATAAGTATGATAATAGCTGAGATTTATTGAGCATTTATTATATACATGGTACTATCTTGAGTGCTTAACTTAGCAGATGGTTTCTCTTTTTCTCACCACTTTCTGGGCGAACGAGAGAAGCTGAGAAAAGTTAAGAAACATCTGTCTCAAACCACTTTAAAACCAAGTAGCTTAATCAATCCCCACATAGGCTACTTGTGAGCTGCACCCTCCTTAAACACACACACACACACACACACACACACACACAACAAAACAAAACAAACAAACAAAAACCAAGTAGCTTAAAACAAAAATTGTTCATTTAAATCATGATTTTTAATGATCATCAATTAGGGATGGGCTCAGCTAGATAATTTTTCTGGACTTATTCAGGTTCAGGCATGTGTATGTAGTCAGCTACCTGGTTGGCTAGAGCCACCTAGTCTAGAATGGCCTCAGCTGTGATGGCTCATTTTTGTTTCATGTGATTTCTCACCCTCTAGCATGAGAGCCTGGGCTTATCTACCCTGGGGCTGGGCAGGGTTCCAAGAGAACAAATGGTAAACTAGGCTTCCTTTGAAGTCTGGACTTCTAACTGGTGCATCAACACATTTACTCCATTACATTAACCGAAGCAAGTCACACGGCCATTCTAGACTCATGAAAGTGGGAAATAGAATCCACCTCTAAAGAAGAAACACTGCACAGTCACATTACAGAGAACACAGATACAAAGAGGAATGCTGGAGTATGACCAGTTTTGTAATCTACCAGTCTGCCTTCTGGCTACAGTTTTTACATTCCTCCCCATAAAAATAGATTCTTCCTTATCTGGGGATCTATAAAAGTCATGCCATAAAAGTATGACATAGAATGGAATTATCTGTATCAAGCCTAGTTGAAGCTCATCATATGTGGATTTCCTTGATCCAGAGACTCCTGAAATGAAATGTTATGTGTCCTACAGACATCCAACATATACGGTTGATACAGGGATAGGAAAACTTCAATAAGTATTACCATTCTAAAAAAGAAAAAAAATGAGGAGTGCATAGCAGTCATTGGTCCATAGCAATTTTCAAGTCCAGGTGGGAAAATGTCAGGCTTCATTACCTTGGTGTAGTAAATATTCTTTGAATGAGGTGAGGGC
Organism: Rhinolophus hipposideros; assembly: GCF_964194185.1. Classification (NCBI taxonomy): domain Eukaryota; kingdom Metazoa; phylum Chordata; class Mammalia; order Chiroptera; family Rhinolophidae; genus Rhinolophus; species Rhinolophus hipposideros. The sequence continues at coordinate 28,072,650 of NC_138052.1, read as the reverse complement.
ATGCTCCTGGGGAGTGGTTTCCCAGTTTGTTCTCTGGCTCTTGGCTCTAATCTCTGGGATCCTGGCTCTGCTCTCAAAGACATCTTTCCTTTTCAATTTTCTTCCTTAGACCTTTGAAATATTTTCTCTGCCAGCTTCCTGATCATAGAAAGTTGGGAGCTCAGAGGTCTTCTTGCAATTTAAGTGAAATCATTTTCTTTTAATCCAGGTTGATGTCACTTTTACATATATAATTTTCTCCAAATCATTGTGGGCTTACTATGAGCTTGATTTGTGCACAGTACATTGGTTAAAAATCCATACCCAGGATTTTTTTTAAGGCATCACTCTTATTGACTGTCACTTTAGGGTTGGGCTTCTATGAGACCATGTGCTTAAGGATCTCTGGAGCAATTTTGTCTGTTGAGAGAATCTATTTTACAGCATATTAATTCTTTCAGATTTTTTATGAATGGGTTGTGGAGCTATGCTCGTGAATGGATGTTTGTTGGATGTGTCCTACAAACATCCAACATACACTGTTGATACAGGGATAGGGAAACTTTAATAAATACTAAAAGGCTTCATTTTACTTGGAGCGTTTTTATTGACTAGGAAGACTAAAGATGAGAAACAATTTTGCTTCATATCATAGAAAATTCTTGTCCCCTCTGTATTACCTCAGAATTCTCCTTGCATACTGGCCAGTTCTTTATTTAGCCCATTTCTTTCTTCCTGTACCTATACGCAGTTAAGACCAACCAGCTGACATTTCAACATTTTGTGGAGATCTCTTTTACTAAAATCCAAAGTTAATTATATACATTTTCCATCTTTCAAGTTCCTGTAGGCAACACTTTTGCCAATTATTTTATGCTAAAAACTCTGATCGCCATTTTTTTTCTAACCTCCAATGACAGTTTGCTTTATTTTCCTCCAGTATTTGCTAAGAGTTTGTTTGCCATTTTCCCAGCCTCTGCTCAGTGCTCACTGCCAATGGCACTTATTTTAGATTTTTGTCATGGCAGCACCTCAATTCTCGGAACCAATTATTTCAGCATCAGTTAGCTTTGCCATCTTAAAAATATTGCAAAACTTAGTTGGTTAAAACAATAACCATTCATTATTATTATTATTATTATTATTATTATTATTAAGCTCATAATCCTGCTGGCTGTTAATTAATGGTTTTAGCTGAGTCTTATTGTGTAGTCAGCTGCCCAGTCAGCTGGGGCTGGTTAGTCTAGAATAGCCTCAGTTGGAACTTCTTCTCTTGGTTCCATGTATGCTCTCATTATGCAGCAGGATAGCCTGGGCTTGTGATTAGGGGGACCACTTGGGGTTCCAAGAGAATGGACAGAGGCAAGCAAAGCTTTTGAGGCCTCAGACTGGAACTGGCATACCATCACTTCTATTGCATTCTATTGACCAAACAATTGACCAAACAACTTACAGACAGGGCCAGTCAAAATTTAAGAGAAGGGAAAATTAACTCTAGCTCTTGAGGTGAAGAGATGCAAAGTCACGTTGTAAAGGACACAGAGTGACAGAAGGATTGCAGCTCTTTTTGCAACATATCATACTATACTATACTCACTATCAGTAAATCTTGCTATAATTATTGTTTTCCCAGGAAATACAACAAAATAATAATTATTCCTTTCAAAAAGGATGGTTGTGGCCTCACCAAAACTTTTCTGCTTCCTTGGGGATTTACCTGGACTTTCTGACCACACAACTCTCACTTACTCCTGCATGTGTTAAAGTATCCTATTCCTGGTTCTTTCAGTAGTCTGTTTCAGGAGGCAGCACCCAACTTGACTCTTGCCAACCTGCCTGCCTCCATCTCTGTACAACTCTCACTTGTTGGGTCCGGACCTGTGGATTTGTCTTTGGAGTGGCTTCTGATGCTACACCCACCTTATGATCATTACTAGCATCAGTTACCCTGTCATTGGAAAGGACACCCAGCTATCTAACCTGTGCAAGTCCTGTCTCAGTGGTGAACATGGTCTAAAGTCCCCTCTTCTCATCATATACTTTTTTCTGATTAACTCCGCGATTGTGAATTTTCTCATGAGTTACAAGTTATCTAAACCAATACAATGTGTAAAATGTTATTTGATTTTCTTAATTTAATTTTTATAATCTTGGGGAGGACAATTCTAATTTTGATTATTGAAGTTCATGAATTTCATAGACGTGATTATCTTACATCAAAATTTCCTTAATTTAACATTTTTGCTTAAAAGGTACATGGGTGGGGTTGAATCAGTTTATCTACCACATGGTCAATTAACAGTTAATTTATTAACTTCTGGTGCGTTTTTTCAACACTCTCTGTACAAAAGAGAGTCATGTTGATTTCTTCTAGTGGTAGACGTTTCTCAAGAATAAAAATCTGTTTCACCAACCACACAGTGATCCTAGATGTACAAACATTTATGTGTAAATATATTGGGAGAATTGTGTACAGTTCTTTAGAGAAGAAGCACCCTGAGCTGAGTGAGTCACCTTGCATTTTAGTTCTGTAGGAGGAGTCAATCAGATTGGTTTGATACCCCAACATTTAGCACCTCTATTGGACAGAATTCTTGAGCAGTATCTCAGAGGGGACCTATACAGGCATACCTCGTTTTATTGCACTCGCTTTATTGCACTTTGTTGCTTTTTTTTTTTTTTTTTTTACAAACTGATGGCAAGAACCTCCAACAGCAAAAAGATCACAACTCGCTTTTTTGCGATAGTCGCTTTACTATGGTGGTCTAGAACAGAACAGGCAATATCTCTGCATTATGCCTGTATTCCTATAAGCATATATGGAACTTGGACAATAGTCTCCAACCTTACCCTCTGTGACTATGGTGGCATCTAGTTTCACTTATATACATATGTTTCATATATATATATATATATATGTATACATACATATATATACATATGTTTCATATATATGTATATATACATATTTGTGTGTGTGTATATATATATATATACACACATATATACATATATATATATATATATATATATATATGTGTATATATATATATACACACACACACACACAGGGTTCCAAAAAATGTATACACATTTTAAGAAAAGAAAAAAAAACTATTAAAATTGTAATACTCAATATATACTGATAATAAAAGATGAATGCAAGTCACATTTGACTTCTGTAATTACAGGAAGTGCTCAAAATGGTTACCATCAGCGTCCAGACACTTCTGATTATGGCAAACTACTGTATGAACAATGCTGGCCAAAGTGTCCACTTGTATACATTTTTTGGCACCCCGGTACATATACACTGTGGTGTATATTATGAGAGTAACTAAAGTAAGGAAAATTTGTTGGAAAACACTTTCTTCTAGAACTAGCCATGCAGAGAAGATGAATATAGCCTCTGTCCAGTTGAGTGGTGTTAGTTCTGTGAGTTTCAGTTATTAAGTAAAAGAGTATGTTTGATAGAAATGTTTGAGTTATGTGAAAACTTGTTTTCCTCCCAAAAGTTTTGAAAACAAAATCTTTTTGTGATGAGAAATTTCACATAAAACATAATAGCAGGCACTCAATCTTTATAGAATGATGAATAACCACCTCTTCAAGGTTGATTGTCTTTTCCACTTATTGGCCTTATTTTAATGATTGTGAGAACTTTGTCTTTTACCTTTTCTACAATGATGAAAATACTGAGGAGAATAAAACAAGAATCTATCTATCTATCTGCCAGTGTTATCCATTTGTTAACTGTTAGACTCTCTCTGCATCCTCTACCTATCCTGATGAGGCCGTTCTATATTTTAACATTCGTATAAAATGGCTTGAGCCCTAATACCATGAGTGGTAGAACCCCCAAAGTCTTTCTAGTATTTCCTATGATTTTTGAGGAACGTTTTTGTTAATGTTGAGAAAGGTTATAGAATGGAAGTTTTAAGGAGATAGAAAGTTTTCAATAGTGTTTATGAAAAGTGGAAAAGATAATTAAATAAGAAATCTGGAAGGATTGTCAGGCTGGTATGAAAATTCACCTTTAAGTTAACAGGATATGATTTTCAAAATTGAATGAATTTGTGAGGTGGTGTGATTTTTCTTCAGTAGCCTGATAGTATAGAGGTGGAGATAGCTGATAACTGACTAATCCAACTGTGTATAAATCCTATAGGAAAAATTAGCAAAACAAATGCTGACCTAAAAGTAACTGTGGGGACAAAACCCCAAAAAGCAGTTTCCAGGCTCTTGGCCTCACATAGAAAGTTGCTGGCTCAGGTAGTAAATGGCCATCAACTGTGATCAGATGGCCAGCAGCTGTGGCTAGTTGGCCGTCAGCTATAACCCGTAAGCCATTGGCCACTAATATAACTGCTGTGGCTACGCTAGCAGAAGGGGAATGGGGGCTAGCAAGAAGATGGTGGCTGGCGAACACAGACTGCTGTTAGGCATATTATGTAGATCCTGCTTCCTGTGTCTCCAGCCCAGCCGCCAGCAGGAATATATTGGTTTGACTTCCCTATCTATGGCTCCATGGGTGTTCCTTTTAGGCCTCACCGTGTCCTGCGTTCCTATGTTGGGAGCGGGACCAGAGACGCCGCAGGCCACCCTGCAGGACAAATGGCGCAGCGAGCAGGGTCTCCCGCGTGACACATGGCGTAGTCGGCAGGATACGGTGCCAGCCAAAGCTTTCCGAAGCGCAGTGGAGCAGTTTGTGCGTATGAAAGCTCAGTCTGAAGAAGACCAGGAGGAGCAGCTGCCGGAGAGTTCGATTCCCGTGGAGGGGTGGAAAGACATGGATGGTTCCCCAACCAGCAGAGGCCGGAGAAAGCGGAGAGAGCAAAGGTTGTTGCCGCCCTGTGGGCTGGGAAGTGCTTGCTGAGGCAGCCCGGATGCGGGACTTGTCCCGGGAGGAAACGCTTGCTGAGTCCTCCGTGGGAGATGAGGGTGAGGTCAAGGTCATCCCTCACCCCCAGGACAGCCCTGGCAAATGATATGGACTATGGGCAATTGCCTTCTATCCCTGATTTAATGGACGCTTGACTGTTTGGGAACATACCACCATGTAGTGGGACTGGCGGATGTTTGCTTTTGTGTCTTGACTGGCCGCCATTGATAATATGTAAGCACCTTGATGTGAGCCGCTGTTGGTCCAGCAGAGTACTCCGAGAGGCCCAGAGAGAGAGTGGCAGTGCCCTGAGAGGCCCTGGCTGTGTCCAGGAAGTCTGGCTGTGCCCAGAGAGAGTGGCAGTGCCCTGAGAGGCCCTGGCTGTGTCCAGGAAGTCTGGCTGTGCCCAGAGAGAGTGGCAGTGCCCTGAGAGCCCTGGCTGTGTCCAGGAAGTCTGGCTGTGTCCAGAGAGAGTGGCAGTGCCCTGGGATGCCCTGGCTGAGTCCAGGAAGTCTGGCTGTATCCAGAGAGAGTGGCAGTGCCCTGAGAAACTCTGGCTGTGCCCGGGGAGACAGGTGTTACCCTAAGAAGCCCAGGAAGTCTGGCTGTGCCCAGAAGTACTGGTGGTGCCCTGAGAAACCCTGGCTGTGCTCAGAGAGCCTGGCTGTGTCCAGGATATTGCATTCACCTCCAGGCTCCTCACACAGGGACCCTCGCGGAAGACACTTGTCGCGTAGATTGTGAGGCAAGACCCTGTAGGGGTGGAGTGTGGGGACAAAACCCCAAAAAGCAGTTTCCAGGTTCTCGGCCTCACATAGAAAGTTGCTGGCTCAGGTAGTAAATGGCCATCAACTGTGATCAGATGGCCAGTAGCTGTGGCTAGTTGGCCGTCAGCTGTAACCCGTAGGCCATTGGCCACTGATATAACTGCTGTGGCTATGCTAGCAGAAGGGGAATGGGGGCTAGCAAGAAGATGGTGGCTGGCAAGTGCGGACTGCTGTTTGGCAGATTATGTAGATCCTGCTTCCTGTGTCTCCAGCCCAGCCGCCAGCAGGAATATATTGGTTTGACTTCCCTATCTATGACTCCGTGGGTGTTCCTTTTTGGCCTTACCGTGTCCTGCGTTCTTATGAGGGGAGCGGGAGCAGAGACCCCACCGGATGCCCTGCACGACAAATGGCGCGGCGAGCAGGGTCTCCTGTGCGACAGTAATGATTGCAAATTTTTGGAATTGTTACTCTTTTTCGTATTCTTTACTTTAACAAGATGTTTTTGAAAAACAAAAACAAAAACAAAACAATACGAAAAAACCTCTAAGATTGCTAACCTAATACCATTTTAACAGAAGCCTCCAGATGACTTCTGAAGCAAACTGTTTCAAGAAAGAACACACACGTTGAAGTCTAAATACCTGTTTTCAAGCCCAGGGGTTAAAGCTTTAGTTAATTTACTTCTTTGACTCTCAGTACTTCAATCATTAGTAAATTTACTTTTTGTCCTTTCTTTTTGTGTTTTTATGGATATAGCTCTTCTACAAAGGAAATAGGGATCTACTTAAAAATGTTCAGAGAACTCAGAGCTGAAGGTACAGAGTAACACCAAAGGCCACACATCAATTAGGATGGGGACAAAACCGCAGTGTACCTCTCAAGAACTGTTTAAAACTCGATTCTATATTTACTTGTGAATAATTGTTTATTTTCTGATTTTTTCATAAAGCATAAAGTAATTTTGAGGTGATTCTGTAATTTTTAAGTTAGAAATGTTTGCAAATTAAAAGCACAAGAATCTTTTTATGTTTCACATACAGACATTATAGATGATGAAACATGTTCCTCCTCCAATGTATTAAATAGCTTCACTGAGAATTTTACCCCAATAGAAGCAAACATACATGTATGCAACCAAATTGACCTTTGCTTAGTTTAATTTAAATATAAAGTAATTTAATTTATGATTGAATCTTTGAATTAAAGCATACCTTTGCAAGCCAAGAAATAACTGAACAATATTTTGGAGAGTTAGTAATATAAAACCAATATGTTTTTCTTACAGTTCCCGATGCAATATTTAACAAACCAATATTTATTTTTTAATAATGGTAACACAATCAATTACACATTGGGATAAACAAATATGTTTAGTTATGTAAGTTATAGAAATTGCTAATATACTCACTTCAATTTGTTCTCTATTGGAAAAATCAATGTTTAGAAAATGAAAAATGACTACAGCAGTTTTTTTTTTTTTTAATGTCTAAGACGTTACATGGTTGTGTTTTTGTAAGGAAGCTGTATGGGGATAACTTTTTAATTTTCTAGCAAAGCAGTTATAGTCCTAAAGTAAAATCACATATGATTTACAAATGCATTCTCACTTATATGTGTTCTCTGGACTTTAATTGACGTTTGGCAAAATAGATATGAATTTGAAACTGAAAATTGAAGAACAGTTCAACCTTAAAATGAAAGGTACTTCAATATGAACTCCAACTTCATGAAATGTTTGTTTTGCTTTGTGCATGTTAGTACATAGAGTTTTCCACTTGATTCTATAATTTGGATTTCAATAGCATTTCAACATTCCTTTCCCAGCATGCAACCTGAGGAGCTGCATACGATGGTGATGGCTGTGTGAGAAGAGACTTCTAAGGTAGGCCTCCCTTCCCACCTCAGTCCAGCCTACAGATTAACATTCTCCTGTATCAGACCTCAAGGTAATAGCTGGTCCGAATCCTTATTTGTTTAAGAAATTCATCCAAGAAATAAATCCTCCTCTAATCTCTCAGTTGTAATGAAAATGAACTATCAGATCAGTTACAGCTTTGCAAAGTTTAACCTGAGTGCCTACAAGTGCACAACAGTGTTTGTGTAGAGATATCGCCAAAGATGTCCAGAGGTCAGCATGGCCCTTAGCATTTGTTGGGTACGTGGAACAGACGGTATCCCGAACAGGAGCAAGCTGCCCACCTCTAAAGTTATGAAGGAGGTTATCCAAGTACCCATGGAGGTCAAAAGCCAGTCCAGGAAAAAACATCAGGAATTTGTGGAATCCTCTAAGGCATGAAGCAATATGCTTCTGTCCAAGAATATTCACCTGCTGTTGGCAGCTGATCCGGACCTAATATATTTGCTCTTGTGTCTTCTCCACTCTGATTAGCAATAATGTTGGGGGGGCAGTTCAGTTTAGATTGGTAAACAGTGAATGAAGCACTTCAAGTATTCTTCTCTCAGTTTGGCCTGATACAATGGTACATCATTTTTTGGTTTACAAGTTTTGTTTGGGAATGATATATAAAATGCATCATGATATAAACATGACTAAAAGAATTGGTATGTTATGTTTTCCCACATATTCAGAAAATAGAATTCCGATTCTAATTCCATTGAAGATTATGGCATTGTCGTAAAATTTTGTAGTTGAATTTTGTGTACCTACATAGATTTAAGTGACGAGTATTTGTCTCAATTTTATGATATGTGGTGAATATCATGTAGAAATGAAACATCAGCCTGTAAACTGCCCTTTATAATTTATTGAGAGACATATTTTCGTTAAAATGTAAGTAATCACTGAAATTAATATAGTTTGACTAATTGTAACAGTTATCAATCCTTTTTGGAACATGACTTTGTCACATATAATACTAGGCATCTCCCCCTACTTCATAGAACAGAAAACAGTTATAATTTGATTCTTTCTGAGTGTGTGTGTGTGTGTGTGTGTGTGTGTGTATGCCATTGCTTTATAAAGAACAATTTCTTTGTAATAGTTATTGATATTTTGACAAACTTGTTTCTGAAAACAAACATTCCCAAACTCTCAGGGATTTAAAACTAGAAAAGTTTATTTTTTGATTATACTATGTGTGCTTCTCGGGAGGTGAGCTCTGCTTCATGTTGTCCACACTAAAGGAAAAAGCTGAAGGAGCAGTGGTTATTTGGAACAGTGTCTCTCCCTGTGATGGGTGGAAGGTGGGCTGTGGTGAAACATGTGACATGTTATTTCTGTTAACATTTCCTTGGTCAAAGTAAATCACATGCCTAAATTCAGCAAGGGAGGAAAGGGCAATGCAACCAGAACCATGGTCTTGGTAAAAGCCCCACTGACTATCTCAGGGATGACTTGGCAAAATCACTCAAAATTAAAAATGTATAGCTTTGACTTAGTGATTCAATTTCTAGGAATTGATATTATGGCGCAAGCATGTTCATTTCTGTGTTCTTAGTATAACAAAAAATAAGAAAATTCTCAGGAAGAAATCATGTTAAATCTATTCAGTGGGATACCTCATAGCCTTTTAAAAACATGTGGGATATATTTAAATTAACATGGAAAGCTATTCCAAGACAATATTGTTAAGTAATAATTAAAATGCATACACATGTGATGATGGTGTGGTGGTGTGGTAGGGGTAGAATGCATGTGTGCACGTGTGTGTGCTGGTTAACATATGCAAAGAAGTTAGAGCAGTGCTTTGCAAAAATAAGAGTAGCTAACACGTGCAATTTACTATCTGTAAGGTGATCTTCTAAATGTCGTACATCTATTAAGTATTTGCTACAACAATCATTTGAATTGATATTGTTCTCAATGTTCAAACGAGGAGACTCACTGAATATGTTTATGAACAATTTTTAGAAGGATACTTGAGAAACTGTCTGCCGTGAATATCTTTAGGGAGTGAGACTAAGGGATATAGTGGGGCTTTTTATTTACTATGTTGTTTCTATTCCTCTTAGAATGTTTATCATGATCACGTATCCCTTTCATAGTAAGTCTCTGATAATAACTCTAGGTGCCATGACAGTGAGCCCAGAAGAGCTGACTCACTTCTGCTAGAATGTGTTTGCGTACCTCTGCACCCTGATGAGGGTGAATTTTTTTCTATGTAGGGAGAATACTTAAGACCTAAACATTCGACTTCAAGTCTTCCTTTCGTCCATAATGAAGGAAAGCTAGTAACTCTTGGTACCGGGTTCTCTATTTGGTTGTGATGAACTGTGATAGGTTTGTGCATTGTCTGATGTTTTGCCCTCTTACTGGATTCTCCACACCTGTCCTGTTGCCATCAGGCTTGGCTAAGTGACTAGCTTTGAAAGTGGTGTGTACTTCTTTCAAGCAAGGCCTGAAGAGTCACTGTGAAGCTCTACTCTTGCTCTCTTCTCCCTGAGATAGAAGGGGCAATATCCAGACAGGGGCTGCTTCTTTATCCTGGATCTTGGAGGGAAGAGACCATGGAGTACAGTTATAGAAACAGGTAACATGAGCGAGAAATTACAAATAAACTTTTTTGTGCATCAAACCACTGAGCCTGGACCATTTGCTACTGTGGCATAAACCAGTGAAAGTAAATACAAGGCCTTAGAGAAATAATAAGCAGAATTGGAGAAAACAGACCTTCTGGTTATCCTTTGGGGTGGGGACTCTGGCACACTTATGCATTCTGTGCCTTTTTTCCCTTTTTTGTGTATTTTGCTCTTGGAACTGCATTACCCAAATTTCTCTATAATGTGTTCTGGAAATAGGAAAATGTTTATTGTCCCATTGTTTTCATATTGGCAGGCTAGTAGGCTTGTTATGTAATTTCAATTTGGTTTTGATTTCTATTTGCAGAACACTGACTTATTCTATATTTACTGTCAGTAGAGAAAGAAGTGCCAATATTACAGAGAGTACAAATAGTTGCAGTTGTATTTCCTTTCCAACAACTTATTTCTTTAAAGTTTCTCACTTAATTACAAAATGTTGGAATCATTTTAACATTCAGCTTTTATTGTCTAAATTAGAACATGCAGTAGAGTTATAAATTGTTTCCTCTAGGTGTTCTGTGTATTGCATTTGGCATGAAATACCTAATACAAATAAGACCTTCCAATTTTGTACTTTGATCTTGACTCTAAAGAGTGTCCTGCTGTAGAGATAAAATTGTTAAGTGCTGCTATTAAAAGAGTCATGCTATAAATTAATTTCCCTATCAAGCATAATTTTCTACTAATATAAAAAATATTTTTTCTCAGAGTATTTAAGGTATGGCTCTACTTTTACTCATTTATAGAAAAAAAGTTTGATTTTCTTTTAATGAAGTTAAATTGATTGCTTATATATCAAAATTAAAGGGAATAACCTGTTTTATATCTCCGTTTCAAGGGTCCAAATATCATCAAATGTTTAGCTAAAGTGAAATACCCCGATTTTTTGTGTGTGTTTGCTTATTTCTGTAACTCACATTACCCAGTGGATCACTATTAGAAATATTTCTATGACAAGGGATGTTCAGGGGTTTTCCCAGGTCCCTAACCATACGGTACACATGCAACATTTTAGAAGGACTGTTGACAAAGAAGGAGGCAACTCTGCCCTGGTATTAAACAATGTCTAGAGAAAAGATCTGGAGAAAATATCTAGAGAAAAGATCATAATATTGTAATCCATCAGCATTTAAGCTGTTCTTCCACTGTACAACCTCATGAAGGGACTGCACATTCTCTTCCACATTATGTACAAGATCTAAGTGCTTCTGTAGCACCTACGTAGAGACTAACCCTTTGTCCTGATTTCCAAATGTGGCCTTACTCGGAGGGCTGACTGTGATTCATGCTTTACTTTACAAAGTCTAAAAAGGATTCTAATGAGCACACATCAAACAGTATTGGGGGAACTAGGCAGCTTCAAGAATAAGCCAACCTCTTCTCTTTTGAAATCTTCAGTTAGCGTTTTAGGTGTAATAGGCCCTGAAGACTTGAACAATCTAGGGGAACTTAGGTGGCTTTACAAAGCTGATAGAGAATTGTAAAGCCTGAGAGTGGTACCCTTTTGTTTTTTAATGATTTATGCCCATGATCTCAATCTTAATTTAAACTATATATATATATCTAGTGAATAAGGTGGAAGATGACACACCATAATGTTTTTTTTGTTTTTTTTTATTTATTTATTAGTTTCAGGTGTACAAGACAAGGTAATACTTAGACGTTCATCATTTATATCCCTCACACTGTGAACCCCCCTCCCCCCATCCACTATCCCTCCGACCTCACACTGAACCATCACATTATATATATAAAATTATAGTTGGCATTCATTAATGTTTAGCTTCTGGTGTACAATGCCATGATCAGGTGTCCACAGTATCCCTGAGGTGGTCTCCCAAATAGGACACATGTCCATCGGATACCCAACAAAATCTTTACAACATTATTGAATACCTTCCCCAAATTAATTTTCAAAAAAACCCTGAGGCCAGCTTGTGGTTACCAGCTCCTTCCAAATCCCTTCACCTTTCCCCTTATCCCCTATGATCCAGTAATTCCACTCCTAGGCATCTATCCAGAGAAATCCAAAACTCCAATTCAAAAATCTGTATGCACTCCTATGTTTATTGCAGCACTTTACACAATAGCCAAGATATGGAAACAACCGAAATGCCCATCGGTAGATGACTGGATTAAGAAGCTGTGGTACATTTATACAATGGAGTATTACGCAGCCATAAAGAAGAAAGAAATCTTATCATTTGCAGTAACATGGATGGATCTAGAGAACATTATGTTAAGTGAAATAAGTCAGAAAGAGAAAGACAAGTACCATATGATCTCACTTATATATGGAATCTAAAGAAAAGACTATGTGAATGAACTAATCAGAAACATAATGTTTTTATTTGACAGAAATCGCCATACCAGAATTGATGTGTGACATGGACCCTTTTTGTTATGATTAGAAAATACGGTGAGTGCTGCTGCTGAGTGCCATCCAACGGAAAGGCAAGAATATTCAATATGGCAAGTGGCACGATGAACCTTAGTAACAGTGTGTGACAAGTTTCGTCTTGTTCAGTGACGTCTGTCGGGTGTGAGCTGTGGTTGTAAGAAGGTTTTAAAGTGTGTTGTAAATCATCCTCCACCGTGGCAATGTTACATGTCACACGTCACTTCTGGTATATGGCAATTTCTGTCAAATAAAAACATGGTGTGCCCTCATCCACTTTATTCACCTGATCGGGCACCGTGTGACTTCTGGCTCTTCCCCAAAGTCAAAATTATTTAGGATATCGAGGCAGCCACGGTAGTGCAACTAAAGACACTCAATAAAGAGGACTTCCAGTACTGCTTCAGAAAGTAGTGTGTTCAAAGTGAAGGGGAGTATTTTGAGGGGGCTTAATGACAATGTATCTTTTATTGTTATATATATATATATGTATATATATATATATATATATATATATATATATGTATATATATATATATATATACATATATATATATTTTTTTTTTTTTTAATTCACCATATGTCTTGATCACACCTCATATTCACAGGTTTCAGGGATGAAGGTGTGGGCATTTTTCTGGGTCCATTTTTCTGTCTACTACATCAGATAATGTTGTTGCTGCTGGTCCAGGGACCACACTGTGAATATCATTAATTATAGATGATTGAAAGAACCAAACTCCCTCTTTCTTGGATTCTCTCTGCCTACATCATGCCTACCCTTAGCCTTATTCTTCCTAAGATTGCACAGTTGCTATTCTCTGTGTGGACTGAAAACTCCTTGCATCAGTATTCATGTATGCTACACAGAAGCTCACAGGAGTCTTACTTGAATGCAGGCAGGAATTTGCTGTAATGACAGTTGAGATGCTTATCACTCAGGTAGCTTTTTATGCTTTTTAATTTTATCTATGTTTTCTCACAGCAAAAATTTTACTTTGGCGACGTATTTTTATGTTTTTTTTATTTTTTATTGTCTGAGTTAGACAAGTTCCAAATAGGTTTTGAAACACTCTAAACTGTTTTCCATGATTAAATGGTAATCAAAGATTATACCGCTTTAACTAGGAATGATAATAAGCTAGAAATATCTACTGCAAACACTTTTTTTCGCATTTCTAAAAGACTTTGATTATTTTTCTTGTAATGTGTAAGTGTGTACACAAGTGTGTCATTAATGATTCCAACATTTAAAAATGCCTTTACACTGAATAATTAAGGTCGTTTCTTATTAATGATTCTCTCTAAGAGAAGCATAATTGTTGTCAGTCAATTAGTGATTAAGACTGAAGGTTTAAGTAGATGTCATCTGCCCTTGTCTGTCACCTCATGTAATAGCACAATTTTAGAATGTATATGTGTGTCTGTGTTAATATCACCAGCTATCTTAAAATGTAAGGCATATGTTTTTTAGATTTAATGTCTACATGCTTTCCTTCCCAGCATGCTCAGAGGCTATGGTGGTTTTACCTCTTTTAGGGACTGTATCCTTTTTAGTTAATTTATAGTATCATTCAAAATTCCAGGGAGTTTGCCAGATTCTGTCTGGGAGTATTAAGAATGTTAAGGGTCAGGAAAGGACTCAGTAGTCTTAATATCGACCTCAATTGATGGCTGTTTTAGGGTCAGTTATTATATGCAAGTGATAGAGTTAAAGAACCGTGTTTCATTCAGTGAGCCCGTTGGTGAGATCATCTACTAGTCCTTGTATTCCAGAATATTTGGGGTTTCTGTGGTTAACACACTTCATCTCTTCATCTGTGTAATACTCCTATATCAATAAGGCAGCAGATGTCAGGGACCTTGGTGGTCTCCTTTGCACCCCCGCCTTCACCTTTACAACCTCTGGCAGCAGGGGCTTTCTGAAGCAAAAATAATCTACAGGCACGTTTTACTCCCAACTTACTTCAGCAACTGGGCTTTCCATAAAAGCTGATGTTTTGATTCTTCATAATATGGCATATAAAAAGGGAAAGTATGAAACCTTTTTATATTTTTCCAAATAAAAGATAAATTGGATTTAGAAGCTCATGCCTCAGAGATTTTTTTGTGCCCACAGACCTGCTAAAAATGGAAAATACCTAAGTATTATCTCAATAAAACCTCTAAGGGGATACCTGTAGCTATTTGACTTCCTTCCATGCAGGTCAAATTCAAAAGTAAGGAAAGTCCTAGGTTTTTCTCAGTAAAATCGCCGTAATGCATTTTTGGAGAACTTTAATTTCCATGTCTAAATTAACTATTAAATTAAGAGTGATTTTTGGTAACTTTCTTTTAACTGAAGATTATATAATAAACCTGCAGGCCCAATCATTCATAGTACAAGATTTTTCAGAGGGAAGGAGATACGATGCATGTGAAACATTCCTTCTGATTTTTTGAACAAATATTTTTCCTTGCTCTGGACATGGCATTTATGTGAATTAATTGATTCGACTGGTATTTTTCAAGTAAGTCACTGTGTGTGATTTTAGATTTATTCCAATATTTTTTATATTTCACTTATATTAAAGTTTCCTGGCTTGTGAAGTTGGAGATGTTATGTGAAATAGTTGACATTTACTAGGGTAAAACTAATATTTTCAATAAATTTATGTAAAAAAATACTTTCATGAAGCACAAGTATAGATACATTTATATATCGAACCACTGGTGAAGGAGACTGGCTAATGTACATTTATTATCCTTTCTCTATAACATTCAAAGCATATATATTCTAAAACATTTTTTTTTATTTAGAGTCACTTGTTTCTCCTGAATTATTTTAGTCCATCTCCAGAGAGTTCTTCTGTTGCCGACTTATCAGATGTGAGACGATTTACATGCTATAAAAATAAGTGAAAGTGATGTGATGTGCCAGATTTCTAGTGGAGTGTGAGTAATCATCCTGTTGGCATGGCAAGGAGATTCATAGAAAAACACCACTCTTTTGTGATTACTGCTGAAAATTAATGGTAATTAAAACCTTTTTCTGTAAAAGAAGAAATATAGGAGATTTGATGCTTAACTGAAAATGAAAAGCTTCTTTTGTCTCTTAGCATGCCTCTCTATTAAATACGTGTTTTCTCTGTCTATCATGTATTAGATAATATTTAGTAAGCACGTGCTATGGCTAACACACTCTGGTAAGGAGGTAATGAGAAGAATATAAGGAGCAAAAGAGACCCATGAACATGTGGATTGTAACTGATCATAGACAAAACCGTGATGCACAAACCAAGGGTGCTAAGGAAGTTCGAGATAAAAGAGAGAATTTCCAACTGGGACTTAAAGGAAAAGCTTAAAAAGATTCCAGCAAACGAGCCACACATTGAATGTCATAGTACAGCGCAAGCATAGGCAAATGACGAGAAACTGGAACAGCTGATGTTTCTTCTTCTCCGGGTATGGGCATTTAGCCACATTAGGAGGCTATGAAATAATTACCCAATTATAGTGACACACTTTCTTCCAAAAAGTTGAAATTATCAATAAGTCCATTTAAAATACAGATTTATAGTTAATATCACTAATGATAAACCTTTATCTAAGTATGTATTATGCCCTTTTAATATGAAGATGATTAGTAAGACATTTAGATACTTAGTACATCTTTATCTCAAATTTAAAACATATATATATTTTAGTGTGCATTTTGTATTTCTATATAATAATAAGATTATTATGGTGAACATACATACATTAAAGTGGGTAAATATGAATATATTGGGTATGCGTGCTCAAAAATATTTCACTGATAGATGGGTATGATCAAAACGATTGGGTTCTTTTTCTAAAGCAGAAGATATGATTCTTTGCCCAACATGAATCAACCTCTCTTATCATTCAGCTCATTCAGAAAGCTTACACATTTCCTTAATTCCTCCCTAGATTAGACGTGGACAAGACTGAAAGTTCTGTAGCATCATTCTGTAGGAAATCTGAGGCATTGCCTAAGCCCTGGCCCCTAAAGCTCTTCTTCCTGAAATGTCCGTGCCCTTGATTGGCACATAGATCATTTATCCATATTTTATATTTTATTTATTACTTATTCTTGCCGTTCGATATCCCACGGAGATGTGTGCACAAACCTGCCAATTGAGTCTGTAAAACATTAGAGATGAGGAGCCACATCACGGCCTCTTTGGGGACAGTTGTAGATAATAATAAGAATTCACAAACACATGCACATTTTAACACGGGTGGAGCTCTATGGTGATTAGTTTCCTGCACAAGTCTTTACTTTCTCTTGTACAAATACATGACTTTCGAGCCAGGAGGAAAAATTACAGGGGGAGGGGAGTATCATGTGGTAGGTTTGGTAGAAACCTCTATGCTACCATTTCCTAAATGTCGTATTTCATTTAACAGATTTAATGATGTGAGCTAAATGGTGAAATATCCCTTTTTACAATGTTCAAGGATGGATTTTAGTGTCCATTTGTATATGTTTCAAAGGACATCTATATGGCGTTTCCAGAATACTCATATTGAACACAAGTTCCTAGCTTCCCAAGGTCCTAGCTAAATCAGTGTTACCGGCTAGCTTGTTAGAAATGCAAAACCTCAGCACCAGGCCAGACCTCCTGAATCAAAACCTCAAGAAGTAGGCCCCAAGTTTTCATTTTAACAAGCTTTCAGATGACTCTTATGTACACTAAAGTTTGAGAAGTACTTCTGGGGGTGGGGGGAAATACTGACTTAATTGTCATTTCAGAATAAAAATCTTTCAAAATTCTCCAGGAAACTATGTCGGAAGGTTCTTATGAGCCACCCTGACCCACTGATGCATTTTAAATCAGGGAATGAATTCGTCACATAACGTTTTATAGCAGTGAAAATTACATTGTGATTTCTCAAATTGGTAGAGAATAAATCCAAATAAAATTGTATTTTGTGGAACCATATTTGAGGAGTGAATAAAACACACAAATGGATAAAAGTAATCCTTGAAGGAAAGCAGATTAACCTATGCCCTAACACTTAACTAAAGCCAGCTTTCTTCTCTGAAAGAAGAAAACCGCATCTCTTATGAGAAAGGTGAATTTATATGTTGCATCTGTAGGAGAAAGAAAGCCTGAGCAGTGAGGCAGGGGGGAAACATCAATAGGAGTTAAACATTAAAAAAAAAATAATTTTGTCAGTATTTTTCATGAAAATACAAGCCCAAGCTTGTTTACATGTGAATCAGTTTCAGCTTGTTAATTGCTGCTTGCCATTCCTGTTCCTGTAACAGTTCAATGCCTAGTTGATGCTCTATTTCAAAAATAAAGAAAGAAAAAAATAAACAGCAGTGTTGAACAGCTCCGTAACACTAATCCTATTTACTATATGTCAATTCTTCACCCTTGGTTGAACAAGGAAAATATGTGATATAGAAACTGATAGCCTCTTTTCCTGAATTATACATTTTTATATATAACCATTTATATTTTCAGCAGAGAGTGGCAAATGTATGCCGTTTATTATTTATTGTGTCTAACTTGGATCTTAGCAATTTGAAAGCTGCTTTTAGTTTTATTTAATTGAATGCTGCCCAGTGCAGGAAGTAAGGCTAGCTACCTACTCCCCAGAGTGGAATTGTCTTAGTTGACCATGCAGGATGGCTTATAATAGTAGATGGAGAAAAAGCATCATTGGTTCTACCCCCAGTTATACCTTTAGCTTCTCACATAACCTCTCTGGGCCTTATTTTCTTAATATTAAAACCAAGGAGCTTGTGTTAAGTGATTGTAAAAAATCATATGATTCTATAAACACCGATAGTGCTCACATTTGGGACATAGTTCAGGGAAGGGCTGGCCAAGAAAGATCTAATTTGAAGGTAAGTTCAAGGGAAACACA
Organism: Rhinolophus hipposideros; assembly: GCF_964194185.1. NCBI lineage: Eukaryota > Metazoa > Chordata > Mammalia > Chiroptera > Rhinolophidae > Rhinolophus > Rhinolophus hipposideros. The sequence continues at coordinate 28,054,196 of NC_138052.1, read as the reverse complement.
TAATCCAAAATTTAACCACCTATCAAATGAAAGTGATTCAGGAACCTAATGATAAATCATGCTTTTAAATTTTTAAGAGAAAGTGCTATGTTATCCCACGATGAGAAATCTTGAAAGCACTGGTAATAATTGTAACACATCGAAAGGCCAGCTTTCTTCCTGTGCCTCAGGGGTCTCTTCAGATGTACGAGTATGCTTGCTGAAATCTTCATCAAAGGCTGCACTTGCACAATTTTTAGAGTAATTGTCAATGGATTTACAAAATGTCCACGTAAAACTTAATATGAATATCCCCTTAACAGAAAACCTTAATTTGTCTCATTTGAACGTTATTTATTTATTTTTATTAAATTTATTGTGGTGACATTGGTTAGTAAAATTATATAAGTTTCAAGTGTACATTTCTATACTACATCATCTATATATTGCATTGTGTGTTTACCACCAGAGTCGGTTCTCTTTCCATCACCATATATTTGACCCCTTTCTCCCCCTTCTTCAACCCCCTCCCCACTTACCCTCTTTGGTTTTTAATGGTCTTCTAGTATCTATATTTAAATAGTTATTTCAGTAGTTATATTAGGAAATAGAAAAGATGTTTACACCCAAGACGGGACAAGTCCTCTCTGAAGGTCACCGTTATTATTATGCCCTTACTGTGGGCACGGACAAAAGAAAACCTTTCCGAAGACCACCAGTGGAAAATAGTTTTTTGAGTAAATCTATTGTTTTAGATCATGGTTTTTGAAGATTTTTTTCCCTAGTCTGAGCAGCAATCTATGATCTCTACAGATGAAATTTAACATATTTACGGTTTTGCTTTTGGGACACCTTTACTTTATTGGGAATTTGAAGATGATTGTAGTCTCTCTTATACATTTTCTTCTCCAAAAGAGATTAGGATTATTTTGTGTTCACCTTTCAGTTTTAGAAGCAGCAGTATAGGTTTATTATCAATTTAAGGGCTTGGGAGTCAGGAGGGAGCGTGTAAATCCACACTGTAAATTATTATGGGAGAGTGATAGATATAATACTTTTCCTTTTTGAAACGCAGTTTCCTTATCTATAACATGCAAAAAGCACCCACTGTCAAAGGCCGATATAAGCAGTGAATTACATATTATGCATAAAATTCTTTCCATAATGTCCAGAAGGTACTGAACAACTTGATTAAGGGAGCTATTTTTATTATAGCCGAAGAAAGAATATAATTTAGACTGAGAAGTTTAGACTACTACAGATTGAGGAGTTTAGGAGATTATACACGAAAACATAACAACTGAGAAGTCTAGGACTAAGGGAGTGTGGCATATGACAGAAAAGTAGATGCAAGAGTAAGGGTAGTTTATACAGAAATAAGTACGTGGAAATATGCTGTGCTCCTGGTGGGCCCTCTATGCCAGAACGAGACATTTGGATTTTATTCTAAGGGTTATAAAACAGCAGTTGAAATGTTTTAGGTGGTTAAGCAACTGATATGATTTATCTTTGGAAGGTTTATTCCATTGTATTGATCCCATGATTTTTTCCAGTTATTGCTACCGCCAATCTGGTTTTTTACTTTTCCTCATGGACTGGCTCCGCACTTATTGTTTGTATCCCCGAGTTTGCTTTCCTCCCTTTGACACTCCGTTGCCTCCAATAACTCAGGTTTTACTCTTTCCTTAGCTTTTCCTTTTCCAGGTTATCAGACTTTGCTATAGAATTCTGGTCTTTGAGACCACAAGCCCTCCTGATGACTGTACCGTCCTTAGGCTCCCTCATGTATTGAAACAGAAAAAAAAAGCAGTAGTCCTCCTGCTTTCCCTGAATTTTCTTTGGCTTTTGTCATTTAAGATCAGCTCTTTATCATTCAGACAGTCTTTCCACTTAATATAAGATTGTGTTTTCACCTTAGTCCTCTTTCTAAATTCGTCTAAATCTTGTTGGGTAACATCAAGGAAAACAAACAAACAAAAATACTGGGTGGTAACATAACTTAGGACAAAAGGCAGTCTTTAATGTCAGAATTTAATTTTAATGTTCTTAATAACTCTTACTAATCTAGTTAATTTGTATAAGTTGCACGATCTCTCTGAGTTTCCGTTTCCTCATCCATACATTGGGTTTGTTATGATTACTGGGTTGTTAAAGTTGCTAAATGTATGGCAAGTCATGACTTGGTAAGGAAACCTGCCAGTATTTACCCCTGGCATAGCCAACATGTCCTTGATAGTGGTATGTAAACATTAGAGCCTCCACGGCCCCTCCCCCATGCTGAACGTCTCACACTACTCTCTGCTCTGGTTGCATTCTCTACTGAGTTCCACATGTGCTTGAGAGAAGGAGTCATTGAAGGCAGAGTCCACTCACGTTTTCCTTATCTTGTGTGTTTCCTTTGTGCTAAATGTTTCCTAGTTTGATGGTAGAAGCACTTTAAGCCAAATCTGAATCATTGCTTTTCTCATCTTTTGAACATAGACTAGCCCTTAGTTGACTAGCCCAGTCAAATGTGACAATATGTCTTAGAAGAGATGAATTTTGCATTCCAAATTTAGGTGTAGAAGGAATATTGCATGTCTTCTTTTTAACTAAAATCAAATGAAATGTGACTCTCTGTTTCCATCATGCCAGGTGTGCAGATAATTCAGTCATTGGGATGATTGGTTCTCTGAAACCGTTCCCAGGATTTTTGGCAGAACATAATACTATGGTAAGGCCTCCTGATTTCCATACACACTGGTCACCACTAGTATTGGATTATCTGAAGTTGAATCTGCTTTACTATCAAGTGCATTCAAGGGATTCTTTGACAAGACCTGGCAGCACAGGCCAGCCTTACAACACGCAAGGTTTAATCATGTTTTCCTTACGTCCTACCTCTTCAGGCATTTCAAGGCATTGGGTTTCAGAGTCAGGGTTCTTGTCCTCCTGCTCCCAGAAAGACTCTTCTTTCTTGCTCTGACCCTGAATACCTCTTTAGGGCACCCACCTCTTTTCCCTTTCCTTTGGATATGATTTAAGGTGAGCCCCGTAATTTAGACCTTGAAAAGCAAAATTCAGGAGAAAAACATTGTTTTCAGACAACTCTACTTTGGGACTTTCCACACAAATTCCTCTCTTGGGCAAAGAAATAAGAAAGTCTTGGTTATTACTTGGTTGGGAGAGGAGAACAGAAAAATATACTAATTAATTTAGAACAAAACACAAATATCTTTCTAAGTTTCTCACACCGTGTGTTGCAGCATTTGGAATATATCACAAGCACAAGAAATGTTAATTTTCTTCCTGTTCTTTCTCCCCCTTTTCTTTCCCCCCAAACTGATACATTAACGATTTTAAAGAAAAAAATGGCCTAATCTTGACTAATGTTAATACTGATTAATTAAAATAATTTGAGGTATTTAAGGTGATGGCATTTCTCTGTTCCCATTGCCATTGCTCCCACTTGACTTCCAGACTTTTCTACATTTAATGCTCAGTATAATGAGCATGAAAGTCGTTTTTTAATGTTTGCTGACAGCTTTTAGCCCTCACCCTCTCTCTTCCCCTTGCCAGAGCAGTCAATTGCCCACATCTTGGCAAGCTGCTAGGAAAGCCTTGTGCCTAGTCCCCTTTCCTTATTCTCTCAAACCATTTTGGACCTGCCCAAGAGTTTTGCCCTTTTCTTTCCAGAGTCCTCAACTATGTAAGCACCAAACCTTTTCATGCCTTCTTGGTGTGTGTGTGTGTGTGTGTGTGTGTGTGTGTGTGTGTGTGTGTGGCATTATTGGTCTCAACATCCGAACCAAATTTTGGGTGAGGGTCCATCTGCCTCTGCAGATGACCATAATACTCAGAGAGAAGATACCACTTAAAACAAAGAGGCAAGTTATTGAATTTAAATTATAAAACTATGCAATAGTTATGAATTCAGAATGAGCTTTATTTGAGTATACATTGCTGTTTGATTGTTAGGATCCGGTATCTTGACAACTTTCAGAATTTATATTTTGACCTCTAGACTGCAAAAGAGTACAGGGCGATATAAAAATGGGTTTTCTACTCCAAAATTATCAGCAAATGGAATGCAGCGTTTTAGGAATAAAAGACACACATTTTCTCAGTCGTAGAGGTCAAATCCCAGGGGGGTTTGGTAGACTCATCCATTGAGATAAAGGGTATTTCTGCCTCACTTTCCTAGGTGTAGCCTGAGAAGGCTACAAGTCTCTTTGAGAAGATTTACCAAGCATGGTACTAGAAGGGCATGGAACCTGACCCTATAAGTCTTCTGTGTTATGGAGAAAGAGTTGCTCAGGGAAGTCAGATGAGTGGGGAGTAGGTAATGAAAGCTGAGAAAGTTGAAAGGCCGGAGATTGGGGAGGAAGCCAAGGAAGATGCAGAGCAGAGTAAAGCTTGCAATAGAGGCCATATCTGAAGGCTGGGATGCCAGGGAGCATGGCAGTGTAGCTTTCCCAAAGACCAGGTAGGACTGATATATCTAGTTGTATACCCACAACCTCACTGGGATGTGTCATAGATACCCCAAATTGAATACATGGTAATTCCTGATCTTTTTCCTCTACCAGTCTACTTTTGCTGCAGTAGTGCTTCATAATAGCATTATGCCCTAAATATTGGTAACTTACAAACATAAATATTTATTTTTCAACCATGGATCTTCAGGTCAGCTGTGGTGGCTCTGCTCCAGGCTGTGAGTCAAGTTTAGGTTTACTTTGCATGTTTTCTCTGTGCAAGAAGTAAACTGAAGAGACACATCCTAACTTGAGCATGGTGGAGGGCAAAAGAACAAGTAAGATAGAAGAAATTTGCAAAGTCTCCATGTGGCACTAACACATGGTCACTTCTGTCCATGTTCCTTTGGAGAGCAGAATCATAAGCTTTTTAAAAAATGCAATCATTAAAAAAAAAGATTAGGTATTTATAGTAGAAAATCTGGCACATACAGAAAAATCGCCCACTGATGATACTTTGATATATGCATTTATATAGTAGTTGAGATTATACTACATATGTAGTTTTGCTTCTTTCTTCTTTTTAGACTTTCTATTGTAAAGTATTATAAAAAGTTATATAAACGTTATTTTACATACTGTATAATATTCCAAAGTATATATAAACAATAGTTTTCTTAATTATATCCCTACTAAAACTGTTTCTAATTATTTTAATTATAATTAAATAGCATCTTTATCAAACTATAAATTATAAATCTGGAGTAAAATTAAATTTAAAGGATCAGTTTTAACTCCCAAGGCATTTGAAAGTCATTCCACTAGGTTGAGTTATATGAAATTACTGTATTTGACCTTAAAAACAGCAATTTCATAATCTATATAAATATAAAATAAATAAAATCTATTTTACAATCTCCTTATGCCTTCATTTATCCAATCTCTTTAGCTAAATTTGTTTCCTTAAGCTTAAAAGCTATAAGTTGAAATCAATTTCTTACTTCTGTTTTCTTGTCTATTTTAATTACTTGTGTTCAGCCATAACCCAGGATGTGGGGCAGAGGGACTTGTACATACACTTGCACGCAGTCATCACCCGCCTTAGCCATCATTGCCTTCTCAAAGTGGTGGAAGTCCAGGGAGTTCTGCCAACAGTTCCTGGTCTGGTTCTGCCTGGGGAAGCAGCTCTCAAAAGGGGCAGTGTGGTCGTTCTCGATTTGGATCTTGATGTCTTCTGCCATGTTGCGGACTCCTAAACAGGCCCCTGAAGCATCTCCTAGCTCAGTGAGTGAATGTGTCCTAGAACTCTGTTTCATTGTAATGCCCTAAGTTTACTAGGCTGGCTATTGTTCATTGTCATTGTAGAACATAAAACACACGTATCAATAGGTATTTTGCTTAATGAATGTAAGCTTTATTATCATATTTTTATTTCATTGTTTTAATACATATTTTAATGTACTAAAAATTGGAAAACCATGCAATTTATAATTTAGTTATATTAGCAAAATAAATTTAACATAAATAAATTGAAAGAAAAACAATTTCACTTTTATATTTACATACGAAATGGCTAAAATATAGTGTTAACATAATTATTAGAATATACCATTTGATACAAGTAACTATGTATTGATTATTCAGTTATTCTTATTTATTTACATACCATGTTTTACTTATTCTTTGAAAATGGGATAAGAAGCAAATTTGCCCAACATATATTTTACATTATGGATCGTTAGTAAATTTGTTGGTAACAGACCAACGTAGCTTACTCTATTAAATTAAGAGGGATTCTAAGGCAGCAAGGATTCTCAAGGCCTACCTTATAAATATCAATAAGCAATAAAAGAATAAATATATAACAAAATACAAATATATAAGAAGGCTTTGAATAGTTTTATAGTCAGACATATAATTTGAAATGTAGGCTGTTCCATCATTACCATTACTGATATTTATTTGTGTAGTACTTTATAGTTTAGAATAGTTTAGAAAATAATATATCATCTGATTTTTCATATGATACTAGAAATGCTGTGAAGCTTCCTACACATCAGTTTTAGAAAAAAAAGGGACCTCAGATATCCTTTTGGCCAATAGCCTAAATTTCACTCTTAAGTAAACTGAGCCTAAATGCATTGACTCTATTTGTGCTTATGATTATGGGAGGGTTAAACTTACTGATCAATATTCTCAGCTGCTTCCTATAGCTACTCTTAGTAGTGGGACCGTGCAATATAAAAGTGGACACACTTGTAGGTTTGCAAGATAATATACGGGTAAATTTGCATTTGAGATAAACAATGATTTTTTTTTAAGTATAAATATATTCCATATACAGGTTGAGATATACTTATACTAAAAAAATGTTCTTGGTCTTTTTGAAATTCAAAATTAACTGGGTATCTTGCATTTTTATTTGCCAAATCTGGTAACTCTACGAAGTCGTCTTCTTGATAGAGTGTTGGAAAACTGTCTGTACTTAAAACAATAAGATGTTTATATTGCAAAGTTTTAGACAAGTCTGTGGAAATCTAATATCCAATTCATTAGATAAACCAGCTTTATGTATTTTTTAAAAGCCCATTTTTCAGAAGGACTAACCTGTTAATTATGAGGTAACAGCCTTCCTGTATAAAGGAATAATAAAGAAACAAAATTGAAATACTCTTACTAACACATCCAAGCTAGGTAGCCAGAAGTGGAATAAAATATAAAAAGTGCAGAAGTGCTAATCCTGCCATTGGTAGCTCTGATAAAATTGTGACGGGAAATTACAATTTATTCAGTGATCACTCTATCCCAGTTATAAAACGTTTTGAGCAAAGCAGTATTATAATTTCACAGAAGAGAAAGCACAGGTGCCTAGAAATGAAATAACTTGCCATGTATTCCACTAAGAGGTGGAAGTAGGTTTCCAAACCGAATCTGGATTCAGAAGCTCTTGGTCTTTCTACTGCATTATACTGTTTGATGAAAAAGGAATGTAAAAAGGTTGGCTTCTCAACATTTATCCACTCACTCCTCCATACTACCATTTTCTGATATCTTATTTATGGTTAACACAATACTAGTATTCAATTATCTATATCATAAAAGGCCCTTAATCTAACCTCCAAGATATGTGAGTATATTCAGATAGTTTAAGACAACTGTAGTAATCTTTCCTTTCCCATGATTGGTTCATAGAAGTGGTTTGCACATTTGAATGTGTATCAGAATTACCAGGAGGGATTGTTAAAACACACATTGTTGGACCCCATGGGGTTTCTGATTCAGTAAGTCTTGTGTGAGGTTGGAGAACTTAGCATTTCTACAAGTTCCTGCAGATGCTGATGATTCCAATGGCTGCACTCTAAAACCCACTATGTTAGGGATACTCTGTAACCAGTTGTGGCCAATGAGATGAGAGAAGGCTTGTGGGAAATGTTCTCTCACTCTTAAAAGACAATATGTTTCCTTATTATTTGAAATAATTTGTACCATGCTTTCTGGTACTTGCAACGAAAGTTATCCTAAGTGATACAAAATAATTAGAAGTTATTATCCCAGTTATTATTTGTAAATCTGAGCTCCTCATGATATGGAGTTATAGACTAGCAAATTAATAGATCCTCTTGTATGAATACTTACGTTCACAAACTATTTCATTTCTATATACTGTATTTGACGTTGCCATTACATTAACAGACCATCATAAAAGTGTCTATTAAAGGTATTAGTAGAAACAGTCAAAATAAATAGAATTTATGACTTGATCACAACAGAAAATCTGCTAGTGGACTGTGAAGTACATTGGAGACATGCTCTGAGACGTATATCTCAGGACCTGTAGCTTGTGTGCTGTTGCAGGGTTTTGGCTCTAGATGTAATACATATTTAGCAGCTATGAGTTGCCACCCGAGGGTCTCCAGGCATGCTTTGCAAGCATATAAAAACAAACATTCAATATCGTTGTTCTGAGATTTTTTTAATGAAAGTATTCCTTATTATTGCATGATTTGCATAACCCGTTCTTAAAATACGTTAAATATGGTGGTGGCATTAGAAACAATGCCTAAACTCACACACAAATGCTGGTGGTCACCTTAGCTGAACAAACGCTTGACTTGAGATGTTAACAGCTCTGTTCCTCCATTGAGTTTCTATGCAATAAGTACTGACAAGTGCTGCTTTTTCTTACTCCACTAACAGCAGTGTCAAGGTTTGCTTTGTAGTTAGCTACAGAACCACATTTTTTCTTTCCAGTAACTAGCCTTTCCATTTAAATTGTCTGTTATTCTCCTGTTCTTACTTGATACAACAGAACTTTTTTGTCTTAATCCATTCAACCTCCAAAACTCCACTCAAACCAAACTCAAGGGATAAATACATGGCGTTTTTTTAGGCTACTTGTCCAATGATTATTTTCTACCCAATTGAATCTACCTCTGTTACCTTGGTAACCAAACTATTGCTCTCTGCCAACAAATTTCACCTCTCCCCTGTATTTCTTAGGATATCTGCTTTTTGTAGCTTTTCCGTTAGGTTCTCAAACCAAGTTTTCATAAACTCAGGTCTTTGTCAGTTGAGCTTACATTATGGCTCTCCCATCTTCCACTTAAAAAATAAAATGGTAAATCTCTTTTGAACAATTTAAATACCTTTTAAATTAAATAAGTCCATTTTTCCTATTATTAAGATAGCCTACCTTTCTTTCTTTCTCTTTCACTCACGCGAATATTTATTTAGTGTTCACTATATGCCAGACACTATTTACATACTTTTCAAATATTAACTCATTTAATCCTTTTAACAAACCTAAGAGGTAATACTATTATTCCCAATTTATAAAAGAGGAAAATGAAAAACAGATATCTTAAGTAACTTGCTGTAATTCACACAGATAGTAAGTAATAGAGACAAGATTTGAACCCAAACAGATTAGATTTAAGTATTTGGGCTCTTATAAATTTTGTATAAATAGCAGCTAGAAGTCCTCAAATAAATCACTATTGTTAAGAAAACAATTTACTGATTATATGTAGAAAATAGTCTTTTGACTATTGTTAGCTATAAAAGCCCATGTTAGGTCATCTTAATCTATTCTGCTCTCGAAAAAGTGATGAATCTTGTATTTTTTAAATGGGGAAACTTATTCTCAGTCCACTACAAAACCTTAAGTAACTCCCCAAATATCACTAAGGTATACTTGAACACATACCTACCAAGAATTTCTGCAGAATATAAAATATGAAAAACATCGATTACCTAATTATGTGTCATTAAACAAACTCATAAGTGGACCTGTGTTCAGCATGCAACAATAGTGTACGGTATTGATTGTATATGGATTGTTTTTCTTCTACATGGAAATGAGTCAAGTGTGATGTAAAAAATGCATAAGGAATACAGATAACTCTTAGCAAAATAAATAAGCAGTATGCAATTAGGATTAATTATTTCCTAGTTGAAAAAGTGCCTCAATGACATTTGATGGAAAGCGAAAAGCTATCCTTAACCTTAATATGCAGGAAAGATGATAGCACATCCTAATACATAATGTATTTAGATAACACAAGTTATGATCCTATCAGGAGATCTAGCCACTAAACATTCTCTCCCCTGCTCTCCTGTGTGAGTTAAATGTTCTTCTGGTGCATGTATGCACATTCAGTGTGATGTGTTTTTAATTATGATAGTAAATTGGATAGTAAATTGGATTACTTTTTTTTCAAGTCAACAGAAAGGATATTTCCATAATGCTATTTCAGGTAGTTTTGGTTGCTTGTATTAAATTCAACCTGTTGGAACATGAGTTATAAGTGCCTCCTTTGACTTAAAAACTAAGTGACTGAAACGTGACATAAAATTTTTGATTAATAGAGCACACTGTTGGTACACTGACTTTTGATGTGATTTCCATCAAAAGGATGCCAATTCCTTTTTTGTGTTCAAAAGATAACTAGCTTTGATCCAAGTTAATTTGTAAATTTGGAGGTAATACATTCTGCCAGTCATTGAATTTGTGTTGAATCAAGAGGAAGACTAGATATTCTGTGGCGGTTTGAACTGATTGCATCAAAAGCCCAATAAAAAAAAATGGTGATGAGTAATACCTCTCAGTTTGGCTTAGAATAGGTTTGTAGGTAGTCTGTCTAAATGCAGTGGAAGTACACTATAACAGGCTGTGCTTCACTTAAAGGACCTGACCCACCTCTGAGTTGATTTCTGGGAGGACAGATGCATGTTGCTGACTCTCCCAATCTGCCTCAGTTGAACTCTTTTGACTATCCACAGTTTTCCTTAGAAAACAGTGAAGTTATTTGGCAATCCTAGGAGTTGGCTATGGCCTCATTATGATGCACTTAGTTTCTTTAATGTTCTTAAAATGTGTACATTGTAGTGGGTTTAACAGACTAACAAATATTGAGTAAATAAAATATATTACAAAAAATTACTTAATTTAAATTTAGTAGTTCTGTGAAGTAGATATTTTATCTATAGTTTATAAATGATAAAACTGAAAGTCAGTTTTAAGCCCAAGGTCATATGACCAGTAAGCCTGTATATGAGATTTAGTCCACACCTAACTCCAAAACGTGTAAAAGCCTCTTAGTGGATTCCAAGTTGTTTTTCAAATCCTGCAGATAGACTGGGGGAATCCCCTGGGATTTTCCTGTAAGAAAATCCAGTGAGTTTCCTCTGTGGCAACCATATGTTTTAGAGAAGGAGCAGTTATAGCCTTAGCTTATATGCTCTAAACCCCTCTTACTTCATAGGTGCAAACATATTAAAATAAACATGGAATTATATGAAAGCCTTTAAATGGCAATGATGGTGGCAAAGGAGGAAAATCCAGGAGAAGAGTTTATATAATACATACATGGAAGAGTGAGAAGGGAAATTTATGGAATGATAGGCTGACCTTGCATTTAAAACTCTCAGGTCTTTTGTTAGCTTTGCTTTTGCTATGCTGCCTTCCCTACCCTCTTCTAAGATTCCAGCAACAGAAGATACACCATGGCAAATTGACCATGCATATTCTGCTATTCTATTAAAGGCATGGATTGAAATGCGATTTTTAAATCTTAGTTGGAAGAGATCCAATGCAGCTCTCTCATTTTTCATATGTAGACTAAGCCTCAGAATGATGGTTTTACCTAATTTAGACCAAACTTACAAGTAGTGGCCGAACAGGACTAGACTCTCAGCTTCCTGACATTCAATTAACCCTTCTTTTACAATGAAAAGGGTTTTGCCCTTTACTAAAGAGTCAATATGCCAATTCTCTTCTAAGGGGTTATGTAAACCTTTTGCACCAGAGTCCATAAATTTTCATGTCAAACTGCATTTCTACAACTGATCCTTGATCCGCAATCCAATGAAATCCCTTGCTGCTGTGAGAAATACTACATATATGACCACCTTATTTGGGAACTATTTCAAGTGTTTTTGTCTTTAATAAAAAATTATTCTACATTTAATTTATCCTGTAGGCTGACTTAGATCTCTGTCAAGAGCACTTCTTTGGGTGCAACAGGCTTTTGGGTTTCTATTAAAATTTCCTCTATATTTAAAATAAATAACAAAATTATATTTGGCCAAAAGAAAGATTTCATCAAACTTTTGTGTGAGGATAGGCTCATGTCTGCGATAAATATACACACACACTCAGTTTCTTGAGGGAAGTACTCTTTGTGGAGCCCAAAATGACTTATGGGTGTAGCTTACAAGCTATGTGCCTTCTGGGGGCTGCTGCTCACTTAGTTTATTGATGGCATTTTATTGTATTGATCAGAGAACACAATTTAGCTGCTTTGAGTGCACTGTGGTACTTTCCAGATTGGTATAAACTCTTTATTTTTCTTCTGATTTCTCTTGTCATCATCCATCATTTTTCACTTTTGAGGCAGACACAACACTTCCATGGTTTGATCTCATGCCCATGCTTTTTAGTTGAGACATATTACTCTGAGCTAGAAATGTTTCATCTTTTTAATGATCATCCTTATCTTCATTAGAGTGAGAGCACATATTCCTAAATGCCCTGCTATATTTTACTGGAATGGGTATGTGTCCTGATGCAGAGGCTAAGAGAGTTGCCGAAGAGATTCTCTGTCTTTTGGCACCATTGATTAAAATAAACTGATTTTACACAATTTGTTATTGGTGATGGTGGAAATTTAATTTCTCAGACTTCTCAATTAAAGAGCTTCCAGAGACTCACCATACTTTTCCTTAGAATTTATCTCAAGGAGTATTTTTGCCTACAAAAACATCTAAAAGTGTTTTGATTTAAAAAGGAAAATTCCTGTGTGTTTATAATACATCTATTGAATAGAGAGAGCCGTAACTATTCTCTGAACGTTCTATCAGTGCCTGAAATAGTATATTTAGAAATTCTGATGCCTCGGACTTGATTCTCACCTTTCCTCTCTTATCACTGTTTTTCTTTAAACATTTTTTTTCCCTTACTTTCCTTTTATTCTTACTTCTTCCCCACTTCCTCTCTGCTATGTGGTTTGAGCCTCAGCAGGTGTCAGTGAAGTTTCCTTTAAATATATGTTATTCTCTGTAGGTCACGATGAGCTTATTTTATATAGTAGAATAGGTTTTAAGAGGCGATTTGGTGAATATTTCTAAAAAAACAAACAAACAAAAAAAACAACAACAACAAAAAACATTAGGGACACCTGAGATGCCCTTTCCCTAAAGAGCTGTGACATGTATTATTTTTTTGCAAATCCTTTTAGTAATCTCTCCAGATGTTGGCTAACTCGAGTGTCATTAGTTTGCTAATTACCTATTGAAAGGAGATCCCATCCTTTTTCTAACAGAATTCCTCTGGACTAATTTTAAACATATTTTTTTCCTGTTTAGTTTTTAATGGAGATAGAATTCACAATACTGATTACTTTGCAATCATATTTGTAAATGTTACCAAGAAGTCATCAAACTTTATTCTAAATAATCTTGACTTTCTTTTATACTTGCTTCGCAAGTTTGTCTCTTTTTCTTTTATTTAATTCTCTTTCTGGCTTTTTTCTGTCTCTTCAAACTCTTGTTGTTTGATAAATTTCTGGACATTACAATAAAAGTTGGGATGGATTGGATGAATCAGCAGTCTCCATCTTAGTTGAAAAGAAATTACATTTTAAAGGAGACAAGAATAAAAAGTTTTATTCAGTCATGTGCATGGCTGAAAAAAGAAAATTATTTTTTTAAGAACAGCTTCACAGCATTGGGTTATGACTTTTCAAGTAGTGTCAGTGTGAATTTTAGCAGTTTGGCTTACTGTTCTCTCACAGGAGATGGAATTATATGTTTCACAAAGATCATGATACCTTAATGCCAATCAAAACCTATTATTCAGTAGTTAATAATCACTGAGTGGCCAATGGCTTTAAGAGTTTGCTTTTTGCCTTTCTTCCAAGGGAAAACTATAAGTTTTGACTGTGGTTCTTATATTGAACGTAAAGTAGAAGATGCAATGGAAGTTTCAAAGGAAGGAAAGAGATGTCTATTCCCAGTAAGCTATTCTAGGAGAAGGAAGTTGACAAAAATACCATAATGAATTTCTGAACATTTCTGACTTAATCATCAAAATATTGAATTACTTAACATGACTGTTTGCTTAAGAAAAACATTAACCACTTTGACGTATATCGTTTTGTTTTATTTTATTTTTTTCCTAAGAATTGAGGGGAGGCAGAGGAAATGCTATAAATGAAATAAAAATAAAAATTGTATGTCTAGTCTGAGCCAAGATGTTTTGAAACCTAAAACTACCAGGTCATCACGACTGGCACCTTAATTTCAACCCCAGAGCTATTACAGTTATACAAGAAATATGACATTCAAATAAATTCATAAATATGATATAAATATACTAAGAATCTGTCACAAGACTTGAATATTAAAGAAAATCTTGAAAATTATAAAGCCAAGGAATTACTTGGAATTTCAACCTCCTCATTTCCAAGAAACCTAAAATCCCCTGTAGTTAAAAAAACAGAAATATTCCAAAAAGCATGCTCTCCAATCAGAATTCTGAAATAGCCCTGACGTCAGAGACAGCATGTGTTAGAAGTGGGAATGAGCAATGGAAAATTCTGAGAGTGAATTAAAGGGATGTGGAAATGCAGTATCTGTTTCCCTGCTCAGTTATAGCTATGGTGATTGCTATTAATCCAGTACACTTAATAAAGTGAATGAGCATCTCTGTAAATTGCCACTGATGCTTTGGAGCTAGAGAAAAAGAAGAGACAATTCTGGGGAAAAAAAAAAGAAAGAAAGAAATTCTCCTGCTCCTTAGGACCAGAAGCTTTTTGTCCACCACTGAAGCTCTCAATCAAATTTGTTTTTAAAGTGTGGACAACAGGGATTTTGATTTGAATTAAAGAATTCCAGGCGAGCTGTCAGTACTAGTCATTCCAGACCCAATGGTTCTCAGTTCTCTATGCATATTTGAATCACTTGGAAAGAATTTAAAAATATGGATGCCTGGACCCCACTTGCAGATATTCTGATTTAATTAGTCTGGAGTGAGGCCCAAGCATTGGTATTTTTAAAAGCTTTCCAAATAACAGAAAAAAAGTACTGGTTGTCATCATGGCAGAGTACAGACTAGACTTCCTGCCAATATCAATTATTAAAACTGGACAAAATATAAAAGGCATGCATTTGAAGGCACTGAAGGGCAATTAAAAAGGGGAGGGCATAATCTAGAAAGAAATTATTCTTGAAAGAACGGAAAAATACTAGGTAAATTGAATAGATCACAAGCTTTTCCCCAAGGACATGCCTCAGATCCTCTGGGTACAGGTGAATCCTGCAATAAGCAGAAGTCTCACTCGACTGAGGAAACAGAGAGCAGTGTTGTAGTTTGGTATGGACGCTAAAAATTAAGGAGAAAAGTGTTAGAGGAAACTATAGTGAAAGGAATCCCAAAACCTGCATACCATTTCTTTCAAATAGCTGCCTCCCAAATTGCTCATAACAGGGTTTATACTTCAAATAACTCAGCAGAAATCTATAGCTTGGAGGCTGAAGAGATGTACAAAGACTTTGGCAGTGTCTAGATATATGAAGATAGTGTTTGGCGTTTATGTCCTGCCAAACTCCAAGGGCTTGGTAAAAACGTTTAGCTTCTTTTGAGACCTCAGATATACTATGCCATAGGACAGTGGGCAAAAATAAAGTATACCAGCCCAAATAAAGCTTAAACCCTAACTTCTACAGTGTCAATGTGATATACTGCTACTATATTTTCTTGCCAGAGGGAAATGTATATTTGGAAGAATATAACTTTTTCTAAAGGCTCTACATGATTTTACCTATGATGTCTAGCATGCAATCCGAAATCAAGGAGAAATTTTGGTTCTGGTGAAGTTGGAGTAATATGAAATAGGATTTATTCTGTTACCTGAAACAACAGAAACATCTGGACAATATAAGAAGTAACAGCACTCAAGACACTGGACATCAAAGAAGGATAACATTTCATGAGAGGTAGGAAACCAACAAGGTACACCCTCTGATTAAACCAGTTCACTACTTGGGAGAAAGTTTCTAAACCAAAGCACAAGGATGACAGACCTAAATAAAGTGCAGTGGACTTGTTAAGTTGAGATTTTGCTATATTCCAGGGAAGCCATAGCAGCAATAGTTGACAGCAGAGTACCAGGTGGGAGAGAGCTGCACAGAGAGAACTCATTTTGAAATGGTCCCATGGAATCTTCAGCAGAGTACTGATTATTGCATATGCCTGGGGATACTACTTGAGGCCAGGAAGAGAAACACCCTAAAAAATGAGAAGGAACAGTGACTGAAAGTCTCAATGGGACAAGACCAGTGACTGTTCCCTACAGACAGAGTGGAAAGCCTCATAATGCATGAAGAGTAGGTTACCGTACTATGAATGGAGTTGCTTCAGTCCCGGAGAAAATTAACCCCAAACTAAATGCTACTCTGGTCTTGCCTAAGTAGAGCAGAAAAGCCAGATGCAAATATGTTGTTTTAAAGCATATTTATTACCTCCCAGAACAAACTCCAAGAATATTTATAAGAATTAAAAAAAAAAAACACAAAAAAACTAGCACCTAAAATTTAAAACTCACATTACTATAAATTGGACGGTTGTGTCTTCCCAAAATTCATATGCTGAAACCTAATCCCCAATGTGATAATATTAGGAAGTGAGGCCTGTGGAAGGTGATTAGGTCATGTTCTCATGATGTGAGGACATAGGGAGAAGTTGGCTATCTATTAACCAGGAAGTGGGTTCTCAACAGACATCAAATCTATCAGAGCCCTGATCTAGAATTTCCCAGTCTCTTACAATGTGAGAAATAAATGTTTGTTGTTTAAGCCACTGAGTCTATGGTATTTTTGTTACAGCAGCCTGAAGAGACTAAGACACAATCTCTAGCATCCAATCAAAATTATCAGCAGCAAAGAAATAGAAAAATATTACCCATAATAAGGATAGTTTGAAATTCACTGAAACTGGCCCAGAAATAATACAGATGATTAAATTAATAGAGGAGGGTATTAAAAGAGTTACCATGATCATATTCCACAGCTAGAGAAGAGATTCAATATATAGAGATATGCAGGATATTTTTAAACAACCTGAAATAAATTTCTCAGATGAAAACTACAGTGTCTGAAATAAGAAATACAGTGAATGAGATTGAGATTAACAGCAGGTTATACATTGCAGAAGAAAAGATTAGTGATAGTAGAGGCATCGTAATAAAACCTTTTCAAAAAAATGCAGAGCAAAAAAGACAAATAGAGAAACTTTGGGGAAACTTGAATAGGCTAAATACACTTATAATAAAAGTCCCAAAAAAAGAGAATAAGATAATACGTATATTTGAGGAAGTAATAGCTGGGATTTTTTCAAATTTGATTAAAAAGATAAACCCACAGTATTAGTTTTCTTGGGCAGCCATAACAAATTACCACAAACTTGATGGCTTAAAACAACAGTCAGAAGTTCTAGCTCAAGGTGTCTGCAAAACCATACTCCCTTGAGGGTTCTCAGGGAGGATTGTTCCTTGCCTCTTCCAGCCTCTGGTGACACCAGTAATTCTTTGGCTTATATCTCCATAACTTTAACCTGTACCACCACATTAGCATGTGCTTCTGTGGATCTTACATGTGTCTCTGTCTTTTATAAGGACACTCATTATTGGATTACTTGCCCAACAAAACAATTCAGGATAATCTGTCTTGAAATTTTGAACTTAATTGCATTTGCAAAGGTCTTTTATACAAATGAAGTCACATTCACAGGATCTAGGTGGTGGATATAACTTTTGGTGAGCTATTAGGTTGATGCAAAAGTAATTGCGTTTTTTGCAATTATTTTTAATCTTTTAAACTGCAATTACTTTTGCACAAACCTAATACTATTCAAATCACTGTACCCACAGACCCAAAAAGCTCCACAAATCCCCAACACAAAACATGTGAAGAAAACTACATCAAGGAACATCATAATCAGATTGCTAAAAAACAGTGATAAAGGGAAAATATTCTAAGCACCCAGAGAGGGGAAAAAAACACACCATCATATACACAGAAATGAAGATAAAGACGGTGGCAGAATTCTTGTCAGAAAATAGTGGAGTACATTCCAGTAAAGATGGTGGAGTAGGTAAATGTTTTGCTTGCCTCCTCTCATGGCCACATCTGAATTTAAACTACAGAACAACCATCATTGAGAATCACCTGAAGTCTAGCTGAACTGAAGTCCTACAACGAGGGATATAAAGAAGCTTCTTTGAGACTGGTAGGAGGGGCAGAGATGCGGAACAGGCTGGTCCTACACCTGCATGTGATCATTAAAACTTGGGAGGGATATCTTGGCTGCAAAGGTCCCTCTTGGAGGAGCGAGGGGTTCCAGCCCTATACCAGGCTCGGCTGTCCAGGATTTCAGTGTTGGGGAGAAAAGTCCCCATGACTTTTGCCTGTGAAAACTAGCATAGGTTTTGGCTGGGTGAGAGAGAGTGCTGTTAAGAGTCCCAGGTATTCTCCTAAAAGGTCCATACGTGGACATACTCACTGAGGGACTCACTCGTTCTGATCTCCAATGCTGGGGCAGTTGCTGGAAAGGTGCCAGGGACATACAAGGAGGGCGAGGGCTGGAAGCACAATTTTCTCTCAGACTGAAGTGCTGGCAGAAACTGTTGTTTCTTTGTTGAGCCCTCCCTATTTCCTGCATTCAGACTGAGGCAGCCACCATATCTGATTCATCATCAATCTGGCTAACCCTCTTCACCCCACCCTGGTGATTCCCTGAGACCATATCATAGTCAACTTTCGGGCACATCCAAGCTGCTTCCAGTGGCTTTTCCATACAAACATCCTGTTTTGGCTCATGCTGTGGACTTTCCTAAAGTCTCTCAAAGGTTCACAAAACTCAGACAAGCAACATCAGGTTTTGGCATGTCTGTAACACTTGCTGAACAGCCCCAGCCTGGCACTAATGACCACAGGCCTCAGTTCACAGCTTTGCCTCTACAGGCACCTCCAAACCTTGTCCTGGTGGTGGCCATCTGCAGATTGCTTTGTGGCTCATCTAGGTAGCCCTGGGCAGGGTACAGGCTGTAGCTCAACTTGGCCTGTTGGGGGGCAACTCCCAAGACGCTCCCGGGCTGTAACACCTGTTGGCCAGCTTTAGACCAGCAAGAGCATCACCCCACTGCCTTCAAGGACAACAAACTCAAATGGCAGATTGGGCAGGTATGAGAGGTCTGCTAAAGTGAATCCCGTTCCATAGGGTCTGCCCCTACACAACACTTTCTCTATTGTAGTAACAGCCAGTCCTCACAATCAATCAGCCTGAGGGTCAAGCTCTCACTTTGATGTTTAAACAGCAAACCAAGGCTCAACTACAATATAAGGGAACACACAGGCCACACAAGTGACACACCTGGCTGAGGTGACCAGAGACACTGTACCACTGGGATCTACGGGACACATACTACATAAGGCCACTCTTAAGATTAGGAGACATAGCGGCCCTACCTCATACTTAGAAACAAACACAGGGGAGCAGCCTAAATGGGGAGACAAAGAAACATGTCCTAAATGAAAGAACAGAACAAAGCTCCAGAAAAAGAACTAAAAAAATGGAGACAAGCAATCTACCAGACACATAGTTCAAAATACTATTTACAAGGATGCTCAATGATTTCAGTGAGAAATTCAACATAGAGATAGAAAACATAAAAATGGACATAGAAAACAAAACAAAACAATAAGTCAGAAGTGAAGGATACAATAACTGAAATGAAGTATATAGTAGAGGGAATCAATAGTAAGTTAGATGAAACAGAGGAGAGAATAAGTGATTTAGAAGATAAGCTAGCAGAAAACACAATCACACAAACACACAATCACACAAACAAAAAAAGAACAAAGAATCCAATAAAAAAATGAGGATACTTGAAGAAGCCTCTGGGACAATATCAAGCATACCAACATTAGCATCATACGGGTACCAGAGGTAGATGAGAGAGACCAAGGATTGAAAAACTATTTGAGGAAATAATGATAGAAAACTTTCCTAATCTGGCAAAGGAAATAGACATACAAACCCAGGAAGCACAGTGTGTCCTAAACAGGATGAACCCAAATAGGTCAACACCAAGATACAACATGATTAAAATGCTAAAGTTTAAAGACAAAGAATCTTAAAAGCAGCAAGAGAAAAGCAGTTACCCACAAGGGAGCTCCTGTAAGACTGTCAGCTTATTTCTCAACAGGAAATTTGCAGGCCAGAAATTTTGCACTAAAAATTCGAAGTGATGAAAAACAAGGACCTACAACCAAGATTACTCTACACAGCAAAGCTATTACATAAAATTGAAAGACAGGTAAAGAGATTCCCAGAGAAGAAAAAGCTAAAGGAGTTCAGCACCAACCAATCTGTATTACAGGGAATCTTAGAGGGACTTAAGTTAAAAAAAAGATTTAAAAAAATGAATAAAAAATGGCAATAACTGCATATATATATCAATAATTACTTTCAATGTAAATGGATTAAATGCTCTAATTAAAAGTTAAGGTAGCTGAATGGGTAAGAAAACAAGACCCTTGCATAATGCTGTTTATAAAACACTCACTTCAGGTTGAAAGATACACAGATTAAAAGAGAAGGGATGAAAAAAGATATGAAGTGTGATCAAACAATATGGTGAATGTTTAAATAAAAAACATATTATAGTAAAAGACACATTGCCATTAATCCCCCTCAAAATACTTCCCCTCGTTTCTACCACACGTATCCCATCATTCTTGCCACTTCATGAAGCAGTTCTGTAAATCCTCTTTCATGAGTGTCTTTAGTTGTGCTGCCTCTGTGTCCTGAATTGATTCAAAATGTTTGTCTTTCATGGTCGTTTTGACTTTGGGGAAGTCGCACGGTGCCAGATCCAGTGAATAAGGTGGAAGAAGACACACCATAATATTTTTATTTGACAGGAATTGCCAGATCAGAAGTGATATGTGACACAGACCCTTTTTGTTGTGATCAGAAAATACCTGAACTCTGCTGCCAAGTGCCATCCAACAGAAAGGCTGGAATCTTCAATACAAGAAGCGGGGAGTTGAACCTCAGTAACAATGTGTGACACATTTCAGCTTGTTCGGTGCAATCAGTTGGGTGTGAGCTACGATTGAGAGAAGGTTTTAAAGTGTGCTGGAAATCATCCTCCACTATGACAATGCTATGTGTCACACATTGCTTCGGGTATATGGCAATTTCTGTCAAATAAAAACATTATGGTGTGTCCTTGTCCACCTTATTCACCAGATCTGGCACTGTGTAACTTCTAGCTCTTCCCCAAAGTCAAAATTATTCAGGACATTAAAGCAGCCACGACAGCAACTAAAGACACTCACAGAAGAGGACTTCCATAACTGCTTCAGAAAGTGGCAAGAACCTTAGTAATAGTGTATGAACAGTGTGTGACAAATGTGTTTGAAGTGGGGGGGAGCAGTATTTTGAAGGGGATTGATGGCAGTGTCTTACTGTAATAATTTTTTTTAAAAAAATACTGTATTGTTAAATCACACCTCAGATGTAATTAACAAGAGAAATATTAGAAATGATTTTTCAATTATGCAATGAGTGTTGGTTAATATCTGGAGTTAGCTAGACCTATTGTACTGGCACCCCAGCCTCTGTAAATAGTATATATAAATCTGGCCAAGTAGGAATCTTCAGAGAAGGATTCTAGCTCAAAACTCTATGCTGTCCTGTTCTACCCCTTTAATTGATCATTCTGTCACCTAATCTAATTTGAATGTGACATTATCCTGTTTTTGGTATAATTTTACGTGTGTTTTTGTGCAATTATTTTATAAAAGGAGACAGGAAGTGGGAACTACATTGAGTAGTTTATGTACAGATTTCGTACTTTTTGTGCCTGTAGAGTATAATGTCTATATGTGTGGAAACTAGACCTGCTTTTACTCTATGCTTTCACTTTAAATTCCACCTACTAGTGAGGTTGTGGGGAAGGAGAGCCTCTGCTCTCGATTACCTACAGCCACTGGGGGCTGCCTATTCTCTTCATAGAGAATCTGACTCTGAAGAACGCTAAACTGGCATAAATCAAGTTCCTGATAGTGGATGTGAGCTCCAGATTCTGGAAGGAAGTTATAATATGTTGGTTTATCCCGAAAAGGTCAGGAAATAGAGGAAGAAAATATATATGTCTAAATTTAGAAAAACATGTAAAAAAATAGTCCAAACTGTGGTTATTGATGGTGAATGAGGGGGAGAAGAAGCAGGTAAGTTCTTTCACTTTAGATCCTTATGCACTTTTGCACAGCAAATATATTTCCTTCAGAATATTAATTTTACTTTAAGTGTGATTTATAAAAAAAAAATAATTGGAATTGGAATAGGTACCTGATTTACTTACTTGGAAAGATTTTGTCTGCAGGTGTGAATTGTTTAAAAAGGGGAAAAAAAAGTCAGCTTTTTTGTCAAATACTGTGCCAGTGAATTCTTTTTCAAGTTTAAATCTGCATCAAGTGAATTCTTTTTTAAGTTGAAATCTACATCAATCTACAAAAAGGTGTTACAAAACCTTACATTGTATTGTACTTACAATGTATTGTATTGTATTGTGCTTATTTGACACTGAATATATAGGCAATATTTTCATTTCTTTCTCCCTTTTAGTAGACTTGAGCAAAGCCATTTTGTGTTAATAATTTATAAGCCCTCTGTGCTTATAAAGTAAAATTAAAATTCTGTTTTGTAATCCTGGAAATATTTTCTGAGTGTCTACATATGACACATATTATGTGTTAAGAAACAACTTGATGCTTTGAATTATAATTTTAACACTTCCTTGTGACAATATATGAGGATGGAAGAAAAACATTTTCCCCCCTAAATAAAAGGGAACCCTCAGTTCCTTCTTGAATTTTGATGTTGATCTTCTTACTTGGTACCTTTCTTCTAGATTTGAAGACTCAAAGTTTTCTCTTCTGGTGCTTAAGTGTATCTTGTATTCATGACTAGAGACATATCCGTTCAGTACAGATGGTGCCACTTCCCTAACTATGTGACCTTACGCAAGTTACCTCAGTTCTTTAAGGCCCATTTATTTCCTCTGTTGGACATAGATAATATGTACCTCTTAGGTTTATTGGAAAAGATTTAAGGAAACTATACATATAAAGCTTTTGTATATAGAGACCATGTATAGAGATATGGTCTCTATTGCAACATGTACAGAACAGTGTCTTTATAAACATTAGGCACTTTCCCTGCAGAATAAAGAACTCTTCCAAATCAATAAGTAAAGGACAAAATTTCCAGTGGACAGTTAGGACTTGAACAAGCACTTCACAAGACAGGTTATCCAAATAGCCATTAAACATGAAAAGGACTCAAACTAATTAGAAATTAGGGAAATACAAAATGTAACCAAAATGAGATTTCAGTACACACTATCCATAAGGACTGAAATGAAAATTAGTGACAATTCGAAGTGTTGTTGAGAACGTAGAGGGATTGAAACTCATGCTTGATCTTGCGACTATATATTAGGAAAACCACATTAGAAACCTTTTAGGCATTTTTCACTCAACCTGAACAGTCACCTATTTTAGTACTCCTCATTATAAGCACACAGGCATTAAAAGACAGATACAAGAATGTTCATAGCAGCGCTATTTACAACAGTTAAAACCCAGAAACAAGCCAAATGTTCATCAACAGGTAGAATGAATAATTTGTGGTGTATTTATGTAATTAAATACTGTACTCCAATGAAAACAAACAAATTATTGTTACAAGCAGCGTCATAGATTTATTCCACAATAACGATCACAATAATATAATGAAAAATACAAGCCAGACACTAAAGAATACAGACATGTAAATGTATTATATAAATTAAAAACCTAACAAACTGAATATATTTTGATGGAATCAGAATCTTTTTTGAAGCGGACTAGGAAATAAGAGGGAACATAATGTGTACTTATGAGAAAACTGATAATCAATTCTTTTTTCGAGTGGAAATTTTATGGGTATTTTCAAGTTCAGAAAATTTGTAGATGGTATATTTATTTTTATATATAATTATATATAATTTTGTATTAGATACTTTTCAGTATTATATTTCAATTTAAAAAGTGTAAATATAATAAAGGAAATGGAGCTACCTCATAGATGGTGATATTATTCACTTAGATTTTAGGAAGAAATCAGTCTGTTTAAGAGTTTTTGTTTTGTTTTGTTTTGGATGTGGGATAATGAGTCTGAGAAGAGGATGGTGAATTATTCAGAATGTTAACATGAACTTGGTAAGAATGGAGAAAATGGCAGCGATCACATGCAATTTTTTTCAGGTTTCTAAATTGAATTTGCATATACCTTTCTGTTGTTAACAGATATTTGTTAAATGAAGCTTTGCCTTATGCTTGTTGGTATAATTTAAGGTTTTGCGTAAAAAGCGAAAAATTAGCTTCTGGATTTTAGAAGATCAGAAGAAATCAACTGTACCATAATCCTATGTCTATGTTTTAGCTTTTGATCTCTGAGCAGGCAGGCTCCTATGCTTAGCTATCTTATTTGAGTATTGTTTGAATAAAGAGCTTTTATCTGAGGTAGACTCCTGATGGAGAGTCTCTAACTTATGACCTTCAGGCTCTCCTCACTTCCAGTTCTGGATCTAATTGACATTCTTGTGTAAAGGAGGTTGGAAGGAAGCTAGTTAATTTCTCTCAAATGATATATGCAATTAATAATTATAATTCCTAAGATGTATTCAGCTCTTACCATATGTCAGGCCTTAAGATTATTCTCTTTCTTTTGACTGTTGTTTCACTTACTGTGTTCTTCCTCTGTTTCAAAGCACTAGCAATTCTGTTGAGTCTGTCTCCCACATATAGCCTCAGTCAATTATCTCATCACTGCTGCTACTACCCTCGGCCAGGGCCTCTTTGTCTTTTACCAGACATACTGCACTAGTGTCATTGTTGGTTTCTCTGTTTCTTATCTAACTCTTAGACTGAAATATTATCAGTTTTAGATGAACATTATGTCAGACTTGTCTCATAGACTTTCACTCACTGACCTCACACATGGATAATAAGAGAGATAAATGGATAGTCAAAACTCTGAGAATTTGACATTTTACTGTGCATGCACGTTATTTTAAGAAAATAGTATTCAACTTACTTTAACATATGAAAATAATTAGATATAAAAATATAACAATGAACAATACAGAATATCTGTTTTATCTTCTGTGTTAAAAAGATTATAAATACAAAAATTAGTTTTGAAGGTCAAACAGGGTTTTCCTTAAACGTGATAAAGTTTAACTACCACTATTGATAAAATGAAAACATTTTCAATTGACACATATTTCTGTTTTCACTCCACTATTTATTGGTTTTTCATATTTTTAACTTGAGATTTATAATATTGATAGTGTAAAGAATTATATCTATGTTTACAGCCCTAACGGTTTTGCCACACCTTCTCCAAATTAAATTTTATTTTGATTTATCTTTCAGATGTTCGGTTTCATTTAAAAGAGCTTTTCTTTAAAGTATTCAGTGATCAATTAACAGAAGTTTGTTTTGCATATGTGACAATGTGTGTTGCTTTAGGATAGTTTAGCTAGTGTGTTAATCAATACAGGCTAGGTTTTGCTGCAGTAACCAAGTGTTTTCTAATTGTTTCATTTGTTTTTGTTTCCTTTTCCTTCTTTTTTCTCATTTTTGTTGAGTGTGTTTTTATGATTTCATATTATCTATGCTATTTTTTAGCTGATTCTTTGTTCTTGTTATTTAATAGTTGTTTTAAGATTTATAGTAAACATGTTTATCATAGACTGCTTCAAGTGATATTATGTCACTTAATGGTATAAGTAATTTACAGCAGAATAATTCCATTTCTGCCCTCCAGCTTTTATGCCATTTTTTATACATTTTAATTTTACATGTTATGAATCCCACAATACATTTCTGTTGTTTTTATTTGCTTCCTATGGCTACTGTAAGAAATTATCACATACTTAATGGCTTTAAGCAACGTACATTTACTATGTTATACTTTTGGAGGTCAGGAGTTTGAAATAGGTCTTGTTCAGCAGGGCTGTGTTTCTTCTGAAGACTCTAGGGGAGAATACCTTTCTTTACCTTATCCAGATTCTAGAAGCTGACACATTCTTTGAATCATAGTGCTCTTCCAAAGGCACTATGCAATGGCTGGTCATGGCTTTCTCATATTGCATCAGTCTGACACTCCCACTCTTCTGTCTTTATCTTTCACTGATAAAGATTCTTGTGATCACATTGCCCCCTCCCACAGATAATCCAAGATAATCTCCCCATCTCAAGGTCATTTTATTATTACCATATTTGCCGGCGTATAAGACGATTTTTTGGCCCCGAAAAATATGCCTCCAAGTGGGGGGGTCGTCTTATACGCCAGGTACACTTCAGATAGACTGCCCATAGTGCTTGCCCCATGCCATAGTGGCCTCCCGATGTCCGCCCACTTCATTCCACATACCATTCAGGCATCAGCAGCGCTGCTGGGTGTATGCTCGGCTGTTATGCGATTTTGCTGTTATGCGATTTTACCACACTTGCAAAATCGCACGCAGCCGAGCATACACCCAGTATGATAGCGCAAAATCGCGAATCGCGATACCATACTGGGTGTATGGTTGGCTGTGTGCGATTTTGCGAGTGTGGTAAATTCGGGTTACCATATGTTTCTTTACATATGCATTGAAGATTCGCGATTTTGCGCTATCATGGTGCCTGTTAGAATGTTGAAGAGCTCGCACTTGCGCACTAGTGAGGTCCCAGGGAGATGCTGATGCAAGGGTGGACCAGACTGCTATAGTGACAGGGCGGGCAAACAGGGAGCAGGGACCAATCAAATCAGGCTTTGTATACAGCCAACAGCCAACCACAATACTGCACCATTGTACAGTACAGCATAGAAAATGTCGACCAGTCAAACCCCTATCATCCCTATCATGGCACCAGCCAAAAGAAAGAAGTATGATGCAAATTTTAAACTGAAAGTTATTTGGTGTGTGGAAGGTGTGCGGAAGAGGGGGTAGTCTTATACGGCGAGTATATAACAAACTCTGTATTTTGAGTGGAAATGTTAGGGGGTCGTCTTATACGCCCAGTCGTCTTATACGCCGTCAAATACAGTAATCTTATTTCCATCTACAACCTTAATTCTCCTTTGTAATATAACCTAACATCGTCCCATGTTCTGGGGATGAGAATGTGTACATTTTGGGTGGGGAGAGTACATCATTTTGCTTAGGCCGTCATTGGTTGATTGACTGATTGATTGATTGATTGATTGATTGATTGATTGGTTGATTGTTAGATGGTCCATTACCATTTTAAGAGATTTAAATAAGAAAAATATGTTTTATAATTACATATTTAACTTCTATTTTCAGTCCTCTTCATTCCTTTGTTTAGATGCAGATTTGCATCTGTTTTTTTTTGTTGTTGTTGTTGTTGTTTCCTGCCTGCTTGATTTCCTTTACTTTTTCTTATAGAGAAGATTGTTTTTTTTTGTTGTTGTTTTTTTTTTGTCATTGGTTTTATGATGTGACTTAGTGTAGTTTTCTTCATATTTCTTTTGCTTGAGTTTTGTTGAGCTTTTCGGTTCTGTGGGTTTATTATTTTCACCAAATTTGGGACACACTTGAAAATTTTTTCTTTAAGTCTGTCTTCTCTCCTTAAGTGTCACCTTTCACATGTAGATCAAGTCACTTGATGTCCCACAGAACTGATTTTCCTTTTCATTTTTTTTTCAATCTTTTTGTTTTGTGCATTTTTTTTGTTGTTGTTTTGGTATACATTCTATTAATAAATTTTCATGTTCACTAATCCTTCTTCTGCAACATGTAATTGGCTTTCAGTCCTATCTAGTGTATTTTTTCATCTCAGAAATCATAGGTAGCTGGTGATTTTAAGGAGTGTGTCTTGTGTGTGCGATTTGTGGATTCTCATGTGGCTGAGTTTTTGTTTTCACCTAGTCTCTCAGATAAAATTGTATGTAAGCAATTATGAAATGTGTGTTAATGCTCAAATTATTTCCTAATATGTCAGCTGTTACATAACAAATTGATTTTAAAACAAGCACACCTCTATATAGTATTGCATGTGGGTACTTTTGAAACACATAAATGGCATTCTACATGTGTAAAAAAGAAGAGGTTCTACTTCCACCTCAATTAATTCCTATGTTAATGTCTCTCTTCAAGATTCCAGAATTTTATGGAAAACAAACAGACAAACAGAAAAACATAGGTTTCACTTCTAAAAGTTTGATATGGGTCTTTTTTTATCTTCCATGTTTATATTTAACATGATCAGTCTGCCCTCTAACTTTTTGAGTATATCAAATTAGTTATAACGATCGCTTTGATGTCTTTGTGTACTAATTCTATCATCTATGTCATTTCATTATTTTGACTTAGTTTTTTGTCCCCTTTTATAGGTTATAGATAACTGGTTCTTTGGTTATCTAACAATTGTATTAGATGCTAGACATCATCAGTTTTACATTGTTGGGTTCTATTTTTGTACTATAAATATTCTTAACACTTGTTCTGGAATATAATTAAATTATTTGGAATCAATTTGAATCTTCAAGTGTTGCTTTTAAGCCTTGTTAAGTGGTAGCAGAATACTACTTAGGGAGAATTGTATCTTTCTACTGAGGCAAAAATCTACTTTGCTAATGTCCAATGAATTATAAGGGTTTTCTACTCAGGCTGGGAGGCAGCTGAAGGCTTGACTGGGATTGTAGAATCAGCTTCAAAACTTATTTATGTGGTTGTTGGCAGGCGTCTTCAGTTCCTTGCTGGCTGTTGGCGAGAGACCTCAGTTTCTCACATGGGCATTTATGTAGGACTCATTCTTACTTATGGCAGATAGCTTTCTCCGAATGAAAATCTGAAAGAGAACAATATAGAAGCCATGAAGCTTCCCTGATTTACTCTGGGAAGTAATATTCCATCATTTCTGCCAGAATCTACTCTTTGAAAGTAAGTCATTATATATAGCCCACTCTCAAGGGGCAGGGAATTAGGCTCTAAGAGAAAAAATCAGGTAATTTGTGTACATAATTTAGAACCACCATAGTCAACCTTCTGACATTCAATTATTTCCATGTAAAATGCATTTACCTCCTACAAGACCCCTAAATTTTTATCCCTTTACATCCTTATTTCACATTCAGTATGCTGCCATCTAAATTAGGTTCAGGTATGGATGAGGCCCCATTGGGTGTAATTGCTTAAGTAAAATTTCTCAAGTATAGCTTTTTTGATCTGAAGATCTGTGAATGAACAAGAACAATAAATTTCCCCGGATACACACAACAGTCAATGATGGAGCTGGCATAGGATAACTGCTCAAGTAAAAGGGAATTAAGATCCACCACAGGAAAGAATATCTAAGAATTTATGGACATATTTTAAAACTAATTTAAAAAATAATTAACTTTTGATGTTTGTGATACTTTTTTTGCTCAATGTCTTATTTTTCTTCCAGTCTATAAAGATAAAAATGATAAGCCCTTTGGAAACTTCCACATCGAATGAAATGTTGAGTTCATAAGTAGGGGATTTTGCTCTTGAGATTATATCTCAGACTCAAGAGTTTAAATAGCCAAGCTCCTTTCTTACTCCTTTTTTCTCTCTCGATCTCAAATTTGGGTTCAGTAAGAATAGTCAGAATTTTGTCAATTCACTTTCTTTTCCTGCCACAATGACTGTAAGTAGAGGTGAACATTGTTAACTTTGTTTAAATACACTGGCATCTCTATCTTTCCCCTTTTGGCCACCTTTGTTCAAAGAATATGTTGTGGTTCTGTCAGTGAATTTTGTCTGAATATAACTTGATTTTTCTACTTGGTTACATATTAGAAGAAGGAAATGGTGATGTGATTTGACTTATCTTTACTAAGGAAGGATCTCATGCCTTTTAAAAATTTTTATTAAATTTATTGAATGACACGGTTACTAAAATTACCTAGGTTTCAAGTGTACAATTCTGTAATACCTCATCTATATATTGTATTGTGTGTTCACCACCCAGAGCCAGTTCTCCTTCCATCACTGTATATTTGCCCCCTTTTGCTCCTGGATCTTAAGTGAAAGGACTTGGACCTGGATCAGGACCCGCACTTTGTTCTGTATCCCCATTTTGGTGCGCTCACTCTTCTACAGACAGCATGCTCCCTGGAAAATGGATTCTTCTCTTCAAGAAAGTGTTGATACAATGGAAAAAGTATGGTTTCAGAAGCTGTCAAATTCAGTTTGAAAAGGGAATTTTAACTCTATCTGGAAACTTCACTTATATATTGATTTCAATATTCAGTATTCCAAGTTTCCTGATTCAGTACTTATTTTAGATAATATTGAGTAAGAATGACTTGCAGTTGCTGCATATATCATTTACTTAATAATATTTCTAATTTTATGCTTGCTTAGGAAGCATCAGTTATGTTTTGGCAGGAGTCAAAGACACACCTGAATTTTTCTCATATTTTCTTTACTCAAAGCCACTAATGAGGGTGCTGCCTTTAGATTCTATTTTTTAAAGTACATGGATAGCATTCAAGCCATTTTTTTTCTGAATTGAAACATATTTTAACATGTTTGTTTCAAATAACCAGATAACATTTATCTTATTTTTACATTCATGATATAAGGTTGATGAAAATTAGAACCATAATTTAGATTCTACG
Organism: Rhinolophus hipposideros; assembly: GCF_964194185.1. Classification (NCBI taxonomy): domain Eukaryota; kingdom Metazoa; phylum Chordata; class Mammalia; order Chiroptera; family Rhinolophidae; genus Rhinolophus; species Rhinolophus hipposideros. Next base: position 28,023,488 of record NC_138052.1, on the reverse strand, counting down.
AGTTGTGATTAAAAGATATGGTGGATATTTAAATTAAAAAATATATTACAGTAAATAACAAATTGCCATTAATCCTCCTCAAATACTCCCCCTCTCTCTGAACACACTTTATCCCATCATTCTTCCCACTTTCTGAAGCAGTTCTTGTGAATGTCTTTACTTCATCCTCCATCATGACAATGCTCTGTGTCACACATTGCTTCTGGTATGGCAATTTCTGTAAAATAAAAACATCACGATATGTTCTCATCCACCTTATTGACCGGGTCTGGCAAAGGGCAATTTCTGGTTCTTCCTCAAATTCAAAATGACCATGAAAGGAAAATGTTTTGAATGGATTCAGTACATTGAGGAAGCTACAACAGCACAGCTAAAGGCATTCACAAGAGAGGACTTCCAGAACTGCTTCAGAAAGTGCCAAGAATGATGGGATAAGGGTGTTTGAAGTGGGGGGGAGTATTTTGAGGGGGGTTAATGGCAATGTGTTTTTTACTGTGTTGATTTTGTTTTCAATTTAAACATTCACTGTATTTTTGGATCACCCTTCATAAATTATAGCCAATGATATTAAGTCTATGATGACTGCATTTTTCTTCATAATTTTCATAGTGGTCTTTTAAGATTCAATCTTTATTTGACCATCAAAAAACAAATTTTCCTCTTTTATAGATACAATTGCAAAGGTTTATAGAGGTTTTAATGCATTCAGTGTCAATCTGTTCAAAGTAGTGTTAGATGAGGAAATGAGATGTTATGACATAAAACAGTTTCTGCTCCCCCAAATTCACCACATACTTGGTTTATGCACATCAGCCTTTATATTTTTTTTTCACAATTAGCCATATTAATATTTATATTTTTTTCTAAGAGGCCAAAGTGAAATTATAATTTTCTCAGTTATGCTAATCTTTGATTCTGAGAGCTGGTGACATCAATGGAGAACAAGGAGATTTGCATCTCTTGCTCGTTATTGACTTTACAAAGCTTTTGATGAGGACTTGATATCTGCCTTTACTGATATTAGATACGAATAAGATAGAAGACTGAAGAGAAAATCTTTTTTATCCAGTAACATATTAGTGTCTTCACAGAATAATAATTATTAATTGACTTCAGTTAACTAGATCCAAACAATGAAAAAGCTTATATTTTTAGAGATTGCTTTTACCTACACTGTTGCCTGAAATGCAGAGGTATTAATAGACTTGGAAACTGAACATGAATACCAGATTTAAATATACCCACCCCCCAAAAAAAATTTATATAACATATCTTTGCGTCAGGGTACTACCTGGAATTATTCCTATAGTTAAGTATGAAATAATTATATAATGTTAGAAAGAAAGATGATACTTTATGTAGATTTGGTTGAAAAACAATCTTTAAGGGATTTATTTAAACCAGAATGAAGTTGTGGTTTTAGGAGAGAGATCAAATAGAGAATATTAAATAATGGGAGTTTTGATACCTCTGCTTTGTCTCAAGATGGGGTAACAGAAATTGGAACTATAATGGGTTTTAGATATTGAACATCAGATGACACCATGATTTCCAAGAGAAGGGACATAAGATTGTACAAGTTATGACTAGAGACAGTGGGAAGAGGCTCAAATCAGTTGTCTTGAGGACTTGTGGTGACAGAGGCAATCTTTTCAGAAGCCGAAGTTCCTTGATAATTCAAGCAATGAAATCTAATTCTGAGTTGATAACTGTTTGACCAAGAAAACTCTAAGCCTCGATGCAAAAAAAAAGTAAAGTGATCTTTATTTGCAGATTACAAAATTGTCTAAACTTCTAAAGAATCTACAAAAAGTTCTAGAAAACAATAAGTGAGTTTAAGGTTAAAAGATAAGAATCAATTGTACTCCTATAGATTAGGAATAAACAAATGAAAATCGAAACTTAAAAAGCAATACCATATACACTAATACAAAAATATAAAATATTTAGTAATGAATTAAAGAAGAATGTTTGGAAGACCTGCACCCTAAACCCTATATTTGTTGAGAGGAATTATGGAAGATATAAATTAATGGGGAGAGATGCTACATTCATATATTAGGAGATACAATATTGTTATGATGACAATTCTCCACCAGATGATGTGTAGATTCAAAATCCCAACCAACCATTTTATAACTTGGCAAATTGATGTAAATGTATATGGAAACACAGACAAACTAGCATGGCCTACAAATTTTTCAAAAGAAAAACAAAATTGGAAGACTTACCTGATTCCAAGACTTCCTGTTAAGCGATAGCAATTAAACTCATTATAGCTGCATAAGAATAAATATATAGATTAATAAAATACAGTCAAAAGTCCAGAGATAGTCACACATTCATGGATAACTGATTACTAACAAAGGTGTAAAAAAGAAAGAATGGTCTTTTCAGCAAATGTGCCAGGATAATTGGATATCTATATGCAAAAAAATAAACAACAAAATCAGATCAAAAAACAACAGAAAGGACTTCAGTTCATAACTTATAATCCATATCTTGCAACATATGCAATTACTAATTCAAAATGAATTACGGACTTTAATGTGAAACCTAAAACTATGCAAGTTATAATAAAAGGAATAGAAGATTCTTTTGTGAGAAGTTGGCAAAAATATATTAGATATGACACCAAAAGTGAAATCCATAAAAAAACAAATTGATAAATTGTACATTATCAAAAGACTTTGCTAATATAATGAAAAGGCAAGTCACAGATTAATAAAATATTTAAAAACATGCATATTTTAAAATTACTTGTATCTGTAATATGTTCAGAACACTCAAAACTCATTAATATGAAAACAAACAACTCAATAAAAATGGGGGGAACTTGAACAGAAACTTCACGAAAGAAGCTATACAGATGGCAAACAACCACATGAAAAAGACATTAAACATAATTCGTTACCAGGAAAATACAAATTAAAACAACAGTGAATTATCACTACACACCTACTACAGTGGCTAAAATTAAAAAGATTGACCATACCAAGTTTTGGCAAAGATGTGGAGGAATTAGACCTCTCACACACCACTGATAGGAATGTAAAATGTAATAATCACTTTGGACAATAGCTCAGTAGTTTTTACAAATGTTTTAAATGTTAAATACACACCTACCATAAGATGCAGATATTATACTCCTAGCATTTACCCAAGAGAAAAGAAACATATCTACGTACAAAGACTTGCATACTGTTTCATAGAGATTTATTTCTAATAGCCCAAACTGGAAAATATCTACATGCCTATCAACAAGTGATAGATAAACAAACTGTGGTATGCTATACAATGAAATACTACTCAGCAATGGGAAGCATGTTGTAGTATTGATGAATAGCAAAATAATTATGTTAAGAGAAAGAAGCAAAAAAAGTAATATATACTATTATTCCATTTATATAGAATTCTAGGAAACACAAAATAACATATTGCGACAAAAAGCATCTCAATAATTGCCTGTGGCTAGAGGAGACAGAGGCAAGAAGGGGCAGGAGTGAGAAATTGTGAAAAGGCACACATATATTTGGGGATGATGGCTAAGTTCATTATCTTGATTGTAGTGCAGGTTTCCCAGGTATATGCATATATGAAAACGTCAAATTATATGCTCTAATTATGTGCAGTTTGTTGTATATCAATTACACTTACATAAAACTTAAAAATACTTGATTAAATACTAATAGGGTTATAATGGAGGCAAAAACATAAAACATATGGGTCAAATAGAAAACAGGCAGTGAGATGATAAACACAATTGTATTATCAGAAACCACAGTAAAAATAAATAGATTAAATAGGCCGATTTTAACATTGTATGCAAAATACCAAACATGACTGTGTGCAATAGCAATCAAAATCTCAGCCCAACTTCTTATAAATTGGCAAATTGATGTAAATGTATATGGAAACAAACAAACTAGCATGGCCTACACATTTTTCAAAATAAAAACAAAATTTGAAGATTTACTTACCTGATTCTAAAACTTCCCGTTAAGCTACAGTAATTAAGATCATAGTAGCTACTGGTACATAAGAATTCTTACATCAATATTAGATGCAAAACATAGAAAGTAAACGGAAGAAAAAGCTATCCCTTTCATCTGTTAACCCAAAGAAGGCAGATTCAGTTATTCTAGAAGACCAACAAAGTGGACTTTAAAGAAAGAATTATTAATAGGGAAAAATAAATTTTATAATGATTAAGGCATCATTCCAATGCAATGATATTGTAACCATAAAAATCGTGTGTGAGCATTCAATAACATAGCTCTGAATTATATAAAGAAAATTATGGATTTTAAAGGAAAGATAGGTAATGAATATTTATAATGGGAAACATGAACTCAACTTTTTTAATCTGATAATAAAAGCAAAAAAACCCAATAAGGATATGGACTATCTGAAGTCCACAATAAGGAAAGCATGTCATATGCAATTGACAATTATAGAACATTGTAGCCAACAATAGAATTTACATTTTCTTCAAATGTCCATGAGGTATTTAGAAAAACTGACCATATTCTGTGCCAAAAAGATAGTCTCGACCCATTTCCAAAATTGTATATTACTTATTGAATATTCTCTTATCTAATAAAATTAAGCTACAAATCAATACTGAGTAGGTAAATAGAGATAATTCAACTGTTTGGAGTATATTTCAAAATACTCCATGGACCAAAAATGTCAAAACAGAAAAGCAGTGCTAAATAGAAATATATAGCCTTAATTGCATATGTGAGAAAAGAAGAAACTCTGAACAATCAATGATATAAGCTTTCGTCTTAGAAACCAAAAGGAAAAAAAATGAACAATGAAAAGCTAAGTAAACCTAAGGAAAGTAGAAGAAAATAAATAATATAATGATAAAAGTATAATTCTATGAAATGGAAAATAAACATTCAAAAGTTTGTTATATAAACAGATTAGTAAAAATATTAATTTTAATAAGAATGATCAAGCAAAAGAGAGAAATCACAAATTCCCAATATCAGTAATTAAAATGAGATTTATCAATCCTATTGATATCAAAAAGAGGGTATGTTATTTCCAAAGTCATTTCATTAAAGATGAAAACTTAAAAAAAGAGGGAATTATGAGAAAAAGTCATCTTTTGGAATATGAGATAAGTAAATCTTTATCACATGCAGACGTAAATTCTAAATGAATTGAAGAATGCCTTGTGAAAGATAAAACAATGAAGCTTATTTCCTCACTAGACATTAAGCTTGTTGAGAATAGTACAAGATCTTGCTTTTTAAAGAAAATCGCTTTCTCTTATTTCTTCCATTCCTCTGCCTAGTATCTATAATTAATGAATTAGTTCTTACTATGTGTCAGGTGCTGTGCTGAGAGTTTTACACAGGTTAACTCAATTATCGTAACAACCCTGTGTTGTAGCTATGTAATTCCTGTTATACAGATGAAGAAATGGAGACAAAGATAGGTTAACGAAAAAATATTAACCAATTTAATCATCTATTTCTATTTGCTTTTAAAATGTTTTAACAGAATTTTAGCCAAGAAATCAGAAATGCTAAATTCCAACCCTGGGCTGATTCCTTTCTCTCTATGAGACCAGGGTTAAATCATATAATCTCTCTAAGGCTCAGTTTCTTCACCTAAGGAGTGCTAGATGAGGCTAAAAGGGATTAAATATATGGTGATGGAAGCACAACTGACTCTGGGTGGTGAACACAAAATGTGATATATAGATGATGTATTACAGAATTGTACACCTGAAATGTATGTAATTTTACTAACAATTGTCACCCCAATAAACTTTCATTAAAAAAATTATTTTTAAATTAGTTTATTGCGGTGACAATTGTTAGTAAAATTATATAGGTATCAGGTGTACAATTCTGTAATACATCATCTATATAGCGTGTTTCCCCGAAAATAAGACCTAGAAGGACAATCAGCTCTAATGTGTCTTTTGGAAAAAAAAATAATATAAGACCCGGTATCATATCATATCATATCATATCATATCATATCATATCATATCATACCATACCATATCACATCACATCACATCACATCATATCATATATATTAAAGACCCGGTCTTATATTACAGTAAAATAAGATCGGGTCTTATATCAATTTTAGCTCCAAAAGACTCATTAGAGTTGATTGTCCGGTTATGTCTTATTTTCAGGGAAACACAGTTATCACATTGTGTGTTCACCACCCAGAGTCAGTTCTCTTTCCATCACCATATATTTGATCCCCTTTATCCTCATCTACCACCTTCCTTTTCCCCTTACCCTCTGGTAACCACTAAACTATTGTCTGTGTCTGAGTTTTTGGTTCTTCATTTGTTTGTCTTGTTCCTTTGTTGTTTTCAGTTTTATATACCACATATCAGTGAAAAAAATTGTAATATGTAGGGCTGGTATTATCTCTAGGATGTGAAGATCAAATAAAACAAACTATATAAAAGAGCTTTATGAACTACAAATTACCATAAAAATGTGTTTGCAATAGAAGACTTGCCCCAGGAAAAAAGACAACACAGTTTAGGAGACACCAAGATTTAGGAGTAAAGAGATCAGCATTTGAATCTCCTCTCCACCCCTTTCTAGTGATATGATCTTGGCAAATTACCTGATGTCTCCCAACCCACTTCCTCATACATATTGGAGATAATATCATTCTGACAGTATACGCAAGCTATTATTTTGTGCCAGATGCTCCTCTAAGTGCTTTACATGTATTAACTCATTTAATTCTCTTGATAACGCCCTGGAGTAGGTACATGTCTTTTGTTTTCAGATGGCCAATGTGAAGCACACAGAGGCTGAGTGGCCTGTCCTCGGGTGTACAGCTAGGACGGGGCAGAGCCAGGATTTGAGATAGACAGGCTACTTGGGTTCCTGCTTGTTATGAAAATTGAACAAGATGATATGTAGAAAAGAAATAAGTACAGTATACAACACAGTATGTACACTTGACAAACAGTAACTATTACTATTATTTTAATGAACTAAGCATTTGTGCCTCAAAGATGCATAGAGAAGAGAAATGGATACAGCACAGCAACTAGAACTGAGAAAATAAATAGAACTGCTTAAGTGTTTGGCAAGGAAAAGGGATACTTTGGATGGTGGGGGAGAGCACAGAGATGTGAGAAATTGAATAAATAGCAGCAAGGGTGATGTAACTGTCACATAGAAACTATCCGCCCTAGTGACAGTGAAGGCATAGTGGGTGTCTAGTGGGTTGAGTAAATATTCATCTTTGAGGTTGTTAAGGGTTGGTAACTTGTTGCCATGGTGACTTTAAAATCTCTTAGAGTATGTCCTGATAAAGGTCCTTAAATTAGCTTATCTTTGCAGCTTTGTGTGGCTCATAAAAGTCATGTGACTCCAGAAAGTGCTTATAAATAAAAGTTTGTAAATCAACCAACACAATCCTAAAATCCTCATGTGTAGCTTTATAGATTGACTCTTTTGAATGAAACAAAGCAATCTGTCACTTGACTTTCTATGACATTCAAGATATTGAAGTTTATAAGAAAAGATTGATTTAGACACAAGTTTAATGGAATTAAAAATGTGTGATTAATGACATCTGTTTTTTAAGCATGATAGCTGAAGTAAAATTAATTAATGCCTTATATAACTTAGATATTACGCTGTATTTTGCCTAAAAAAGCAGGGCAAATTTAAGTTTTTCTTATTCTTTTATTTTAATACTTATTGGATATTAGATCATATAATTGCATGGTCTTTATTTTTATCTCACTATACCCTCCTGAATTTCAGCATTGTTTAAATATCATGATTCCACTTTCAGCACTGTGAATTATCTGAAAAGCCAGGTAATACCCAGCTTCATTAGTTACCTTGTAGAAAAGAGAAGCCTAATCTGAGCTTTAGTTGTGTTACCTCTAAGGCATCACGCTACGCAGTGAACTAGGGTAAATGTTTTTCTCTTTTACCTTTTTGATAGGTTAAATAAAATAGACAAGGAGGGATAGATTTTTTTCTGGTTAATGCTGCTACATCATGTATACAAAATGTATACATACACACACACCCCTCTAAAACATTCATAATCTTTGTAAATACGCTTCCTTTTTAAATCCATATGAAGACTAAACCAAATAAATACCGGTATATTCTGAATCAATAGGAAGTTATAGCCTCATTTTATTACTGCAGTGCTAACTTTACAATTCCTACGTGTATGCATGGTTTTGGGTTGCTAAGTACATTACGACTCAGACATATTGAGAACACCTGGAAGGTTATAGAATTAGGTCTGTCTTGAATTCAGACTGAGTAGTTTGTGTGTTAATACCCTGGGTATTGTTTGTGTGTTAATACCCTCAATACCATATTGAGGATTTCAATTTGGTTTTATCCCTGTGGTAACCAGCAAAGAATGTCAACAAATCCTTTCACTATTGGTGCTGTTTACCGCTCAAAATACCGCTTAAAGAGCCTGGGGCTATCTACAGGAGGTTATGTATATAATCTGGCACGACCATTCAAAAAGGATATCTGAATTGTAGACATGTACTTTCAACAAGACTGAAATATGCCAGTTTCTTTCCTACCTCAAAGTGCTACACTTACAAGTAGTGCAAACACGGAGGCCTTTTGCTTTAACAGTAACCACTAAATTGTACAACTTTGGGATTTTCCCCATACTAAATACAATTTAATTGACCAAACTACTTTTGTGTAACTTAGAGATTAAGAAGAATGGGCCAAGTAGTTGATTCACAGCATGTTGTAGGTATTACCTTAAGCAGGAATTCCTCATGCTTATGCTGCATTCTCTAACACAGTTTATTACATTATTTAAGAGTCATACAGAACAAAGCTATTATTTTCTGTGAGTTTTCTAGTGACGGAGTCAGATAGTTTGAATTAAACATATCCTGAGAATTGTGCTCCAACAATGGAAAGTGAAGTAAAGGGAAGATTGGTTGTTTGCCTCTGTCAGCTTCAAGATGGAGGGTCAAATAAATAGAAAGTAAGGGCATGACAAGGAATATCTGAAAATAATCTCAAAACAGGAAGATTTTGAAATTGTGAAAACCTTACTTTTCTTTTACCCAAATGCTAGACTCTTCTGTGTTTTGCGATGAAGTGAAGGTATCACAAATAGATGTAAAGATATTGTTCTGATTAATTTTTAAGACAGTCAGCATCTTCCAGTAACTCTAAGGTTTGTATGTTAATCAAGATATCCTCTCAACTAAAAAGCCCTTGCTATCTGCTATGATTTGAGGTCATTCACTTATTAGGAACACCAGACATCATCATTTTTCCCTCACACCCTCAGAAGAAAAATAAAAACAAGATCACACTGACATTGTATATGACCTCTTTTTCATAATGTTACTTGCTTGTGAGGGAGGAGAACTTCTCTGTTCAAATATCCAGTGACTTCTCACTATCAAAGGATAAATTTGAAATCCTTAGTTTGGCTTTTGCCAACTGCTGTTAATTCATCTTTATCTGATTTTCCTGTCTTTTCTCCTATTACTCTTCTATGCAATCTCCCAATGCCAGTCAAATTCGACTCCCTCTAAGGATCATGTTGAGGAGCAATAGAGAATGGCCTCCATGAATCACATCACCATGCACCCATAGTCCTTCACACTATGACCTGCCCCTCCTTCCTCAAGGAGGTGGAGTCTGTTTCTTCACCTCTGGAATTAGGGCTGGGCTTGTGAATTGCCTTGATGAGTTGGATGCAACAGAAGTGATTTTTGCAACAGAATCCTATGCCTAAAGGGGCCTGCAGTTTCCACTCTTGCCCTCTTGGAACCCTGGGAATAGCATGCTGTGAAGAAGCCAGTCCATTCTATCGGAATGAGGGCCATGTGGAGAAGAACAAACACCAACTTCTAAGTCCTTCTTAGTCCGCCAGTCCTCCATCTGAAAGTGGCCTCGTCTGTGAGCTCAGGTGAAACCAGCAGAGGAATTGCCTGGTCAACACACAGAATTATGAGAATGAATAAACTATTGTTTTAAGCCACTGAGTTTTGGGATGGTTTGTTATAGAACACTAAACAGTAATGTAAAACAATAGATAAGTGATGAATGATACACTCTGTCATCATGTTCTTAAACATTATGTTCTTCAGCATTTAATTCCTCCTTAGAACAACTATGACATTTGTATATCAGCTAATGCTATCTTGCACTTATTAATATTTTAAGAAACTTCTCTTATATACCAACCAAATTATAAGCTCTTTTATTATAGACTGGCATATTTTAAGGAGAGAGAGGGCCACTTATTCCTTAAATGGCATTCATTGTACTTGAAGACCTTTAGTTATCTATCCAGATTAAATAAACTGGTTAGTTTTGCATTTTTTATGCATCTTGTACTTAAAAGTTTAGGTGCTAAAATGTGCGGAAAGTGGGAAGTACATGAGAATATTTGTGTCTGTTTTATTGAAGATACATTTATCGATCATATGCAGTATAAAAGAAATGCTAGAAGTTCTGCAAGGTATACATAAAAGACTAAAAAATAACTTTTGCATTCAGGAAATTTACAACTTAGAACAGGGTTTGGTAAATTATGGGCAGCTGGCTGTCTGTCTATTTTTGTAAATAAATTTTTTCTGGCATGAACCCATGCCTCCATTTATCTGTCGTCTATGATACTTTTGCACAAAAGCAGAATTGCATAGTCGGCAAAACTACTGTATGGTTTGCAAAGCCTAAAAATATTTACAATCTGTCCCTTTAAGAAAATGTTTGCTGACCCCTGACTTAGAATAAGCAATAAATATAACTTTAGTCAGAGAAATATAAAATATGCATGGTTGCCGAGAGATAAAAAATGAAATATTTTACAGATACAAAAGAGAGTATGATCATTTTTTTGGCTGGAATATTGAGGAAAGACTGCATGAATAAGAAAAAAAATGACCTAGGCAATCAAATAGGAGTACTATTTTAGACAGCAGTGAATTTGAGGGTGAGATGTTTGAAAGCAGGAAAAATAGAGACAGGACATCTCAGGAGAGAAGAAAGAGAATAAAGAGTGTAGTTGAAAGTTGGGGAGGGAGGGCAGATGTTATAATGACTATGAAAACCAAGATCGAAAAGAGTTATGAAGCTGCATGTTTCATAGTACAGACTGATACAGAAAAGTAGTGTATTCATTTTCTAGGGCTACTGTAACAAAGTACCAAAAACTGGCTGGCTTAAAACAACAGAAATGTATTTTTTCACGGATTTGTAAGCTAGACATCTGAAATCAAGTCTTTGGCTAGGCCTTACTCTCTCTGATGGCTCTAGGGAGGAATTCTCCCTTGAATTCTTTTCTAGCTTGTGATGTTTGCTGGTGGTCTGTGGCATTCCTTGGCATATAGACGCACCACTCCAGTGACTTGGCCATTCTCCTTCTGTGGGTCTCCATATCATCTTCCCTCAGTGCATGTCTTTCTCTGTATCCAAATTTCTTCTTTGTTTATAAGGACACCAGTCCATATTAGATAATGGTGCACCCTCATTTAACTTGATTACCTCTGTAAATTCTTTATTTCCAAATAACTTCACATTCTGGAGGTTAGGACTTTAACATGTCATTTTGTGGGGCACACAATCAACCAGAAACAGGGAAGAAAACTGGGAAGATCCAGGGGATGTAGAGATTAAGTTGTCAGTGATGAATTTTGAAGAACTAGTTAAAGTTAGATTGGTTAGCTTTGGAACCAGATCGCTAGGGTGTATGGTATACTTACCTGAAGGGGAATTAGAAGCTGTTGAGGTAGAATAATCTATAAAGATTGCAAAATGATGAAATCTTTTTGAAAGCTACACAGCAGAGTAGCTTGAGGAAATTGTAGAGCTAACATTCGTTTTAGGAGAATGAATACACTGCCAATGAAGATGAAACTGAAGAGGCACAAGAGAATAAAACAACTAATAGAGCAAGTCTTAGACCTAAGTAAGAAGTAAGAAGAGAAGCAACCAAAATGATGGAGGAAGGAAACTTGGTCAGAAGGAAGGTATGTTCTCCCTCAAAGACTGAAAGAAAGAATTAGAGGTCTCCTAAAGTTGTGGAGATATTTCACGTTGGATTCAGAATATCTTGGGAAAGTAGGATATGACATTACATGCTAATAATACAACAGTAAAGGTTGTATATAGGGCTTAAGGCTAGTGAAAATGTCTGGTATAGTTTTCCTTATAAATTTGATTTGGTAACAGCAGATGAATAAAATAAACATATGCCATTCATCACAAAGCATCAAGTTGAGATTGAGGAGCTTGAATTTGTTGTGAATCTCATTAGTTGATGTATGTGATTTTCCCCCACAAATACTAAGCAGCCTCAGAGATAGAAGAGAGAATACAGGCTGTAGAGGTCATTGAGACCTGGGGATTGGCAAGGAGTGTTTGAGATAATAGAAATTCTTCAGTAGAAGTGAGTAATATTTTTCACATCGATTTCAGCGTTTGTTAAAGGGGCAAATGGAATGATAAAAGTTGAGATGAACTAACCTGGAGACAAGAAAACAGGAAACACCTAGAATTTGTGATGAAAACCAAGCCCAATTTTAGTAGTAGTGTCTGAGTGAGGTGAGAAGGAGATTTTAGGATCTTAGAGACAGAGAAATGTGGAATACCAATGAGGTGAAATGTGCAGCAGGCTGGTAGGTTGTTGATGTCAAGAGATTTTTATGAAAAACAGAATTTAAAAATTAAATAACCTTCTGAATGGGAAACACAACATCAGAAAATAGGTTAAAGGAACAAAGACCTAAACGTCAAACTCATTTTATAGCTTAATTAATGTGAGAATATGGATAAAGTGATTAATTTTTTATCTGGAAGAAACTGTTTTTCATATAACTGGCAGAACGAATGGCAGAAAATTTTAAATCAATCGAAATATACATAAACATTAATGTAAGACTAATTTTTTCACTTTGCAAAACTGGGTGGAGTGTGGGCGGAGGAATTATTACAGAGTGTTTAATTGTTAATGGGAAATTGCGTGGGTAGCTTATTTTACTGCTAGGCAAATCTTAATGAATAAATGCCTCAGTTTTGTGGGCTTTGATATTATAAAAAGTATAAGTTGAAGTCATCTTTTCTATCACTTTTTATAATATAAACTATGAAGAACTATCTAGGAAGGATATATTATCCTTGGCCTTGGAGACATGAGTTACATAACCTTGTTTACATGGTAAGTTGGTCAGACTGAACTCAAGGTAGGACAAACAGGAAATTATTTTTCTCCTCGACAAACATTCAAGAAAAATCTATCAAATCTCCCATGTTTGTCTTTAGATGGCTTGTCAGACATACCCCATAACTTTATCTCTTTTGACTATAAGAATAATTTTATTTCCAATTATTAAAATGTTCAGTCAGGTTTAAATTGAAATTTCAGTTTCAAATCCAATTAAAAACTTTGTCCCTCTCATTAGTTTAGACATGTTCTGTGTTGAATTAGACAAACAAAGAAACACCCATGAGCTGGATGGTGGGGAGGGGATGGTCTGTTCTTTTATCGCTTTTCTCTTTCTACTCTTCCTTCCCAGCCTTCATCTTCTGTCCTTCTAGGGTTGGAGCAGGAGGTGGGGAGGAAAATTGAGAGAAAGACGTACAAATGGTCTGCGTCTGACTGGTACCATCTGTGCCTTTCTGTTGGGTGACATTTACTAACTTTAAACAGCACGATCATGGCAGGTATTTGAACCTGGAATAAATGTTTGAGATTTTGGGAAATCTCCTCTGAGGTCTTCTTGCATCCCTGGTAGTGCCCTGCCATGCTCCCTTCCTCTGTCTTAGACGGAGTCCATTGAAGTGCCTTATGTCTGCTCTATGGCCCACTGGAAACTCATGCATCCTGGGAGACAGTTTGCCTAACTTTTGACTCTTCCTTCCTCATCTTGCCAAGCATTCTGCTTTTAGGCCTTTTAGTATGATGAGGAGGCACCCTTCTCTATGTTGTTTGCTCCTAAAATTGAGTTTTCTTTTGAGCTCTTGTACCTTCTCCCATCTAGGTGACAGGAGCAAAATGAGCTCCTACGAACCTCCTGCTAGAGAATGAGGTGCCTTTCCCTTTTTCATAAGCACGTGAATCCTAGTAAGTAGTTCTCTTGCGGTGTCCATCACTTTGTTGAAATGAGGGCAAATGCATCCCCTCTCCTAAGAAGAGGACAAGAGTTAAAACACTCTTTCTAGGAATTATCTTCAAACGTTTTATTTTAAAATTTCAAATCTTCCCTTATATTGACTTTTAGGGGTCATGATACCCTGACTGGTTTTGATGCATTTTGATCAGTGTTGAGTGGGTGGTTTATTACCACTGTTTAGAATACTGGGGAACATTATACGAGTATCTATTGCTCTCAGCTTTGGAGTTTGAGCTGAAAATCTGAGACTTCACAGACAGTCCCAAATGGCTCTGCAGATTAATTTTGAGTTCTATTTGTGTAAGCCTAGGACTGAGCCTACAAATATAAAACTATAACCTACTAACAAATAACACAATAAGAAGAAGGATATATAAGTTTCACATCACTTTCTCCTAGGATTATTCATGAAGATGTAAAAAACTCAGAAGATTTACATAAAAATTTTTAGTAATTGGCTAGAGGTGGAGATTTCTAATTGATTAGTACTGACTACTGCTTTAATTCAAATTGGCATGCTGACACCTTGCTATATATAATATTTATTAAAAACTTCTTGATTGCAGGCTTTATGCCTTTTCTGTGTTATGCGACTTTTAGAGTAAAAGAATGTTTAAATAGTTGGCACTCAGTTCATGGTGATGAATCATGATATGTGATCTTCAGAATTCCCAATGAGGATTGAAGTCCTCCCTGTTTATTATTTATAAACTATTTATTTAACAAACACTTAAATAGCACTGTGTGTCAGGTACTGTTCTAAGTGCTTTATAACTAACCATTGATTTTATCCTCATAATAACTCTGTGAGACAGGGTCTCTTATCATTTCCATTCTACCAAAGAATAAACTAAAGGGATCTTACGTTTATTCAGGGTCATACCATACTAGGTGGTAAAGCCAGGGTTTGGACAGGACATGTGACTCCAAACTAGGTGTTTTTATCACTGTGCAATGCAACCATTTACTTCAAATGTGTTTAAATTAGATTAAAGTAAGAGGCAAAAGTAAATAAAAATTGGAAATCCAAAGTCATGAAATGAATGGAGAAATTATGGTACTAAAAATTAAGCACTAAATTTCGTTCTGAGCTTTGTAACAAGGAAGTCATAAAGAAAGAAAAGATGAATTACATAGCTCTTATAGTCTTGTCAAAGAGAACTTGGAATTTTTTTGGATGAAGAAACTATCTATAGCATAGCATTCAATGAGGAAAGTCTATGTCAAGAGGATATTTTCAGAAAATATGTCATAAAATTTTTGTAGCTTATATAGACATTCTATTTCTATTATGTCTTATAATAAGGAATAAGCTGAAGATAATAATGAAAACATTAAAATTTGTGAAGGAAATTCTAAGGGAAATTAATGTTTATTAACGTACCTGGCAAATATCTATTCCCACTAAATTTAATGATAGACCATAGAAAGAGGAGTTATTTTCATTAATTTTGTTCATCTAATTTTCTAAGAGAACTTTAAAATTAATTTATCCCTTTGTACATCTTAAATTGGAATCTTATTTTTTAAATCATAAGTTTAAATCCTTGCAAAGAGTGCAATTTCTGGTATACTGTGATTATTAATATTTAAAATAAAACTGTCATATTTTTTAAACGTATCCTGTAGAATCTAATTACTCTAGTAATTTAATATCTACCCAAATCAATTTTAAGGTGTATGGGCATGTTCTCAGCCAGTGAGTAGGAAAAACTCACTCTTCTTCCTGTGTTTCTCCTTTACTTTCACAATACTACCACACCCACAGTACTTCTGACAGAAGATGTGCGGGGTTTTCCCCACATCAGACAATTCTCTGTGACACCAGCTGGGTGCCCTATTATTCAATTCAACATTGACACTGATTGGAGTTAATGTAGACCCCACAGGTTAAGGGCTCATTGCCATGAGGCCATACCCATTCAGATGCTTGGGGCAAAGAGTAGGTCCCCAGTTATCCATTACTTCTGTCCACCTTGACTACACATTGGAGGTTCTCATGACACCCCCTTGGATTTGATTCTTTGATAGAACAATTCACAGAAACTCATACTTTTGTTTACCAGTTTATTATGTAATAAAGCATATGATAAAGGATAGAGATGAACAGACAGATAAAGAAATACATAGGACAAGGACCCAAAAGGTCTCAAACACAGGATCTTCTAGTCCCATTGAGTCGGGGTGAAACACACTCCCAGCCTGTAGATGTGTTCAACAACCCATGAGCTCTTTAAACCCCATACTTTGGGGAATTTTGTAGATACTTTATCAAGTAGGAATTATTGATCAGTAAGTCAATTTACAGCTCCTCTCTGGAGAATTGGGGGTGGGGCTAAAAGTTCCAAGCCTCTAATCATGGCTTGGTCTATCTGGTGACCAGCCCCATCCAGGAGCCCAGGAACAAAAGACTCATTAGAACAGAAGATACTCCTTCACTCAGGAAATTCCAACAGATTTAGGAGCTATGCGTCAGGAACTTAGGTCAAAGATCAAATATTAGAACAAAAGATGCTCCTAGTGCTCTTATCACTTAAGAAATTACAAAGGTTTTAGGAGTCCTATGCCTTGAACCAGGGACAGAAGCATATATATATATTCTATCATTTCACAGCAAGTCAACAATTTTGCTTTCTGCTTCAGAATTCCATTCTGTTATGCAAACAGATTATTTACATTTTTATTCTTGAAATTATTCCATTAACCACATCTATGTCTCTGACACAAATATCTGTATATCTACATGTTAGCATTTTTATTTCCTGTATCATTGGTATCCGAGTTTTAAGAAATTTATTTTGGATTGACTGTAATTGTGGATATTTGTGTTTGCTGTCAGAACAATATATATAACAAATTTACTAAACACACAAAAATAAAATTATTGATAATAAGTCTCTTAATAATACTTTTTTCAATTAGTTATGCATTTTTGGATTAATGTTACTTATCACTAGAATATTATTGTGTTCTGTAGAAATTAATTGTGAGAAGAAGAAAAGTTCTTGGGCCACAAAAAATAAGACATGCAAAAATATATGAATGATTTTTGTGAGTCCGTTTTTAGAGTAGCTCTTACAAAATTCCTAGGACATGTCTAAATCTTATAAATACATGGTAGGAATGAAAAAAAAGTCAGAATTTCATCTAAGTAAAAATTAATATGGGTTTTCAGAATTCAATAAGTATTCTATAAAAATGTTTGTCCTATGAGACTAAATAAGTGTTTGATAAAATACACACTATCTTGTCTCTAGTATATGACCCATTTACTCAAAAATACATTGTTGACTTGTTGGAGATAAATGTCAAATTTATATTACCATATTTTCCTTGCAATCATGGCAAAAAAAAAAAAATGTCACAGAGACAAGCACTAGTCAATGGGAATTTCCTCCTGAAACTCTTTTTCATTGCTGAGAATGATGAAATTATAGAGGGTACCCTTCATAACAGATTGATATTTTCAGCATGACTTTTCAAACTTCAAATTTTCTAATTTTAGGTACATTATTAAATTGATTGTAGAGTAAATAAGCATAGAGCCTTACATTGGTGTGCCATTTTGATGAAATCAATTTTCATTATCCTTAGTGTTTTTTATTGACACTCTCTCTGTTTCGTTCTCATGTGATGCTCCCTCAAAGGAATGGATTCCACAATGATAGTTAATGGATACAACAGATAATGTTGTAAAACAAAAATTATTATCATTTCTACCATCCCATTACAAAATGTACCTTAATTCAGAACATCCAAATTATGTTTGTGAGATTCATCCACAATGTTGTTGCTGTTGCTCCTCCTCCTCCTCCTCCTCCTCCTCCTCCTCCTCCTCCTCCTCCTCCTCCTCCTCCTCCTCTTCTTCTTCTTCTTCTTCTTCTTCTTCTTCTTCTTCTTCTTCTTCTTCTTTTTGGTGTTTTATTCCATTTAGTGTCATACTGTATATTTCATCCTGAACAAAAATGTGTAAAAGCCAAGATTTAATGGTGCCTTAATTAAAGGAGTCTCTCTTACATCAATATTTAAATTGCCTCCCCTTGTTTGGTGCCCTATAAATTTTTACATTCCGAGGCATTGTGCAGTACTGAGATGGTTGGGTCATAGTACTCTCTTTGGTAAAGTGTGGGAAATGTGGGTGTACAAGGTGAAGTGAAAAAAGAAAGCTTGAATAATGTTCCTACTGCAGTTGCTTTCTCAGTCAGATTATTTTTAGTAAAGAATGCATATCTCCATTGAAGATCTAGAAATTGACTCTATGAGCCTGTGTGTCACCTGGAAAGTTTTTGTGTACCCTCCAGGGTATATTCAAATCCCTAGATGCATAACTAGAATATAGTTCAAATGTTTAATATATCAATTTGATTTTTGGAAAACTGGATTTTGAGGCTGATTTTGTCTGGTTTAGCTGTTGGAATTTTGTGTTGTAGGTTGACTGACTACCACTCTTTTAGCCACTATCTTGATTTTAACATCACAGATTAGTTTTGCCTATTTTTTAAAAAACGTATGTACATAATACAGTATGTATTTTTTGTGTATGAGTATCTGACTTCTTTCAAATTAATTCTTGAAAGTGTCATCCATTTTTATGTCATTGCCATTTGTTATTATTTTTCTATAACATTCCATTCTGTGAATATACCACAATTTACTTGTCTAATCTATAATGGATGGAAATTTCAGTGTGTTTTCCATTTGGGGCTTTTGTGAATGAGGCTGCTATAAACTTTTAGAAGTTCCTTGGTCCAGTGATGGTAATCATCATTACCAGCCAACACAGAGTACTTTGTTTCTTTTTCTTATGCCTTTTAGTAGCAGGATGAGTGAAATTCCTTGTTGAGATTCTAAGCATCATTACAGAGATGAATGCTAAGTAGAATCTCTAGGATTAGAAAACATGAAACTACTGCAGGCAATTACTACTGCAGAAAACAAATTTTATTACGCCAAAGCATGCTCACCAGTTAAAGCTCTTTCTCCACAAAACTAAAAGTCACACCTCAGAAATGCAGGCGACATTTGCAGCCATTATTTACTCACTTTAGCTACTCAAATCTAGATGGTTTTTTTTGAAAAGGCAAGTCATTAGGAAAACTATCCTAGAAATAGAATTGTTGGACAATAGAACATATTTTAAGACTTCTGATAAAGGAGCTGTGACATTTTACACCCCACCACAATGTATCAGAATGTCAACCCCCATCCCCACCCCTGTGCTAATGACATATTATTGACCATTGCCAATTTCATTGGATGAAAATGAGATCTCTGATCTCTGTGTTGTTTTTATTTGCATTGCTTAATTGATTGCTAGGATGTTGAAACAGTATAGTGGAATAATGAGACAGAGCTTGAACTAAAAGAAAGGGAGAGGGAAAACATAATTAATCTTTTTTTTTTTTTAAGGTTTGCATTCTGGTTTCTGTTATTTAAATGTCTAAAACAACTTTGGATAAAGCTGTGCCCTTTATCATCTACCTATCTATTCTACAATCCTTTCCCTATTTAATTATATCTCAATTTTTACAAATTTCAGATTTCTAGATGGAACTGGAGACAAGAGGCATGGAGCAAGGTCTTAGAGAGTGGGGACTGTCTTATTAGGGAGATGGGCACTTGTCTTATTAGGGAGACCACTTCATAGATGGTGTAGGTGTCTGGCCACTGTGCTGTACACCTGAAGCCGAAGCTGAATAATATCAAATATCAACTATAATTTAATATATGTATATATAGTCACGCGATGTGGAGTATAGCATAAGAAATAGAATCAATGGAATTGTAACAACTATGTATGATATCAGAGGGCTAGTACATTGGGGGAAGGGGTTATCACTTTGTGAGGGGTGTAAATGTCTAACTAGTACATTGTTTTGTACACCAGAAACTAATTTAAAAAAAGAAAGACAGAAAGAAAAAAGATTAGTTGGGGCCAGCTGTTAACATTTCATTTTCTTTCTTTCCTCTTCTTTCCAAATTTAGATTATGAATCAGGAATACATATACTGTGGTAATTCTATTCTACCTTTCTAGAAAAGTCAAAATACCTAAATTTTAAAATACATTTTGTATTGTTGCTTTAGTATTATTAAAACACAAAGGACTGCCATTAGACAAAGAAGTAACTGGCAAACAATTTTTCTTCATGTGTTTCAGCACCTTGTACATAGTAAACATTTTTAAAATGTTGAAGAAATAAACAAGAAAATGATGAATGACTATTTGCTTTTTGAAAGATATGAATGCTAGTAGAAAAAAAATAATAAAGTAGGAGAATCTAAGCCAATTTAAATTTCTTTTATGTCCACTGTTTCCCGAAACTGTTTGAACTTTTATTCATCAGAAAACGATGAATAAAATATTTATATAGAAAATAAATATTGATTTTCACATTGTCCATTGCTATATGTCAGTTTATGTGCCAGTATGGTGTGTCAAAAGCAAATCCACTTTCTTGGTGGGAGATTACTGTTGAATATACAATCACTATCACTTAGTTTGGTCATGAAATTAAACATCCAATGGTGAGAAGAGAATCATTTAAAATACTGTCAAAGAAAATCCACTTGGATGGACATGTCTTGCTTCAGAGATTTATCAATGTTTTTACAACTCAACTTACAATTAGCCCTCAAATTTGTAATGTTAAATGTATAGATGAAATATTGGACAAAGAATCAAGGTAGAAATAATGTAGTGTAAATTGCAAAGTCACTTCACAAAATTCACAATCATTAGGTTTCCAAGAAGGATTAAGATGTATGAAAACGGAGAAGAAATTCAAAAGAGACAGTAGGGGTAAAGAATAGAGGTACACTCATATTAGTTTAGGTGATTGGAAGTGTTTATATGATGGATAGAAAATTAAAAAATGAAAGTAACCTCCTTTAACAGATCCATGAAATATTGGCATACAATTTAAAACAAATTTTGATGTTATCTTTTTTTGAGAAATGAAGTGTTTATATGCAAAACACCTTGGGGAACTACCTCAGTAGAGAACATTCTACACTATCTAATATTCCATCTTTGTGATGACTCAAGTTGCATTCAGTTTCAACTTCTTGTCCTTGCAAACCGATTAATTTCTCTCTTTCTTTTTCTTTGCCATAATACATCTTTCTTTTTAAGACTTCTGTTTACTTATGATTTGTACAGGTTTTTATTATTTCAGAAATTCTCCTTATTAGCTTATCTTTTTATATATATCCAAATTTGCTCTTCATATTAGCTGATTCCTATTTGGTGTGTCTTATAACTCCAAAGTCAGGGAAAGAACATCTAACTAGGTGAAAAATTCACAAAATACAATGCATTTCTGGTGTAACTCTTATGTCAGGAAAATTTAGGAACCCTTTCGCAAGGTTCACCACTAGTACTTTTTTGTTATTAATTGCTTTGGAGTTTCCCTTGAGAGAAAAATTTGGGTAACAAAATGCTGTCTTGGGATCCAAATCCCACCAGTCAAATCATGCTGGTGGAGTTTTGAGATCAGTTACATAGAAATACATGCTAAGAATAGTGGTATTGAAATAGTTAGAGGTACATTGAAATTTTTCAGAGTTAATGGAACCGGTAAGATGCCTTCCACAGTGTGCCTTGCAACCAATATTAATGGTGATATTAGATAAAGATCTTAAAGAGTCAGCAAAAATAAAAGCTGAAACTCCAAAATATCATTTTATCATTAAAATCTTTTAATACATTGTAATTCTAACTGTAGTCATTTATTTTGTCAAGAAACTGTGGGTATAATCAATAATATCTGAATTAATCTAAGGTGGTATTAACAATGTTGGTATTTTAATAGTTTCTACAAGGTCAGTCTATCTGATTAAAGTGTAGTGCTATAATTAATATTGATGCTACCCTCAATTTTCTTAGTAAAATCATATTTTAACTACATTAAAATAATATATGAAGCAAAAGACCATCAGAAATGGCCTCCTTATATAAAAGTTGAAGTGACTTATTCAGAGAAGTCCCTTGCATTTTATGGTAGAAACCCAGGTAGAGGTACATTTTTAATTTAGAAGGTGAAGGAATTGGTGCTTTTTGGGAGATTTGACAGTAACAGGTTTTTTTTTGTTGTTGTTGTTTGGTTGGTTTTTAGTCAAACATAATGAAGTTTATCTTAAAAGTAAAGATTCGGTCACTGAATCCACAGCATTATTCTGATTCTTGAACTTGAGACTTTCTCAGTAAACAAGAAGACATAATGGTTTCAGCGAGGGAGAAATGTGAGCTTTGTGAGTTTTATTGGATGTTCTTATACGCTGGTAAAAAGTTTTCCTATTTTAGACCACGTATTTAGTTGAGTGACATGTGGCTGCACTTCCATACTATTTGGAATAATAAGTGAGCAGTTTGAATTACGTGTAGGTGTTAGTAGCATTTGCAGAATTTTCTACATTTTGCTCTTTGCTCCTGCCATTAGACTTTTAAGCACTAAGAAACCAAAGCTATAGATTCAGGGGATACCCTATCTGTTTTCTTCAGAATGCCAGTATAGAAAAAGCTTTTAACTGTGACACACACACACAACTTTGTTTTGAGGAGAATTTAAGGATGGCATTGCCAAATGTAAGATGGTGTATTAGAAATCATTTGTCCCTTTGGTTTTCATTTCATAGAATGAGAAAACAGACTCAGAGAGGTTATCTTAGACAAAAGTGAATCAATTGCTAATCAAAATGGAAATTTTAGTAAAGAAAGGATATATGTATGGAAATATTTGAAATAGAAAGTAGTCACCCTTTTCTTCCATATTTATAAGGAAGAATGTTTTTTCATATTTTATTTAAATTTCTCTTTTATCATGAACAAATAAATTTGGAGACTTAATTTACACTTAATTTTTGAAGGAAACTCAGTACCTGTTACTACTCTAATTAACAATTTTGCTTTAACTGATCAATTGCTCTAAGAGTATGTAAAGGTTTCACTGGACGTTTTCAATATTTACACTTTAAGTATTCCTGCTGTGGAATGGCATCAGTGTCTGTTGGTGGAACTGATGTGGCCAACATTCTGCCCATTATTAAAAGAAAATCCCTTCAATTTTCTTAAATAAGAAACAAATGAAATATAAAACCTCGGAGCTAGTAGTCTGTGTACTGCCTCATTTTGGTCTTGTTAATATGCTCCTTGATGCTTTCATATGGGATTCTCTCTCAACATCTTAAGCTCCTAGAGGTCAGGTGCTACATTTTGTATTTCCCAACACTCCTCCTTAGTGCCTGGTGCAATGCTGTGAACATAGTTGTTTTAACAAATGATTGCTTGCTAAGTAATTAAGGGATTATGCTTCAGAGAGCTCATGCATGAGGTAGGTTATTAAGCAAATAATAATTAAGCAGGTGAACTCATACGTGCCTTTCGTTTAGTTTTAACTCCTTCTCTTTCCATTTAATTTTATTTACAGATAAAATTCCCAAAGAATACCTAAAATAAATCCTCAAATATCTTTGCCTTGTGCATTGTTAAACAACAACAACAAAAAAATAGCTACTATATAGTTGTTTTTCTTTTTTTCTTTTTTGCTAGTAAACTGTCTGAAATTGAGTTCTGAGGTGACACTAGTACTTCGAGATGAAGGAATTGCAAGCTGCAAATTTTCAAGGCTCTTAACTCTAAGTTCAGTAAATCTTAGAGAAATTTATCAAAATTGAGGGCTTTTAATGAACTTTCACATTCTTTAAAGCATTTTAATTATGAGATACTAATCAGAAACTGTTGTTAAGTGATAAAGTGGGAGTCTCCTGAAATTAAAGGGTGAGGCTATAGAGAATCTTAGATTAGCTAATCCTATTATTAGTTGTGTAAGAGAACCTAGAATAGTGCACATGATCAAGATGGGCATACATGCATAAATTGTACCTTTTAAGATAGTGTAAAAATCTCTTAGGAAATTTATCACAAACAGGCAACTTCTAAACATATTGTATTTGACGTGTAATATTTGATAAATGTTTGAATACGTTGTTAGCACTTAAAAGTTGGAAAATTTTACCTCAAGTTTTGGATTGGTGTTTCCTTAAAAAATTAGGCCTGGCAATTCTGGTTTAACATAGCTACAATGGGCTGAATCAGCTGGCCCCTTTTGATGCAGTAGGTCCTGTTATTTTATAGAATGATTATACATTTTTTAGTCCCCCACAGTTTCCACTAGGCTCCTTCACTCATTATGTGATCTGTCTAGCACCTAGGCTTTGTTGGTCCTATCACAACCCCATAAAAATATGCACCATTGAATTATTAGAACTAATTTAAGGGACTTACGGAACTATATTCTAAGGTAGAACAAGAAGTATAGATCTGCACTGTTCCATATAGTCACCACTAGACATATACAATAATTTAAATTTACATTAATTAAAATTAAATACAAATAAAAAATTCAGTTCCTCAGTCCCACTGGCTACATTTCTAGCTGTATTTTAAGCTGTCTTTCCACATAAATGGAGAAGATTTGTATGTTGTATTGAACAATACTAATACAGAGAGTAAAATCTTTATAAACAGTAATGATAAAAGCAAAATCCAGGGATGATAAACTTCAAATTGAAAACACTAAAGCACAAACAAGTAAACAACCAGCAACCATTGAATTGGAGCACAGAAAATGGAAAGTATTTAAAAAGATAATCTAAATCTCCTTAAATATATTTAAGTACACTGACCGAAATGGATTCCATTTTAAAGAAATGGAAGTATTTATACATAGAATGGGAAAAACTACCACTGACAACAATTATGATTATGAACAGATGGATTTCCAGGAAGGAAGGAAAGAAGGAAGAAAGGGAGGAAGAGAAGAAGGGAGGAAGGGAGGAAGGAAGGGAAGGAAGGGCGAGCCTGGACACTCTATTAGAAAGAGACTGGCACTTATGAATCTTTGGGTGGGTATAATTGTATAAAGGATGCCAAAACTGATGGTTTAGGAATACTTAAGAGGCACAAAATGAGCCAGCCGGTGAGAAAAACAAATAATGGCAAAATATCTATTAATTAAGCCACCGTATCAAAAGATTTTTTTTTAATTAAAGTTTATTGGAGTGACAATTGTTAGTCAAGTTACATAATTTCAGGTGTACAATTCTGTATTACATCATCTCTAAATCCCATTGTGTGTTCACCACCCAGAATCAGTTCTCCTTCCATCACCATATATTTGATCCCCCTTACCCTCATCTCCCTCCGCCTACCCCCTTACCCTCTGGTAACCAGTAAACTATTGTCTGTGTCTATGAGTTTTTGTTTCTCATTTGTCTTGTTATTTTGTTGTTTTTGGTTTATATACCACATATCAGTGAAATCACATGGTTCTCTGCTATTTCTGTCTGACTTATTTCGCTTAGCATTATGATCTCAAGATCCATCCATGTTGTCACAAATGGTCCTATTTCATCTTTTCTTACCGCCGAATAGTATTCCATTGTGTATATATACCACAACTTCTTTATCCATTCATCTATCGAAGGACATTTTGGTTGTTTCCATGTCTTGGCCACTGTAAATAAAGCTGCAATGAACATTGGAGCACATGTGTCTTTATGGATAAATGTTTTCAGATTTTTTGGGTAGATACCCAGGAGAGGGATTGCTGGGTCATACGGTAATTCTCTTCTGAATTTTTTGAGAAAGCTCCACATGGTCTTCCATAGCGGCTGCACCAGTCTGCATTCCCACCAACAGTGTATGAGGGTTCCTCTTTCTTCACAGCCTCTCCAACATTTATTACTATTTGTCTTGTTGATGGTAGCAATTCTGACTGGGGTGAGGTAATATCTCATTGTGGTTTTTATTTGCCTTTCTCTGATGATTAGTGATGTTGAACATTTTTTCATGTCTATTTGCCATTTGTATGTCCTCTTTGGAGAAATGTCTCTTCAGGTCCTCTGCCCATTTTTCAATTGAGTTGTTTGTTTTTTTGTTGTTGAGTTGCATAGGTTCCTTGTATATTTTGGATATTAGACCCTTATTGGAGGCACTATTTGCAAAAATCTTCTCCCATTCAGTTGGTTGCCTCTTTATTTTGTCGATGGTTTCTTTTGCTGTGCAGAAGATTTTAAGTTTCATATAGTCCCATTCATTTATTTTAGCTTTCACTTCCATTGCCTTTGGAGTCAAATTCATAAAATACTCTTTGAACCCAAGGTCCATAACTTTATACCTATGTTTTCTTCTATGCAGTTTATTGTGTCAGGTCTTATGCTTAAGTCTTTGATCCATTTTGAATTAATTTTGGTATGTGGTGACAGATAACAATCCAGTTTCATTCTGCTGTGCGTGGCTTTCCAATTCTCCCAGCACCATATATTGAAGAGGCTGTCTTTTCTACATTGTATGTTTTTTGCTTCTTTGTCAAAAATCATCTGTCCATATTTATGTGGTTTTATTTCTGAGTTCTCAATTCTGTTCCATTGGTCTATGTGTCTGTTTTTCTGCCAATACCATGCTGTTTTGATTATTGTAGGCTTGTAGTACAAGCTAAAGTCAGGGAGTGTGATACCTCCTGTATTGTTCTTTTTCTTAAGATTGCTTTGGCTGTTCGGGGTCTTTTGTGGTTCCAAACAAATCTGATGATTTTTTGTTGTTTCTTTAAAACATGCCATTGAAATTTTGATGAGAATTGTATTAAATCTCTATATTGCTTTGGGTAACATGGCCATTTTAACTATGTTGATTCTTCCAAACCATGAGCACAGAATGTCTTTCCATTTCTTTGTGTCTTCTTCAATTTCTTTTAAAAATGCGTTGTAGTTTTCAGCATACAGGTCTTTCACATCCTTGGTTAAGTTTATTCCTAGGTATTTTATTCTTTTTGTTGCAATTGCAAAAGGAACTGTTTTTTTTTTTTTTATTATTTCTTTTTCTGAGATTTCGTTATTAGTATATAGGAATGCAATGTACTTTTGTACAATGATTTTGTAGCCGGCAACTTTACTGTATTCATTGATTGTTTCTAACACTTTTTTGGTGGCGTCTTTAGGGTTTTCCATATATAGCATTATGTCATCTGCAAAGAGTGACAATTTAACTTCTTCATTCCCAATTTGGATGCCTTTTATTTCTTTCTCTTTCCTGATTGCTCTGGTGAGGAATTCCAACACTATGTTGAAAAGCAGAGGTGATAGGGGACAGCCCTGTCGTATTCCTGAACCTAAAGCAAAGGGCTTCAGTTTTTAACCATTATGAGATTAGCTGAGGGTTTGTCATATATGGCTTTTATTATGTTAAGGTATTTTCCTTTTATACCTATTTTATTAATAGTTTTAATCATAAATGGATGTTGCATCTTGTCAAATGCTTTTCCTGCATCAGTTGATATAATATGATTTTTGTCCTTTATTTTGTTTATGCGATGTGTCACATTGATGGATTTGTGGATGTTGAACCATCCTTGTGCCCTGGGATGAACCCCACTTGGTCGTGATGGATAATCTTTTTAATGCATTGTTAAATTCAATTCACTAGAATTTTATTTAGGATTTTTGCGTCTGTATTCATCAGAGATTTTGGTCTGTACTTCTCTTTTTTTGTGTTGTCTTACCAGGTTTTGGTATCAGAGTGATGTTGGCCTCATAAAATGAGTTAGGGAGTACTGTCTCTTCTTCAATTTTTTGGAAGAGTTTGTTTGAGCAGGATTGGTATTAGATCCTCTTTGAAGGTTTGGTAGAATTCACTAAGGAAGCCATCTGCTCCCAGACTTTTGCTTTTAGGAAGATTTTGGATGACTGATTCAATTTCTCGTTATTGGTGATCAGTCTGTTTCGATTTTCCAGTTCTTTGTGGTTCAGCCTAGGAAGGCTATATGTTTCTAAGAACTTGTCAATTTCTTCTAGGTTATTAAATTTGGTGGCATATAGTCCTTCATAGTATTCTTGGATGATCCTTTGTATTTCTGTGGCATTCGTGATAACTTCCCCTTTTTCATTTCTGCTTTTGTTTATTAGTTTCTTCTCTCTTTTTTTCTTAGTGAGCCTAGACAAGGGTTTGTCAATTTTGCTAATCTTTTCAAAGAACCAGCTCTTTGTCACATTATTTTTTATTGTCTTTTTGTTCTATTTGACTTAGTTCTACTCTTATTTTTATTATTTCCTTTCTTCTGCTGACCTTGGGTTTCATTTGTTCTTCTTTTTCTTGTTTTTTAAGGTGTAATGTGAGGTTATTTATTTGGGATTTTTCTTGTTTCTTGAAATAGACCTGTAGTTATATAAATTTCCCTCTTAAAACTGCTTTCACTCCATGCCAAAAATTTTGGTAGGATGTATTTTCTTTGTCATTTGTTTCTATGTATCTTTTGATCTCTCCTCTAATTTTTTCTTTGACCCAGTCGATCTTTAAAAGTATGTTATTTAATCTCCATGTATTTGTGATTTTTTTTCCTGCTTTCTTCTTGCAGTTGATATTCAATTTCAAAGACTTGTGATGAGAGAATATGCTTGGTATGATTTCAATCTTCTTAAATTTGCTGAGGTTAGTTTTATGTCCCAATATATGGTCTATCCTTGAGAATATTCCATGTACACTAGAAAAAAATGTATAGTCTGATCTAATATGTCATTTAGGGATGCTCTTTCATTATTTATTTTCTGTTTGGAAGATCTATCCATAGCTGTCAATGACGTGTTTAGGTCCCATAGTATAATTGTGTTTTGGTCAATTTCTCCCTTTAGTTCTGTTAGTAGTTGCTTGGTATATTTCGGTGCTCCCTGATTGGGGGCATACGTATTGATGACTATTATGTCTTCTTGTTGTATAGTCCCCTTTACTATTATGAAATGTCCATGTTTGTCTCTTGTTAACTTTTTCACCCCGAAGTCTGTTTCATCGGAAATCATTATGGCTACACCTGATTTTCTCTGGATACCATTTGCTTGGAGTGTCAATTTCCACTCTTTCACTTTGAGTCTATGCTTGTCCTTGTAGCTGAAATGCATCTCTTGGAGACAAAATATGGTTTGGTTTAGTTTTTTGATCCAATCTGCTACTCTGTGCCTTTTTATTGGTGAGTTCAGTCCATTTACATTTAGGGTGATTATTGATATGTGAGCATTTCCTGTCATTCTATCTTTAGTTTTCTGGTAAGGCTGTGTCTCGATTGTTTCTTTGCCTTTTTGTTGTTGTCTATTATTTCTGTGTGGTGGGATTCTATGATGTTTCCCTCTGTTTCTTCTTTTATTCCAGTGCATATTTCAGTTCTGGATTGTTTTTGAGTGGTTACACTTAAGTTTATGTAAAGGACAGTTTGATCTTTAGAGTATTCCATTTTCTTCAGCATGCCTACTTTCTCCATTCCCATATTTCGGTTCAGGCCTTTACTCTTCCCCTTTTTATGTTTTGGTTCCCACAAATTGTTCCTGTTGGTGGTGGTCAAATAGCCTCCTTTAGTATCTCTTGTAGTGCATGTATCTCATGTATTAGAAAATTCCCTCAGCTTCTGTATATCTGGAGAGGTCTTTATTCCTCCTTCATATCTAAAGGATATCTTTGCTGGGTATGTTATTCTTGGCTCAAATTTCTCTCTGTCAATAGTTTGAATATTTGGTTCCACTCCCTCTTGGCTTGTAGAGTTTCTGCTGACAAATCTGCTGATAATCTAATGGGCTTTCCTTTGTAGGTTACCATCTTCTTTTCCCTGGCTGCCTTAAGGATTCTTTCTTTGTTGTTGATTTTTGACAGCTTCAATACAATGTGCCTTGGAGAAGGCCTGTTGGGGTTGAGGTAATTAGGTGTTCTATTTGCTTCTTGGATTTGAGGATCCAGTTCTTTCCACACATCTGGGAAGTTCTCATCGACAATTTGTTTGAATATACTCTCTGTTACCTTCTCTCTTTCTTCCCCTTCTGGTATGCCCATTATTCTTATATTGCTCTTTTTCATGGAGTTAGAAAGTTCTTGTAGAGTTGTTTCATTTCTTTTAAGTCTCAAGTCTCTTTCCTCTTCCATCTGTGTCATTTCCAGGTTTCTATCTTCGATGTCACTGATTCTCTCCTCCATCTGGTCAACTCTACTACCAAAGCTGGCTATTTCATTTTTCATTTCTTCTATTGAGTTCTTAATCTCCAGAAATTCTATTTGATTCTTCTTTAAAATTCCAATCTCTTTGGTAAAATGTTCATGTTGTTCTTTGATTGTGTTTCTGAGTTCATTAAACTGCCGTTCTGTGTTTTCTTGCATCTTATTGAGTTTTTTCAGAACTGCAATCTTGAATTCTCTGTCATTTAAGTCACATATTTCCATATGTTTAAGTTCCTTTTCTGGAGACTTTTCACTTTCTTTCTGAGCTGTCTTGTTGCCTTGGTTATTGATGACAATTAATGATTTATTATTTCTCTTCCTAGACATCTATAGGAGTGGGTTCTGCAACAGGTAGATAGGAACAGATCTTTCTTTTGTTTTCCAGTACATGTTTGTACATAAACATGTTTTATTTTCTCTCCGGCTGCAGCCTTTTTTTCTCTTTCACACTGTAGTGTTATGTTTTCTCTGCACTATTCCAGTTTCTCACACAATGGGGGATTCCCTGGAAGGTGGGCTTCTCCTCTGTTAATAGTTCATCTGGGTTATAAGGTGCCATGTCCCTTTAGGGATGTGGAGAGCTTTTGAAGTTCCAAAGCTCTTCCTGCACCAGATTCAGAGCCTGTGTGTTTCAGCAGTTCTGTTTACTCCTGCAGGGATCCGCCCAGATAGGTGGGGCCAGGGGCGGGGTGAGTTGTGAGAGGTGGCCCAGAGCAATGGCGGCAACCACCACCACAGCCAGTCCTGATTCCACAGCTCCCTTCCCTTTGCTGGAACTAGTTGGGTTGCGAATCTGTGTCTGCGGTCCACAGTTCTCAGAACAGCAAATATTCTGTTCTTTTGATCTGACACTGCTAGTGTTCCGCTTCTAGCCCCGGGCAGGTGGGGTCAGGGCAAGCTCTGGGAGGGTAGAGAGGGGGGCGGCTAGCCTCAGTGCCTAAGGCTTCTGCCCTCTGCGGCAGTAAGGGCTTAACTACCATTTTCAGTCTTCTTCTCTCCGTCTTTGCTCTGAGGTCTCTGCCATGAGCATAGGGTTCAGCCATGTTATATGCTTCCCCCTCAGCCGTGTGGGCTATAAGCGGAGCCCTAGCAGTCTGAGTTCTTCCCTCTCCCGCAGCTGCGGTAGTTCCGGGATGCAGGGAGCTCGGAGCACTGAGCTAGGTCTGCGTCCTGCACTCCGTGGTTCCGTCTCCGCACTTCTCCCTTCCCTCATCTGCTACTCAAGCGATTCGCCCACCTTTAGGTGAATTCAGTAGTGGGCCTCTTCGTCTTGCCTGTCTGCTGTTCAGGGATTCCTTTGTGGAGTTATCGTTGTTCGATTAGTTGTAAATTCCAGGGGAGCTTTACAGAGGTTCACCTCACGCTGCCATTTTGATGACATCTCTCAAAAGATATTTTTTTGTTTTGTTTTTCACTCTTTTAAAAAATGTCCCCACCTTTATTGAGATATAATTTACAAATAAAAATTATACATATTTAAGGTATAAAATGTGATGTTTTGATGTACATATACATTGTGAAATGATTATCACAATCCAGCTAATTCACATATTCATCACCTCAGATATTTGGTGATTATAGTCAAAAGATTTTAATGAAGAACTTTTCAAGGCATTTTCTTGTTTTCCGTGATCTTGATTTGCCTAGCTGATCATTAAAGTATCTTCAAGTTCAAAAATAGTACGCTTTTACTACTGAAAAAAGAATAGCTTTGAATACAAGATTTAGAACAATTAGGTGGATTTATAGCTAAGTCAATAACTTTACTTAAAATATAATGAACTAAATAGATGGTAACTCAGGAGGGATCTCTTGCAGGATTTCATAAAATCAGATTATATGTTGAGATGTGTCATGTTTTATAGTTTTATCAGTGACTTGAATGAAAGAATTCATAAAAGACAAGCTTATTAAATTATCAGATGACACCAAACTGGGAGGAAAAGTTAATATATGCAGTGTCAGAATTAAAATTTAAACAGAGTTGATGACTCAAAACTAAAAAGAGTTAAGGGTTTTTTTTTGTTTTTTTTTTTAAGGTGAAGCTTAATGAAGAATTTTTTTTTTTAAGGGCACAAACTTTTATTTCTTGAGAAATTGTGAACTGTACATTCAAGATTCAAATTACCTTGATTGCCAAGCACAGTGGGTTGAACTGAACAATGTAGATGGCAGTGATGTCCTTGTATGCAGCCTAAAATCAATGCTATGCTGATACACCTTCTCCTTGAAAAGCCCTCCTTACTTGGTTTCGGAGTCCTTGTTTTACTCCTACTCAGCAAACCATTCCTTTGTCACCTTTACTAGTTGATCCTCATCTCCCCTGTCAATATTGGAGAGCTACAGTGTCTGTACGTCTATTCCATCTCCATTCATTCTTTTAGTGAATAATCACTGACTGATATCACTGATTCTTTGATGTATGTGGACTTCTCCAATTTTAATTCTCAAGTCTAGACCTATCTCTGAGCTCCATATTGACATGTATAGCAGCCTACTTGGATAGACATTCTCCTCTTGACTTTCTAGTAACTATTTCTTACTTAAGCTGACTGAATTCCTAATTTCGTCTTTCACACTTACGCCAGCCTCAGTGTTCCCCATCTCAATGAATGGTACTGCCAGTCTTGCTGTAGTTCAGGACAAAAACTTGGAGTCATCTTTGACTCTTCACTTTTCCTTACACTTCAAATATGATCTTTGAGAAAATTTTGTGCCAATATTTCCAGAATTTCTAGGTTTTCAACATCTTCAATTCTTCAACCTTTATCCAATTTACCAACATCTCTCACCTGGCTATTTCAATAGCCCCCTAACTCTTTTCCTATTTTCACCCTTGCCACATTCTGTGTATTTTGAATTCTGTATTAATCCATTTAAATCTAATAACCCTGCCACTTCTCAGCTCAAAGTCCTCTAATCAGGCCACTGTTCACTTAAATATACTCCTGAAGTTTCTACAGTGGTCTACAAGTCACTCCTACCCCATTACATTTCTGGCCTAATGTAATATCTACCTCCACATCGGCCCCTCTTTATTTCTGTTTCACCTCAGAATAATACATTTCTCCAAGATATCTTTGTTACTTACTCCCTCATATACTCAAATTTTTATGTAAATAGACTTTCTCAGTGAGACTGTCCTAATTCCTCTGTTTAAAAAGTTTCAGTTTCCACTCATCCCAAACTTGCTTCCATACTTAATTTTTCTCCATGACACGTATTACCTTCTACAGTATAACATATATTGTTTTATTATTTCTTTTCCTCTAATATTTTCCTTGACTTCACTATGTCAAGAAATACTGTCTGTTTTGTTCACTGTTTTATCTCTTACCCTTAGGATACTATTGGCATATAGTAGGTGTGCAGAATTTTTTTTCTGAATGAATGCATGAATATGGGAACACATTAAAGATGACTAAATAAAGCTGTTGTCAAAGAGATGAAAAAAAATATGTATCCAAGTTAAATGTTTATCATTTCTAAGGCCTCTAAGAAAGAAAGCAGTTTATAGGAATGGGGACCAAATTAAGAGGCATAAATCCCTCTGTTCTCTTCACCACCACAGACTTTTTATTTTGCATTTATGCCTTTGAAGAAGGGAGTTGAAAACATCAGTTTTAACAGAGATTAATCAAACATTTAAAAAAATAATTTAGCTATTTATGTATAAAAGAGTAGGAAATTTGAAGAGTTAAACTAAATTAACATACTTTAAATTTTTGAGGTGTTAAGTGAAAAAAATAAACTTATCATGAATAGATTCAGAAAGAACCAGTAGTAATGGGTGAAAATTACTGATCCAGTTTCAGTATTTAAAACACCATCATTGATGTTTTAGGCAATTACTGTTTAAAATAGTGTGGTCAGTAGAAAGTATGATATGTATGGTCAGTAGAAAGCTTCCTTTTCCAGGGAGCACTCAAGCCAAGACCAGATGGTTAGCTATCCATGTAGATAAATTATAGAATGAGCTGTGCACTGAATAGGCTTGTAGATTCCATCTGATTTCTAATATTCTGTATTTTTTTTTACTACCAAACATAGATCTATGCACAAATATGGCTATGTGAGTAGCTATATGTGTAGGTACATGTATGATTAACTTTATGACATTTATGTACACATTTAGTATATTTATGTATATATACATATATATCACATATATCACATAAATATACTGGTTTTATGTCTATGGACATTCATTTGATTCTAGAGACCCCCTCATTGCATGTAAAATTCATCAACCTTTGCCTGAGTGCAAAGTTCATACACTACAACCTGTTCCCTTCCAGTATTTTCTCTCTGGGATGTAAAATTCCAAGCATAAAGTCAAGGACTAGGGATGATAAGCATTACACTGGGTCTTTAAAAGATCAAGAGCTGGTCATGCTGATAAATATTTCTATCAACTATCCTTACCGTGTAACCTAAGTTTTAAGTTTTCTCGAATATAAATTCATTTTCCATAGAAAGCAATTATAATTACAATTGCATTTTATAAGACATACTTTCACTTTTTAAGTTAGTTATTAAACTTTTCTATATACAAGTAATTTTCTGAAAATGACAAGCATCGATTAATCTTATGGGTGTGAAATTTACATGTTGAAAAACGGATTACCTTTTATTTACTGAACTAGGTTAAAAAGGAAAGGAAAAAAGATGTCAATGAGTTGGCAAGATAAGTAAAGTTCATATTCTCTGTTGTCTCAAAGTGCAGGTGTTTTGTGTATTATATCTATGAAGGCTGTGAGAACTTTGGGAGAAAATTTTCAGTTGTATTCCAGATAAAATTCTGTTGTGAATGAACTACTTCCAAAAGTTGATGGATGGCATGGTTGTCTAGAATCATCTAGTTTATTAAATTTAAATATTTATATATGTAGGTCAGTGCTTACAATAGTAGTCATTTTTAATGACTCCAAGCAGCACCTCTTAAACTTTAAGGTGGGTAAGAATTACTGAAAGAGTAAAACATAAGTATAGATTCTTGGCCTGACACCCAGGTATTCTGATTCTGTAGGCCAGGATAACACAGAGACATGCTTATTTAACTAGCACAAACCCTTGCCTTCCCTCTCCCAAATGGTATAGGTGGTCCATGGACCACACTTAGCCTAAACTTTGTGAAGATCTACATTTTTAAATCAATGATATCTCTTTGTATGCCTGATTCATACTGTGTAACTATGTATAGAGTATATAGCCCATTTGTATTTAGGTCTAGACTTTTGTTTTATTTTTTTTTCTTGTCACACATGTTTATTCTAACAAATCCTTTCATGTCTTCCGAAACGTATATGGGAAGAATCAACACAATTTCTTTCCAAATGAAAGGCAGCCTGTTCACTTACAGACACATATCTGGGGAGAGAGCACCCTCATGTGGCAATATGATGCTAAAAATATACTGAGATTTAATTTTATGTCATGGGCAACTACCGTACAAGAAACAATTGCTGGTAAGTATACCACCAACCCATTGGATCTTTTTGTTTCCAAAGAGATTTTAGAGGATTTTTTTTTTGAGGCCTAATAAGGAAGGCATTAGCTTGTAAAACTTGTTGCAGTCCTACTGTGGATTTTCAAGTAACAGTAACTGTGGTTTACTTCACTGATTCAGGAAACCCAAATCTGTCTCAATGCTTCTGTTAAGCCATAATTAATAACCATGCAAAATTAAGCTGCTGGGGACTCAGGGTTTATCAGCATACAAACAAAGCATTCTGTTATTAGTTTAGTGGTTTTCCTGGAACATGGGAATAATTTAACTCTACTCCAAAGTCATAAATGAAATATCAAAAATATTCTAAGGCTTAGGAAAAGACTTGAATGATTACTGGTTCAAAAACAACAAAAATAACTTTTTATACAAATGAAACTGCTCTTAAACTTGAACACCTAATTCTCTAAACGAGAAACATTCTTTTAGAGGACAGATAGCCTGCTCGCTACTGTTGTGCGTGGGGAAGGACAGACTGTCTAATAAAACAAAAGCAATAAACTTCAGCCAAAACAATAGCTTTAACCACAATAAACAAAAAAGATATTGGAGTCTAGTATGATATCTTGATTAAAACGTAAGGGAATAATTTTGAATATTTTACAATGAAATTGACAATCATTTAAAATAAGCAGCTTGCCTTTCTGGTGCTATACTTGGCCATGATTGTTATATAAGTAACATGTACTTCCCATTTCAGACAGTGTCCTATGGTTAGCCTGATTTAATATTAACTTCTCAAAAAATTACATCCTTCCTATAAAAGTATATTTTCCTAGCGTTTTAAAAGCACTCACATTTGTTTTTTCTATTGGATATTTTCCCTTTTGACAAATGTAGCTCAACCCTGTTAAAGTTTTTACTTATTTTAGTTTTGTAATATAGATTGTTTTTTATTAGTACTATTTTAATGTAAACAAGGAGCACAAGTTCATTATAAACAATATAGTAAATATACACAAAAAGAAAAGCATGTCACCAAGAAGTTCCCCTTCCCACACTTATTTGGCATAATTGTTTTTAACATCTTGGTTTGTTTGAATCTAGTATTTTTATGCATATGATGGGTATCTTCACAAATAATTGTACATACAGGAAATATATATCATATGTGTACATATGTTTATATTTGTAAACACATATAGCTTTATATCTTTTGAACTTAGTTCGTGAAATTCTTTGTATAATCAATGATCAATAATATATATAAACTTTTATTTAGCCATTCCTTTATTTGGAGATCTTTCCAATGTCTTAATGTTATTTATAACACTGAAATGAATATCCTTGTTCAAAATTTTTGTGTGCATATTTAAATATTTTAAGTTCCTGAATAATTTTAAGATTGCAAATACATATTTTCAATTGCAATCTAGAAAAATTATATCAATTTGCACTTTTACTGACAAGATGAGTAAAGTAGTATTAATAATAGTAGTAATAGTACTTTTAGTACTGTTACTAGTAATAGTACAGTAATAGTACTGAAAACAGCGTGGAACCTATGGCAGTAGGTTACAGAGAAAATATAAAAAGAAAATGGAGACAGTATGATAAAAGTATAGAAAAAGACTAATTTAGATAATTTAGGAAACTCATATCAATTTTAAATTACAAAGTTTGGAATCATAATAGCATTTGAAGAATATAATCAATTTAGGAAACAAAAAGCTGTAAGAAGCAGGGAAATAAATTTAGGAGAAATATAATGACTTGGCAGAATTTTAAAGCTTATTGCAACAGCAAGGAGAACTACTTCAGTAATCATAATCAGCTCTATAGATGACAAATCAAGAAAATCCTAAGAAAACTATACCCATGAAGGTAAGCACAGAGAAGATACACTAAGGACTTAAATTAGAGAACAGATTTTTTAAAGACTGAATCCACAAGACAAATTATCAATATCATCAAGCATGAGAATAAAAAAGATAATGACCAGGAACATAAACAAGAAAATCTACAGAGTTAATAGGGGAAGAAATTGTAAGCTGAGAATTCTTTAGCTACATAGCCCAAAAGTGACATCACAAAGAAGGGAAAGACATTTTCTAATACACAGGTTTTAGGAATTGTACAATCCAGAAATGCTTCTAGAAAAGTTTACTTGAAAACAGACAAATGAGGGTAGAATGAACATAAGAACCCATGGATAGCAACATTGTTTGGGGGTATAGAGGATGCATTACATTACTTAAATATAAAATTATGTAAAGAACATAAAAAGAGGCAATACTATACAAAATTTTAAAAAGTAATGTAAAAGAAAACATGAATTAAAACAATGTAAATCAAATATTATAACAAATATGTGAAAATTATGAACTTATAAATTAAAAGAAAAAATACTTTTAATGTGAATTAAAATAACTATTCTATTCTTAAAATATATATACTCAATTTCATACTCAGTTTATAATAAGGTATGCAAATTGAAAGTTTATCAAAAATTTTAACTAAAAGACAAGTTTGACCATCAAAACTACTCAGTAAGGTAGATACTGCTATCCCTATTTTTACAAAGAGACCTGAGATTTAGAAATTTTTATAGATTTTAATAAATTCAATTTTTTTTGGACCTGATTGCTACAATTTCGTGTTCTTTCTGGTACATTATGTCACAAAAGTTTTGTTTCCTAAATTTCTAATATATGTCGTTATTTTCAGATAGTAAATTTCACTTTTTAAAACTATTTTATAACTATCTTAGTGCATATTGTGGACCATCAGGAAAATGTAGAGTAAAAAGAAATAAAGTGAATGAAGCAAATCCACATGTTAAACTGATTAATTCAATGTAATATGAACTGGATTTTAAGATACCTCTATTCTTCTGAGGTTGCCAAGAACTTGATGTTCTTTAAAATATTTACTTGATTTCTTATTTGTAAAATGAGTTAATATTATTAATCATGCGTAGCATTGTAGGCTACTTCAAAGAAAAATGAAGTAATACTTTCAGTCTGCACATGAGCATATACCTGGCTTAAAACCTTTCTAATAAGAACGAGAACCAGTGCAGGGCAAACACTTATGTGACAGTATAGTCCGGGAAGCGGGAATCCCTGTCTGTTTTATGCACCTTTGCATTGCCAACACCTCACCTGATGCTCATTCCACACTTGCTGTTTAACAAACTATTGTTAAATCAACTAGTTAATTAGCAACTTAGTTATTCAATAAAAAGGAGGCTTAAAGAGGGAAGGAGCTCTAGGGGGAAGGGTTTTAGGATTTTCTAAAGAAAGAGGATTTGTTGAGAAAAACTAAATCTACTCTTTAAAGTTACGGTAATATTATAAAACAGTTAACTTAGACATAAACATGTTTTAACAATTGAAAACAATAAACAGATATAGCTACAATGTGGGTCTGTAATTAGCTACTAATCCTTTCTCACAAAAAAGTGACAGAATCTGGCTTGCTGTTCACCAGTTTCCCTTCCATCCCACACATAAAGGTTAATATTCTATATCACTAAGCAGCATGGTTCATTCATATCAGACTGGCTATTCCTGGATCTGAACTTATATATAAATTTCAGAGTTCTGAGTCATATGTATACAACTACTCAATGGAAAGCACTTAAGCTCCCAGCTTAATCAATTGTATTTCTAGAGTTCTTGGTTTCTGTTTTCATATAAACCATGAAAAAATGGAAGACAGTTGCACTCACAGCATTTGTAAAACATGTTCTCCAGCAGCCTGTGGGAGTAGTTAT
Source organism: Rhinolophus hipposideros (assembly GCF_964194185.1). Taxonomy (NCBI): domain Eukaryota; kingdom Metazoa; phylum Chordata; class Mammalia; order Chiroptera; family Rhinolophidae; genus Rhinolophus; species Rhinolophus hipposideros. The sequence continues at coordinate 27,984,089 of NC_138052.1, read as the reverse complement.
AAAGGGAGTAGTTATAAAGGATGACTGATGGACTTTGCTAGAGTTATTTGATTACACACACACACATACACACACACACGTAACACCATTTCATTGTGTCTCCCCTAATTCTTAAAATTTTGCTACTCAGTAATTATTTCAAATGCTTTACCCAATATTTTCTAGGTGATACAGAATTATGTCACCTTCTCTCCACCTGCTGCTCACTTCTCCCCAGTTGCAGCATCCTGACAAAGCTTCCACACAAATGCCCCTTCCTCCCAAACCCATATACACATATGACGCATACACATGTGTGTATACACACACACACACACATACACATACACACACACACACACACACTATGTGTTTGGTTGTTACCCAGCTTCTTTATTCCTAGATTTGAGCACTAAAACTAGGAGTCAGTCTGTTTATATTGTACGCATGGAAAACTTGGCAGGCTAATGTTTTTTTTTAAGTTATGGCAATTATAAGATACAGATTTTTTGGTCTGCTTCTCATTCTTCCTTTATACAATCAGTAACTGAAGAAATGGGCCCTTAATTTTGTTATATGAAATATCTGTTTTTCTGCTTCTCATTCACTTGTGATTCATTGTGATTTTGAGTAAATCATCATTGTTTTTGGTCTACAGTTTCGTCATCTATGAAAGAAAGGAATTAAACAAATTACCTCAAAAGTCTCTTTCGTCTCTAACATATAAGTCAGAAAATCATTAGATTGAAATCTATGAAATGGCACTTTCTAGGTCAAATTTTTGAATGTTGGTATTTCATGATTTGTCCTAGTATTTGGATATCTTGCAAGACTAAAGATGTAATATTTATACTTGTTCAAAGAGTGGCATTGCCATATGTGGTCTTTATTATGTTGAGGTACTTTCCTTCTATACCCATTTTGTTAAGTGTTTTAATCATAAATGGATATGTTACCTTGTCACATGCTTTTTCTACATCTATTGATATGATCACATGATTTTTATCCTTTATTTTCCTGATGTTGTGTATCACATCGATCATTTTGCATATGTTGAACCATCCTTTTGCCCCTGGAATGAACCCCACTTGATCGTGATGTATAATCTTTTTAATGCATTGTTCTATTTGATTTGCTAGAATTTTGTTTAGCATCTTTGCATCTGTATTCATCAGAGATATTGGTCTGTAGTTTTTTTTTCTTGTGTTATCCTTACGAGGTATGAGGATAATGTTGACCTCATAAAATGAGTTAGGAAGTATTCTTGCTTCTTTTCAATTTTTTGGAAGAGTTTGAGGAGGACAGGTATTAAATGTTTGGTAGAATTCACTAATGAAGCAATCTGATCCTGGACTTTTGCTTTTGGGGAGATTTTGGATGATTGTTTCAATTTCTGTACTGTTGATCAGTCTATTTAGATTTCCAGTTCTTCATAATTCAGTCTAGGAAAGTTATACATTTATAAGAGCTTGTCCATTTTTTCTAGGTTACTGAATTTGGTAGCATATAGTCATTCATAGTATTCTCATATTCTTTTTACATGTATTTCTGTGGTAACCTTCATGATTTTTCCTCTTTCATTTCTGATTGTTTATTTGTGTCTTTTTTTCTTTTTTCCTTAGTGAATCTAGCCAGGGGTTTCTCAATTTTATTAATCTTTTCAAAGAACCAGCTCCATGTTGCATTAATTTTTTATTGCCTTTTTGTTCTGTATTTTATTAAATTCTGGTTTAATTTTTGTTATTTGCTTCCTTCTGCTGACTTTGGGTTTCATTTTTTTTTTCTAGTTTTGTTAAGATGTAATGTTAAGTTGTTTATTTGGGATTTTTTAAATTTTTATTTCTTGAGATAGACCTGTAATGATATAAATTGCCCTCTATTTGCTGCTTTCACAGTATCCCAATAATTTTGATACAATACATTTTATTCTTATTTGTTTCTATATATCTTTTGATCTCTTCTTTTATTTCGTCTTTGATCCAGTCATTCTTTAGTAGCATGTTTTTTAATCTCCATATAGTGTTTTTCCTGCTTTCCTTTTTCAGTTGATCTACAGTTTCAAAACGTTGTGGTCAGAGAATACGCTTGGTATGATTTTCAGTCTTTTAAAGTTGCTGAAGATACCTTTTTGTCCCACCATATGGTCTATCCTTAAGAATGTTCCATGTACACTAGAAAGAATGTATAGTCTGTTGTTCTAGGATGAAAGGCTCTGTCAGCTGATATCATACTTAATGGTGAAAAACTTAAAGCTTTTCCTCTAAGACCAGGAACAAGACAGGAATGCCCTCTGTCAACACTGTTATTCAACTTAGTTTCGTCAGTCCTACCCAGAGCAATCAGGGAAGAGAAAGAAATAAAAGACATCCAAATTGGGAATGAAGAAGTTAAATTGTCACTTTTTGCAAATGACATAATTATTTATATAAAAAACTCTAAAGACTCCACCAAAAAACTATTAGAAACAATAATCAAATACAATAAAGTTGCAGGGTACACAATCAGTGTAAATAAATCCATTGCATTCCTATACACTAACGTTAGAATTTCATAAAAAAGAAATGAAAAATGCAATTCCTTTTACAATTGCAACAAAAAGAGTACAATACCTAGTAATAAACTTAACAGAGGATGTGAAGGACCTATACACTGAAAAATACAAGGCATTATTAAAAGAAATTGAAGAAGACACAAACAAAAGGAGAGATACTCCATGTTCATGGATTGGAAGATTCAACATAGTTAAAATGGCCATATTGCCCAAAGCAACATTCAGATTTAATGCAATCCCCATCAAAATACCAATGGCAGTTTTTTTAGAAGTAGAACAAAAAAATAATCAGATTTGTATGGAATCACGAAAGACCCCAAAGAGCCAAAACAATCTTAAGAAGAATAAGACTGGAGGCATCACACTCCCTGATTTCAGTTTATATTACAAATTGACAACAATCAAAACAGCATGGTACTGGCAGAAAACACACACACACACACACACACACACACACACACAGACCAATGGAATAGAATTGAGAACCCAGAAATAAACCCATAATCTTGAGATTATCATGCTAAGTAAAATGAGTCACACAGAAGTCGAGAACAATATGACTTCACTCATATGTGACATATAAAATTAAAAGGAACAAACAAACAAGACACAGACAACAGTTTAGTAGTTACTAGAGGGAAAGGGGAAGTGTGGTAAAAGAGGGAAAAGGGGGTCAAATATATGGTGATGGAAGGAGAACTGACCCTGGGTGGTGAACACACAATGCAATATATAGGTGATGTATTATAGAAATGTATACTTGAAACCTATGTAATTTTACTAACCAATGTCATCCAGTAAATTTAATAAAAATGTTGAAAAAAATGGCATTGCTATTTGATGTCTTTGAGATTATGTCATTCATTTTTTTTCTTCAGTGCCTGAGATTCTGAGCTCTATCAGATCTGTTTTTTAGTGTTGTACGCCCTAGTGCCTAGAACAGTGTCTGGAAATACTAGACATAGGGTAAATGTTTGGTGAATGAATAGTGTTGTGACTAAAAATTATCAGTTTCTACAGAATTGTAATTGTTAATAATGATGATAATCAGACATGTTGAAATACTAGAGTAGATAATACCAAAGGTGAAATTTCTGACAGCTGTTAATGGGAAGGTGACAAGTTAATCTTAGCTAAAATAATCAAAGGTGTGGCACAGCAGAGACAAAGATTAAAAGCTGTGTCAGGTTAGTATAGGGCTTATACATGGCTTTATGAATATTGCTTTTAAAATTATATGCATTTTTATGATTATAAATGTTCGTATTATAAATGTAAAATATAGACTTTATACCATATTTTTATTATGACTTTTCTATGTTTAGATAGACAAATACCACTGTGTTACAATTGTTTACAGTATTCAGTACAGTAACATGCTCTACAGGTTTGCAGCCTAGGAGCAACAGGCTATATCATATGTGTAGTAGGCTGTGCCATCTAGGTTGGTTTGAGTGCAATTTATATTTGCACAATGAGAAAATCATCTAATGACACATCTCTCACAATTCATTCCTGTCATTAAGTGACTCATGATTATATTTGTCTTCTATGTCTGTCTTATTTCACATAGAATAATATGCTCCAGGTTTATTCATCTTATCACAAGTGACAGGATTTCCTTTTTTTATTTATTGCTGAATAATATCACATTGTGTGCGTGTGTGCGTGTGTGTGTCTGTGTGTGTGTGGGGGGGTGTACCTCACATTTTCTTTATTCATCTGTCAGTAGACACTTAAGTTGTTTCTATGTCTTGGCTATTATGAACAACACTGTACTGAAAATGGGAGTGCAGATATCGCTTCAAAATACTGATTTCATTTCCTTTGGATATATACCCAGAAGTAGAATTTCTGGATCATATAGTATTTCTATTTTTAATTTATTGAGGAACTTCCGTACTGTTTTCCACAATGACTCTACTGATTTACATTTCACCAAGAGTGCATAAGGGTTCGTTTTTTCCCACATCCTTGCCAAATTTGTTATCTCCTGACTTTTTGAAAATGGCCATCTCATATGTTTGAGGTGATAACTCAATGTGGTTTTGATTTGCATTTCCTTGATGACTAGTGATGTTGACCATCTTTTCATATACCTGTTGACCATTTGTATATCTTCTTTGAAAAAGTGTGTGTGTGTGTGTGTGTGTGTGTGTGTGTGTGTATATATATATATATATATATATATATATATATACATCTTTTTTATCTAATCATCTATCGAAGGACACTTTGGTTGTTTCCATGTCTTGGCCACCTTAAAATAAAGCTGCAATGAACATTGGAGAACATATATCTTTCCAGATTAATATTTTCAAATTTTTTTTTGGTAAATATACAGGAGAGGAATTGCTGGGTCATATGGTAATTCTACTCTTAATTCTTTGAATATACACAATGGAATATTATTCTGCCATAAGAAAAGTTGAAATAATGCCATTTGTGACAACATGGATTGATCTTGATGCTAAGTGAAATAAATCACACAGAAAAAGTTGAGAACCACATGATATTTCACTGATATGTGGGATATAAAACTGAAAGCAATGAAGGAACAAGACAAACAGAAACAAAAACTCATAGACACAGACAATAGTTTAGTCATTACTAGAGGCTAAGGGGGAGTGGGGGTGGTAGATGAGGGTAAATGAGGTCAAATACATGGTGATGGAAGGAAAACTGACTCTAGGTGGTGAACCCACAATGTGATATATAGATGATGTATTACAGAATTGTACACTTGAAACCTATGTAAGTTTACTGATCATTGTCATCCTAATAAACTTTAACTAAAAAAGAAAAGAAAAGTGTCTGTTCAGGTCCTTCGCAAATTTTTTAAATCGAATACTACTGCTTTATAGAAGTTTTTTTTGTGTATTTTATATGTTAAACTTTTATCAACTATTTGGTTTCCAAATATTTTCCCCTATTCCTAGGTTGCATTTTCATATTGTTGAGTGTTTCTTTTGCTGTACAGAAGCTTTTTAGTTTGATGTGGTTCACTTCTTGATTTTTGTTTTTTGTTGTTGTTGCCTATGCTTTTGGTTTTATATTAAAAAAATCATTGCCAAAACCAGTGTCAAGGAGATTTTTCTCTTAAGTTTCCTTCTAGGAGTTTTATGGTTTCACATCCTACATTAAACTCTTTAGTTCATTTTGAATTAATTTTTGTAAATGGTGTAAGATAGGATCCAGTTTCATTCTTCTATATGTGGGTATTCAGTTTTCTCAACACAGTTGATTGAATAGACTATTACTTACCAATTGTGTATTTCTGTTCCCTTGTCAAAGATTAGTTGACCTTATATGCATGGATTCATTTGGGGGCTTATTATTTTTTTCTATTTGTCTATGTATTTTTTATGTGAGTACCGTGCTGTTTTGATGACTATAGTTTATAATATAGTTTGAAATTAGGAAGTGTGATGCCTCCAACTTTGTTGTTTCTCAAAATTGTTTTGGCCAATGGTCTTTAGTGGTTCCACATGAACTTTAGGATTTTTTTTTTTCTATTTCTGTGAAAAGTCATTGAAATTTTCGAAGAGTTTACGTTGATACTGTAGATTGCTTTGGACAGTATAGACATTTTAGCAGTATTCAATCTTCTAGAACATAGAGTATGGTATATCTTTCCATTTGTTTGTATTATATTCAATTTCTTTCATCAGTGGCTGATAGTTTCCAGGGTACAGATATTTTACTGCCCTGGTTAAATTTATTCCTAAATAATTTATCTTTTGTTGCTACTGTAAATAGGATTGCTTTCTTAATTTCTTTTTTAAATAGTGTGTTGTTAGTATATAGGAACACAAATGATTTTTGTATATTGATGTTTTCTTTATTTTTTCTGCAACTTGACTGAATTCATTTTTTAGTTCTATAGTTATGCATGTGCGTGTGTGTGTGCATGTATGTGTGTAGTCTTTAGGATTTTCTATATGTAAGATTATGTCATCTGCACACAGAGACAATTCAACTTCTTCCTTTATGATTTGGATGTCATTGATTGATTGATTGCCTGATTTCTGTGGCTAGGTCTTCATGTTGAATAGAAGTGATGAGAGTGGGCCCCTTGTCTTATTCCTGATCTGAGAAGAAAAACTTTCAGCTTTTCTCTGTTGAGTATGATCTTAGCTGTGTGCTTGTCATATATAGCCTTTATTATGTTTAGGTACATTCCTTCTTTACTTAATTTATCAAGAGTTTTTATCATGAAACGATGTTGAATTTTATTAGTGTTTTTGCATCTATTGAAATGATCATAGAATTTTTATCCTTCATTCTGTTAACATTTTCACACATAAATGAAAGTAATAAGAATGGTACAATGAACCACATTTACTTATCTTCCAGATTCAATATTTATCAAGATTTTACATCGTTTGCCTCATCAGTCTTTTTCTCGCCTTTGTTGTCGTATTTTAAAATTAATGCCCAAATTGAGTCATTTTATCTGTACATATGTTAGTATGTTTTTTTTAAGTAATACAAACATTTTATATAGCTGTAAAGCCAACACAATTTTAAAATAAATTTTTAGTATCACCATAGTACATGATTGAATTGCTCTAGGTATCTCAAGCATGTCTTTTTACAGCTAGTTTCTCTGAGTTATAATCTGAACAAGAACCACACATTACTTTTGGTTGTTTGTTCTCTTAAATCTATTTTAATCTATAACAATCACCCTTCCTTATTGTATCCTGCTATTGATGGCTTATAGAGGAGTTCTTCTGTAGAATATTTTACACTCTGGATTTGCCTGTTTATTTACTTGGTGTTATTTAATTTTTGGGGGGTTTTAGTATACACTATAAATGTAAGTTAATGGTATTAGGGATAGGCATTTGAGCTCCAGTTTCACATATTTAAGACTGATTTGCCTGTAGTAAAGTTCCCCATCAACTTTTCATCTAACTTTTTATTTGTTGATATTCATTAACTAAATTAATTGTTTATTAAGGTTGCAAAATATTGATTTCATAAATCTATAATTTCTTCTGCATGTGTTAGCTAGAATTCCTGGATTAAAACTTCCCATTTTCAACTATAATTATGAGTTAATTTGAAATAGAGTTTATAAAAGGAAAGTTGAGTTAAATATTCAATGATTTCTTTATTAGCTAGTTTTGAGATCAGGAGTTAGAATCATCGATACCTCCAATTCTTATTATTTTCGTTATCACATAATGGTATAAATTATTTTGAAAATAATAATAATACTTACAGTTAAACTAAAGTTTAAGATTTTTTCATAGTTCTATTTTTGTTTAAGACTTATATTCCTCTAAGCATGTACAGTCAAAATACTATGCTATAAAGTCATTTGAAATAATTCTCCTTTCTGATATAGAATTGAATTTATTTCCATCTTTAAAATAATTTTAAATATTTTTCTTTATATAGTTTTATTCTTGAAAATGTAAAATACTATGTTTCCAGTGTTAAGACTATTCAGCTAGTTATATTCAAAGAAGTCTCACTTCTATTCCTGTCTCCATTAACTCATTCTCTGTTTCTTCAGAATAATCATCATAATCAATTTTAGTTTATCTTTCCAGTATATTCAAATATAGATGCATTTTTTTAATAATCTTTTTTTTTTTTTTTTACAAAGAATTGAACATTCCATTCATGTTATTCTGAAGTTTGCCTTTTTAAAATATATCCTGATAGTCACTCCATTTGACAATGGTTCTTAACTGGGGAAATCCTCCCCGGGTGGGGCCAGGGTTAACAATGTTTGAGACATTTTGAGGTGTCACAGCTTGGGTGGGGGAGCTGTTATTGGCATCTGGTGGATACAGGCCAAAGATGAGACTAAACATCTTACAATGCATAGGAAAGCCAACCACGAGAAAGAAATGTCTGGTCCAAAAATGTCAGTTATGCCAAGACACGCAATTGTCTTGGTAAATCTTGTTGTATAGTGACCTCCTTAATATCCTTGTCTGATAATTTAGAATATCTGTGTCACCTTGAGGTCACTTTTTACTAACTAAAATTTTAAAAATTATATTCTGAACAGTGTGGATATTATGAAACAGTGAGTCTGAAAGACCTTCTCTTTCTTTAATAGGAGTTGAATTTTCTTCTAACAGTTGTATAAATTACTTCCTGAGTCTATTGATCCTGTCAAGTTTGGTTTAAGACTGTGTTAGAATTTATCTGTATAATTTTTGTCCTTAGTTCTATAACATGACCCTTAATCTAGATTGTAATTCTTACTTCTGAGTTATTACTTTTCTGGATCTCAATGGTGAATTTTCTTGGTAGCCTCTGTACTGTGCCTGCCTTAGAGCTCCACTGTGTTCCAGCATTGCACGTGCTCTGATATGTCTCTTCAGCTTTTTGTGTCCCAGTTAGTATGAAAAAATTCATCCTGGTTTGCCCAGGAATGTCCCAGTTTTAAAACTGAAAGTCCCATGTCTTGGGAACTCCCTCAGCCCCCCAAAACTGAAATGATTGGTTACTCTGTTCCTAGGGACTGCTCTCTGCTAGACTCACAGAGATTGTATTATACAGCCCTCAACCAAGGACATATGGGGTCACCCCAGTGCAGATTTCTAAGGCAGGTCTGCATATCTCCCGCTCTCTGGTATTCTACACTAAAAATTCTAGAAACCTCAACAACCACAAATTCATTAAATTATAACTACAAATTTTCCAAAACTAGGCAATCATTTTTTAAGTACAAATTTAAGAATCACCCTCAAATAGGGGAAAAAAAAAAAGCTCAAATAAGAAAATAGGAAAACAAAACAAAACAAAACAACTTTAAAAAGAAGAAACAACCAAAATAAATCTCTTGCCAGACACAGAATTGTAGATTGTAGGGTTCTGCTGTTGTTGTTGTTGTTTTCCTTTCGATGCTTTCCGTCCTGCTGTCCTGGTTTGTGAAGAGAAATCCGATGCAATTCTTACCCTTTTTCCTCTATAGGTCAGGTGATTTTTTTCCCCCCTCACTCTGGCTTCATCCAAGATTTTTAATTTGTCTTTGGTTTTCTTTAGTTTGAATGTGAAATGCTTAGGTATTTATATTTTGGTGTTTAACCTGCTTGATGTTCTCTGACCTTCTCAGGGTTGTTTATAGTCTGTTGATAATTTTGCAAAATTTACAGCCCACGAATAATGGGAAATTTGAAAAAGACCCATCCTAATACAGCCTAAAATCAAGCTTAAAAAGTAATTTTTATTATTACTTTAGCTATTTTTTTTTTTTACTCTTTCTCTATTCTACTCTATCTTTATTCTTTTTAAGGTTTTCACATTATGTATGTTACACTGTCCCAGAATTATTGGGTATTTCTTCCATTCATTTTTTTCTCCACATTTTAGTTTGAAAAATTTCTATTTACATATCTGCAAGCTTCCTGATTCTTTTCTTGTCTGTGTCCAGTTTACTGCTGAGCTCATCAAATCCAGTCTTTATTTTTGTTACAAATATTATTTTTTTCCTGGCATTTCTTTTTGATTCTTTCTTGGACTTTACATTTTTTCGCTTACATTGTTTATCAGTTTTTGTAGGTTATTTACTTTTTCTTTTAAAACCCTTAGCGTATTTACCATAGTTATTTTAAATTCTGGATGTGATATTTCCAAAATTTCTGCTGTATGTCTGTCTTATTCTGTTGTTTACTTTGTCCTTTCAGACTTCTCTGCCTCTCTCTCTCTCTCTCTCTCTCTCTCTCTCTCTCTCTCTCTCTCTCTCTCTCGCTCTCATTTTATCTTGCCTTTTAGCATGCATTGTAATTTTTGGTTGGAAGTTGGACATGATACATTGGGTAATAAGAATGGTGGTAAATAGACCTTTAGTTTTATGTTTGTCTGGATGGGAAGATGGCTAGAGGTAACTGGAGTTGGGTATTTTCCTTTCTGCAGGTTAGTTAGTAATTTCCTTTGAGGATAGGCAGAAGACAGAATTCTCTGGGAATATCTGTAAATGGTCACTTCCCTCTCCCCCCACTTCTTGCTAAAATATCAGAGATTTTCTCACATCTTTATGGTGACAACTTGGTGGTGCTTCAGGAGGTAAATCTCAAAAAAACACAAAACAAAACAAAAAACTCACCCCCTTAAAACAACTTGCCCATTAGGAGTACATGCTCGGTTTGAAGCAGCTGATTACAGTTTATGTTTTCCTACCAGACTCTGGCTCTAGCGAGTTTTGATCCTGTTAGGCTATTCCTTGTATTCACTTGCCTCTCCTGTTTGTAGGGCATCCACTTGCCCTATTTCCCTATGGCCAGTTGCTCTATGGGCATCCACTTGCCCTATGGCCAGCTGTCTGTTGAATCTAAGTTACTGGTTTTAACTTTGTTCATTTTTTTTCGTATTGTGAGGATGGTAGTGACATCTTCTAAGATCTTGCCGTGTCAGAGACTGGCCATGACTTTCTTTACACCTCAGGCTGGATTTTAGGCTGGATTAGGATGGGTCTTTTTCAAATTTGCCTTTTTTCTTAGGATGTGGTCTTATCTCAAGGACACAGTCTTTGTGGAATTTCAACTGAAAGCCTGGATTTTCTCCAAAGACTCTTTACTCTGACTGGAACTGAATACCATTGTCTCCGCAGTACTATGTATCTCTGAAATCTCTGCTCATCTCTTCATTCAGTCTTTTGTCTTCTTTAATCTATAGTCTAGGTTTCTTAGAATCTTGGCTTGAATATTTTAGAAGTTGATTAAGGACTGGAGTGTAATTTTTACACAGATAGCCCTTTAGCTTTCTTGAACACCGATTTTTGTTTGCACCCTAGAAAGACTGCCACTCTCTATTTGGGATATTTTTCCTTACAGAGTAGTTTCTAAAGTACATTTAGGTAGAAAAGTAGCTGTAATGAGGCTTACTTCATGTGCTTTCTTTCTTCCAAACAATGAAGCAACATGTTGATTGTTTTCTCATGCATTAAATCAGTTGTTTTATATGTTTTGTAAAACTTTATTTTATTAATGGTGATATTAAGCAAGGGGTAGGAAGTCCAATACCAGGTACTCTGTATTTGCCAAGCACCTTTGTACTTGAGTCGTAGTTTGCCTAAATATAGAATCTAGGACAGATAGCTTATGCCTTTGGCATTTTGAAGGTATAACTTCTAGTAGATTATGATTATGAAGGCTGGGTTTATCATAGTTACTATGTAATTTATGAAACTGATGAAGAATTGTCACTTAACTTGCTTTCCTCAATTTATTTTTTAATGGCTGTACAAATACTTGACATGTTCACATGTAAATGAGCAATATTGGATATGTTATTTAAAAAAGGCATTGAGACCATCTCTGTTGATGTAATGAACCATGACTCAAAATATTTAATATTTTCTTCTTTGAAAAATTTTCTTTTTACTTCTGATTTTGGAAATTTTTTTTAACAAGTTTTCATTTTCCCAGTTTGGACTTTTCAAAATGCAAAATTTTTACAAAGGTATTCTTTTTAACAATAATAGCAACCATTTATTAAAGAGTTACTCTGTAGAAGACACCAATCCAAACAGTAATACAATTAATTTATAGACATTCATTTATAACTGTGCTATGGTCTGAAATTTGTGTCCCACAATTCGTGTGTTGACGTAGTAACCTTACCCAGTACCTCCAAATGTGAGTGCATGTAGACATAAGGTCTTTAAAGAGATAAGTCAGCTAGAAGGAGGACTTTGGGGGATTGCCTTAATTTGACTAGTTTCCTTATAAAAGAGGAAATGTAGACACAAATATATACAGAGGGAAGACGATGTGAAGACAGACAGATGATGGTCATCTACAAGTTAAGGAGAGAATCTTGGAAAAGATTCTTCCCTTCAGACGCTACGAATGAACCAACTTTGCCAAAACTTTTTTTTTATATATAAATTTTTATCTTTAAATTACAATTGACATGCAATATTATATTAGTTTCGGGTGTACAACATACTGATTAGCCATTTATATAACTTACAAAGTGATCACCCCAATAAATCTAGTTCCCATCTCACACCATACATAGTTATTACAATATTGACTATGATCCCTATACTATACTTTATATGCCCTTTTTATAACTACCAATTTGTTCTTCTTAATCCCTTTCTGTTTTTGACCTATCCTTCCAATGCCTCGTCCATCTGGCAACCATCAAAATGTCCCCTGTCTATGGGTTTATTTCTGTTTTGGTTGTTCGTTGATTTTGTATTTTAGGTTCCACATATAAGTGAATTCATATGGTATTTGTCTTTTCCTACCTGACTTATTTCACTCAGCAAATACCCTCTAGGTCCATGTTGTTGCAGATGACAAGATTTCATTTTTTAAAAATTTTTATGCCTGAATAATATTCCATTGCATATATGTACCATCTTTTCTTTATCCATTCATTTATTGACAGACACTTAGTTGCTTCCATACCTTGGCTATTGCAAATAATGCTGCAATGAACATATTAATGCATATGTTTTTTTCAAATTAATGTTCTAAGTTTCTTCTGGTAAATACCCAGAAGTGGAATTACTGCGTCCTTCTGTTTTTTTGTTTGTTTGCTTGTTTGTTTGTTTTTTTTTTTTTTTGTTATAGCCTTTGTGTAAAGTTTATTTTGTCTGGTATAAGTATCGCTGCTTCAGATTTTCTTGTTTGTTTCCATGTTCATGAAATATCTTTTTCCATCTTTTTACTTTTTAGTCTGTGTGTGTCCTTCGATCTGAAATGAGTCTCTTGTAGGCACCATATGTAAAGGTCTTGTTTTCTTATCCATTCAGCTACCGTATGTCTTTTGATTGAACATTTAGCCAGTTTATACTTAAAGTAATTGTTGATAGATATGTACTTATTGTCACTTTATTATTCTTATTTTTTAATCTCCCCCCCCCCCTTCTTCTTCTGAAAAATGTCCCTTTAACATTTCTTTTTTTAAATTTTATTTTTCTATTAGATTTAGGTGTACAAAAAAAAGGTAATAGTTAGATATTTAAACCCTCATAAAGTGATAACCCACCTCCGAAGCTACTACCCCTTGACATCTTCTATAGCTGTTACAATACCATCGACTATCTTCCCTATGCTGTACTCCACATCCTGTGACTATATATACCTATATATTTAGTTATAGTTGACATTCAATATTATTCAACTTCAGCTCTTCAGGTGTATAATGCATTGGTCAGGCATCTATACAGTCTATGAGGTAATCCCCCTGATGAGTCTAGTGCCCATCTGGCACCTTACATGACCTTTACAACATTGTTGATTATATTCCCCATACTGCATTAACTACCAATTTGTATTTCTTAATGCCTTCACCTTTTTCACCCTGCCCCCAATCCTATTCCCATCTATCACCCTGATAGATCTAGTACCTATCTGGTACCATACCTAGTTATTACAATATTATTGACTATATTCCTTATGCTATACCCTATAGCCCCATGACTACTATATAATAACCAATTTGTACTTCTTAGTCCTATATAACAACCAGTTTGTACTTCTTAATCTCTTCCCCTTTCACCCATTCTTAACCTCCCTCCCATCTTAAAATTGTCCCTCTAAGATTCCTTGTAATACTGGTTTGGTGGTGATGAACTCCATCTTTTTGTTGTCTGGGAAGCTCCTTATCTGTCTTTCAATTCTAAATGACAACCTTGCTGGGTAGAACGATCTTCGTTGATGGTCCTTGCTTTTCACCACTTTGAATGTTTTGTGCCAGTCCCTTCTGGCCTGCCAATTTCTGTTGAGAAATCAGCTGCCAGTTTTATGGGGACTCTCTTGTAGGTAGCTAACTGCTTTTCTCTTGCTGTTTTTAAGATTCTCTCTTTGTATTTAATCTTTGGCATTTTAATTATGATGTGACTTGGTGTTGGCCTCTTTGGGTTTATCTTGTTTGGGACTCTCTGTGTTTCCTGGGCTTGAATATTCATTTCCTTCACCAGGTTAGGGAAGTTTTCTGACATTATTTCTTCAAATAGGTTTTCAATTCCTTGCTCTCTCTCTTCTTCTGGTACTCCTATAATGCAAATGTTGGTATGCTTGATATTGTCCCGGAGGCACCTTAAACTCTCCTCAATTTTCTGCATTCTTTTTTTGCTTTTTGCTGTTCTCGTTGGGTGTTTTCTGCTACCTTATCTTCTACATTGTCGGTTGGATCCTCTGCTTCATCTAATCTACTGTTGATTCCCTGTAATATATTATTTCCATTATTGTATCCTTCATTTTTGACTGGTTCTTTTTTTATGGTTTCCATCTCCATTTTTATGCTTCCTATCTCTTTGTTGAAGTTCTTCCTGAGATCAGTGAGCATTCTTATAACCAGTGTTCGGAACTCTGCATCTGATAGATAGTTTATCTCTGTTCACTTAGTTATTTTTCTTGGGACATATTTCTTTTATTCTGTTCTGTTCTTTTATTTGGGACATGTTTCTTTGTCTCCCTGTGTTTGTTTCTATGTATTGGGTAGGGCTGCTATGTCTTCCAGTCTTAGTAGAGTGGCCTTATATAGTCGATGTGCTGTGGGGTTCAGTGGCAGTCTTTCTGGTCACTTGAGCCATGCACTTGTGTGGGTTGTGTGTACCCTCCTCTTGTAGTTGAGCCTTGTTTGATAATTGCACATCAGTGTGAGGGACTGACCCTTGGGCTCACTGTTGTGAAGATTGGCCGTGACTACAGTGGAAGGATTATTGTGCAGGGGCTGATGCTACAGAGTAGGATCTGCCTCAGCAGGGCTCTGATGCCTGCCCAATCTCCCCCTTGGGTGTGTTGTACTTGGAGATGGCTAGGTGATGTTCCAGCTCATTTTGAAGCTGGCCCCTGGGGGCGCCAGCCCCAGGATCACCTTGGAGGTGATCTGCTGTAGGTCTACCATAGCCACAACCTGTGCCCCTCCTAGAGCCACCCAGTGGGAGCCAGAAAGAAATTAGCACATGTCTGCCACCTGTGCTGTGTTTGGTAGTGCCGTTGAGAGGCTGAGCTACGAACCAAGGTCAGCTGTCGCTAATGCCAGTTTAGGGCTGCTCAGCCAGAGGTGCAAGACAAGCTCAAGCCACATGCTGCTTGTCTGGGTTCCATGAACTTTGAGAGACACTAGGAAACTGCAGCTTGAGCCAAGGCAGGTGGTCTGCATGAAAAAGCCACTGAAAGCAGCCTGGGTGTGCCTGAAAGTTGGGTGGGGCCATGTCTCGATTCGCCATGGCTTGGCCAACTAATGGTGGAGACTCAGAAATGGCAGCAGCCTGTGTTTGCACACTAAGAAGGAGGAGGGCTCAATAAAGAAACAATGGCCTCCACCAGCTCCCCTGTGCATGAGAAAGCTACCTCTCCAGCCCCCATCCCAAGCCAGACAACTCAGTTTTCCCCCATGTGTCTCTGCCGCCTTTCCAGCCACTGCCCCAGCACTGGAGCTCAGAGGGAGTGATTTCGTTGGTGGGTAAGTCCACACACGGTCCCTTTAAGAGGAGCACCTGTGAATACAGACACACTCAGTCTCATTCAGTCACAACCTCTGCTGGTTTTTACAACCAGAAAATATGGGGACTTCTTTCCCCCGCCCTGGAAGCCTGGACTGGAATGGAATCTATGGCTCCTCTAGGGGATAGGGAGGGGACCCCCGCAGCCAAAATAGACCTCTCAATCTTTAATAGTCACACAAGGGTATGGGACCAGCCTGTTCAGCATCTCTGACCTTCCTACCAGTCTGGAGGTGGCTTCTTCTGCACGTCCTTAATTGAAACACTTCAGTTCAGCTTGATTTTAGGCGATTCTCAATAATGGTTGTTTTGTAGATTAGTTGGAATTTTGATGTGGTTGTGAGAGAAGGTAAACCCACTGTTTACCTACTGCACCATCTTGGTTGATCCCCCATTTAACATTTCTTTTAATGTTGGTTTGGTGGTGATAAACTTTTTCAGTTTTTTCTTGTCTGGGAAGCTCTTTATCTGTCATTGGATTCTAAATGATAGCCGTGCTGGGTAGAGTAATCTTGGTTGTATGTCCTCACTTTTCACCACTTTGTATATTTTGTGCCAGTCCCTTCTGGCTTGCAGAATTTCTGTTGAGAAAGCAGCTGATAGTTTTATGTGAGCTCCCTTGTAGGTAACTACTTTTCTCCTGTTGCTTTTAAGATTCTTTCTATGTGTTTATCCTTTGGCATTTTAATTATGATATGTCTTTGTGTGGGCCTCTTTGGGTTCATCTTGTTTGGGATTCTGCACTTCCTGGCCTTGTATGTTTTTTTTTTGCTTTGCCAGGTTAGGGAAGTTTTCTGTCATTATTTCTTCAAATAAGTTTTCAGTTCCTTGCTCTCTCTCTTCTCCTTCTGGTATCTCTGTGAGGCAAATGTTGGTATGCTTGGTGTTGTCCTAGAGCAGGGGTGTCAAAACTGCGGCCCACGGGTCAACTGCGGTCTGCAATCCATTGTTAATTGGCCCACAGCAAATTCCAAAAATATATTTAGTTTACTGAAATAAACCAGGTGAGGCAATACGTACTTCATCTCGAGTGAGTGGCCCGGCTGTTTGTGTATTTCACCGCATATGGCCCTTGGTTAAAAAAAAAAAAAAAAATGTTGAAAAAAGTTTGGACACCCGTCCTAGAGGCTCCTTAAACTATCCTTTTTTTTATTTTTCTTTTTTGATTCTTATTCTTTTTTTTTTTTTCTGTTCTGATTGGGTGTTTTCTGCTACCTTTTCATCCAAATTACTGATTCGATCCTCTGCTTCATCTAATCCAATGTTGATTTCCTCTAATGTATTCTTCATTTCAATTATTTCATTCACCATTTCTGACTGGTTTCTTTTTATGTTTTCTTATGTCCATTTTTATGTTTTCTATTTCTTTGTTGAAGTTCTCACTGAGATCACTCGATATCCTTAAACTGGTGTTTTAAACTCTGTGCTTGGTAGATTGCTTGTGTCCATTTTGTTTAGCTCTTTTTCTGGAACTTTGTTCTGTTTTTTCATTTGGAACATGTTTTTCTGATTCCCCATTTTGGCTCCCTCCCTATTTTTTTTTTTTTTCTCTATGCATTAGGTAGGGCTTCTATGTTTTCCAGTCTTAATGGGGTGATCTTATGTAGGAAATGTCTTGTGGATCTCAGTGGCAGTCTTTCTGGTCACCTGAGCTGAGTGTGGCAGGTTTGTCCCATGAATTGGTTGTGTCTGCCCTCCTGTTGTAGTTTAGCCTTGGTTACTCTTTGTACATCACTGGGAAGGATTGGCCCTCAGGCTTATTGGTTGTGAGGGCTGGCTGGGACTACAGTGGAGGAGCTTTTGTACAGGGGCTGACCCTATGGAGCAAGATTTGCCTTAGCAGGGTTCTGGTACCTGCCCAGTCTGGTCTTTGGGTGTGCTGTATGTGAAAATGGTTGGGTGGCGCTCTGGTGTGAAGCTGGGCCAGTGTGTTGGTTCTGGGGCCTTATGTGAGTGGCTCTGTTGAAGGCCAAGGTTGGGGCTCTGTTGAAGGCTGGGGAGCCTCGTGTGAGGCCGGAGCCTCTCAATCCTCAGGGTATCCCTCCCAACTTTTCTGCCACATGTGGATATGGGAACAGCTCCATTTTGCATCTCTACCCTTCCTGCCAGTCTACATGTGGAATTTTCTGTATATACTTATTTATAGGACTTCTGTTCAGATAGATTTCTTGTTCAGATAGACCAATGATTGTTGTTCTGTAGTTTAGTTGTAATTTTGATGTGGTCTTGAGAAGAGACAAACACAGCATTTACCTACTCTGCCATCTTAACCAGAAACAAAACAACTGCAAAAATCTTAATCTCAGACTTCTAATTTCCTAAACTGGGAGAAAATAAATTGTTTTAAATTACCCAGACTGTGATATGTTGTTACAGCAGCCATAACAAATTATCACTAGTTTTAGTGAAAACTAAAAGAAGAAGAATAAGAAATTACATTTTTATGTAATTGGAATATGCTAAAATTTATTTGTGTATTACTATATATAGGGTTTTATGCACAAAATTATGTTTATTGTGATTTATAGGAGATTATCTTTTTCAAAAACAATTTTTTTACTGTATATGGTTAGTCCCTGCAATGTGACTTGGGGCTATAGCTACCAAGTGTGATATACTTCTACTTTATTTCATGTTATCATCATAAGCCCATAAGATGTATGTTATTATTTCCATTTTACAAATGAGAGCATAGGTTCAGAGAAGTTGATTTATTGTCCTTGGTGATAGAGTAGGTAAGTGCAGAAGCTCATTTTCAACCCAAATATTATTCCCTAATACAAGGCTAAATCCTTAACTACTATGTTCTGCTGAATTTTTGGCTCCCTTTTGTTTTGCTTTCATAGCCAAATTCTTTAGAAATTACTTCTTCGTTTCTTCTTCACCCCACCACTATTTTCTCTATAATTTATAATTTAAAACCCATTCTTTATATACTTTTTTTAGATAATCAGCATATTTTTCTAGATAATTTAAAATATTTCTCTTTAGATTTTATCACATTTTGTCTTTTTTTTGCTATTTGCATTGTTAATTGCAACTTCTTAAAATTGCTTATGTTGTTTTGTATTTTTTATATTATTTTGAATATCCCCCATTATCTTGCTTAGTATTAATGGCACCTTTACTTTTATCATTGCAAAGGTGATTTAAAAGGAAATCACCTTTTAAATGATTCAAACATTACTTTTGGAAAGACCTCAAAGCTGAGTCTACTCTATTCTTCCTCAGATCATTCCCAGAGAAAGCTCGTCTGACTTCAGTAGTAATGTTCTACCTTTTCCTTTAAATATCCTACATCTTCCAGAACCCTCCACCTATCTGTATTCTTAATTTCCTATTGTCTGTGAAACAAAGTATCTTGGATTTCTCTTCCTTATATCAAGTACAATATAGTTTTAAAACCAATTTTTGTGATAAACACAGTCTTTTTTCTAGGTATTTTTGATTTTATTGTCATCGTTATTTCTTTGCCACATTCTTTATACAAATAGTCAGTCATACAATATTGGTATAGCATCCACTATATATTAAGCTCTCTTCTGGGCCTTGGAAATGCACTGGTGAGTTAGAGATTGGAACTTCTTAGAGGAGGATAAAATAGAAAGCTCCCCACCCTGAGTTGATGAATTACCAAAAAAACCAAAGTAAAACAAAAAGTTCCACCCTGGCAAAGTCTTAACATATGTATCTCAACATCTCCACTTGCCACCTCAGACAGGTGACATTTTACAGAGCACAACATTCATAATCTTAGATGTCATTCTTATAGACTAGTAGACTTTATCTCTCTGGCTCACAATCCAGTCAGTTACCTAATCTTTGTTCTTGCATTTCCTGTTTGATTTGCCTTTTGTTACCTTCATTAGTATTCTAGCCTTTGTTCTGTCTAGTTCATCTTATCCAGTTCTGAGACTATTCTGAGAAATAGTACTTTTCTAAACATTTCCTATTTTCTATCTAATTAAACATGAAGTTATCTGTCTGATTCCATCTTAACTATTAAAACTAATTTCTGTGTCCTTAATTCTGAACTGCTTTGAGAATGATCTTCATTCCTCACTAGAGATATTCTCTTTCTAACCCCAGTGTATATTTTTATGCCTTTTCTCCATCTGGATGCTCTACCCTGCTTTTTCCTGGAATGCTTCAACTTGCCTTGCCATCCGCCACTGTCAATTCAAGCCTGTATTTCCTTCAAATGTCGGACTCACTCTTTCCAAATAAAGGCAACCCTCTTCCCACTGCTAATTTTTTTCCCCTCTTAATAATGCATTCTTTATCAGATGAGATATTTATCTAGAATTGTTTTAGATGTACAAGTCTTATTTTCTAGATTTAAAGAACTTGGAAGACATAGGGTGTATCTTGTTCTTATATGGCTCCACTACTTCAGAGCTCAGAAATTTGTAAGATGCATAGCAGGCACTAAATAGATTCCTCCATTCTGTTTAACTTTTACAAGTCATAAAATGCATACTCCATAGTTTTCTCATCTAAAAATAAAAAAAACATAGTCTTAAAATCTCAAAACTTTGATCCACCAAAAAGCTTAGTGAAAATAATGGCTATTTAGGACTTAGTGTCTGCCTCATTCTCTTAATATTAAAGTTTGGCTGAAGGGGAGGGTAAGAAACCTCCTTAAACTTTGGGGTCTTAATGTCTTTAATCCTAGAATAAACATAATGGCTGGCAGTTGGAGGGAGAACATGAAAAGGTAAGGGAGTAACAGACCATTAAAATGTTATGCTACCTTCTTTATTTCTGGTCTCGTCCCTGCACTTCTGTTTTGAGGCTGTCTTTGAAACCTTCCTCCATGCTCACCAAAACTACCTTACTGCACCTAATTTTTAGGTGTAACTGAATATCCTCATATGAAAATGAGTCAAGGCCAATTAACTACCCATGATGTTGCAAGTGTGGATTGAAGTTCACTTTTGACTAAGGAGAATCGAGTAAGCGATCCGGGTTTATAGCTTGTCCCTATTTACTATATTCGGAGCCTGCTAATATACATCTTTGTAATCCTGAGGAAAATGAGGGAGAAATCATGACCACAGAAACAGTATACATTCCAGTCTTCAGTTTCCTTAGGCTCTATTACCTTTTACTATCCTCAGTATGCAAATGCTGCACAGACTCTTATCACTATAAAATTAACAGTGAACTCCTAAGACTATGGGATAAAGCACAGCACAGTCTGATTCATGAATATTTGGAGAAATATTCAACAACAAACCAACTTAAATTTTTGTATCAGAGATTTACAAAGCTTAATAAATAATCACAAAGTTCCTTCTATCTACAAATTGTCATATTGATAAAATGACAAGGATAGTGGAGGGAATGATGATAATCATTAATTAATCAAGCTGATTTTTAACTTAATCAGAGCTCTGTTATTTTTAATTACCACTAGAGATAAAATGATCACATCTTTTATTGTGTACTCTTGACTTAGCTAAGTGGTAAAGTTGCATGATATGAAAATTAGTTTATCTCTCGTTTCATAAGGCTGCTGTAACAAAGATCTACAAACTGGGTGACTTTAAAATGCTGATTAAGTTTGGTGTTAGAGGTAAGTGTAGCAGTAGTTTAAAGAACAGTATGACACTGGAGAAGCAGACAACATGCAGCATAGTTGAACTTTCTTTACTTTTATTCAAATATCAATAATAGGAAAATAAGACAGTCAAATTTTTAGACACTTTCGCAGTGTGCCTTGTTTATTTGTTTGCTTATTGGTAGATGAAGCAACTGCTTTAAGATGAAAATGAATTACACTTTGAAATATTAATTTTAAAATAAAATAATCGAGAATCCATGTTTCTATAGTACTCTTAGTAACTCCAAAAAGTTTATTTCACTAATATTGCTTATTATTTGATATCCTATTTAGTAATAGTTAAGATAAACACTAAATGTTAATATAAGCATTTATAGCATATAATATAAATTATTTTATGTGTAGCAGTCTGATATTCCAACTAGAAACTTCTTTAAGAAATATGCTTTGTCTTTTATGTCTATGGAAATCTCTCTGTGACACTTAGCAATGCTGAGAGTAAATACCTACTCAGGAAAGCAATAATTTGTTTTTAGTGATTTTTAATTACCATTAAAACCTCATTTAACTTATTTGTTTGGAAAGAAAACTAAATATACTTTTAAAATATTTATTGACACTGAAAATATAACAAAAGAAATGGGCTGAGAACCCAATGTGGTCTCAGACCCATATTATTATTTCTCTTCTTCATCAGATGAGAATAGAATTGAGAACAAAAAATTATGTTCATTCTTACTGCGTAACTGATTTAACACACTGTTTCTAGGTTTGTTGTTTTTTGCGTTTAGTCTTCAAGATAAATAAAATGTCTTTGTGTAACCCTTTCTGAGAGGACAGTCTATCAATATTTAATTTGACCAGTCAGAGAGAGCATTAATGTAGCATAAAACAATTTATGAGGTTAGCTTAGTCTTGGATTTCCTTATTAAAAGTAGTTAAAATTTATCAACAAGAACATTATGTGTGTGTGTTTGTTATCTCAATAATTCTAATTAACTCTTGGTAATTGCTGAGAATCTTCAATTGACTAACTATTCTATTTTTCATTGTTATCGTTTTCAACGACCAACAGAGAAATTAATAAGTCTATGAGAAATGAAATAATGCAGGCCAAACTAAGTTTTTATTCTCATTGGAGAATATAAAAATCACCAACAAATATTCTGTATTTAAATATTTGAAAAGAACCTAAAGGATCAGTGAAGCTATATGACAATATGGGAATTCTTTAAAATATTACATATACTCAGATACATATACAAATATGTGTGTGTGTGTGTGTGTGTGTGTTTTATAACTTTTCCTTATTATTACTAATTACTGAGATATGTGATTCCAAGAGTAACATTTTTCCTTGATAACAGATCTCTTTTCTCTGGTGCTTAATTTATATCAGTCTCTCAATAATGGACACGGATTGTGAAGATACAGACACTGACTGAGCTCCCTAAATGACTCAGATTAATTTTGTTCATTTAGTATCACAGAACAATATGGTGTTGCTCATTTACCAATTGTTCATGTCACAAAGCCAAGATTATAATTAGTTCCCAGCAATAGTTGGACTGACAGGTTTTCAAAATAAATATTTTCTAGAGATGACATCTGTGTACCCTTTATCACATTGAATGGTATGGAGTATAACAGAAAAAAAAAAAGCAGCAAGAGATTATAGGTGTGACTCAACAAAAAGAAAAAAAAAAAACTATTTGGTTGCCATATAATAGCCCTAGAACAATGAGTTACTGCAAATTGTTAATTTAAAATAAAAACCATACTAACCATTTTACATATTATATTATTTTGTAGGTATAGGATAAATTATCAATTTGTTGAGCAAAATAAAACATTGTATGTTGAAGAGCTACTGCCCCACTTTATTCTTCAGTGTAGAGAGGTGGTTTAAATTGCCCAACCTTATAGAATTACCAACATCTTGGAAAGACATAATTCAGAAACACAAAAGAATGTAATGCAAGCAGCAATAGGTCAACAATTTGTTTTTTGAACAACATTGATTTAATAAACATTATATATTAAATTAGAATTATGCTACATAATATATGAAGTGTGATCAAAACATATGGTGAATGTTTAAATTAAAAAAAAATGTTATAGTAAAAGACACATTGCCATTAATCCTTCTCAAAATACTCCCCCTCTCTTTGAACACACTTATTTTATGGTTCTTGCCACTTGCTGAAGCAGTTCTGGAAGTCCTGTTTCTTGAGTGTCTTTAGTTGTTCTGTTGTGGCTGCCTCAATATCCTGAATCATTTTGACTTTGGGGAAGAGCCAGAAGTCGCATGGTGCCAGATCTGGTGAATAAGGTGGATGAGGACACATGGTAGTGTTTTTATTTGACAGAAATTGCCGTACCAGAAGCAATGTGTGACACAGAGGCTTTCTGTTTTGATCACAAAATGTGGTGCATGCTGCTGCAGAGTAACATCCAACAGAAAGGCAGTGATGTTCATTCAGTACAGGAAGTGGCATATGGAACCTTAGTAACAGTGTGTGACAAGTTTCAACTTGTTTAGTGCAGTAAGTCAGGTACGAGCTATGATTGAAAGAAGGTGTGTTTTAAAGTGTACCGTAAATCATCCTCCATCATGACAATGCTCTGTGTCACACATCATTTCTGGTATACAGCAATTTCTGTCAAATAAAAACATTATGGTGTGTCCTCATCCACCTTATTCATCGGATCTGGAACCATGCTACTTCTTTCTCTTCCCCAAAGTCAAAATGATTCAGGACATGGAGGCAGCCACAGCGCAACTAAAGACACTCACGAAAGAGGACTTCCAGAACTGCTTTAGAAAATGGCAAGAACGATGGCATAAGTGTGTTCGAAGCAAGGGGGAGTATTTTGAAGGGGATTAGTGGTAATGTGTCTTTTACTGTAATTTTTTATTTAAAAATTCACCATATATTTTTATCACACCTTGTAAATAATGACTCCTTTGGAGAGTGTAAAATGGGTCACAATGTGTTGAACAACAGATGTTGGAGAGAATCAAGTAATAGGCGTACAAACATTATAAATATTGTTCAGTAGGAATTAGGGATTTTGAGGAGACTAAATCAAATATTCATGTTAAAATTTAAGATTAAGCACTACAAGAATACAAACACAATGCAGAATTTACAGATTAGTGAGGAGAAGGTAGCAACATAGGATTAATAAAACAGAAGCTGGGAAACATAAAAATGAAGAAGGAGACACATAGCAAGTAGAAAACAGAAAAAAATCAGTTGCAAATACATTCATAATAAAGGCATCACAGTAAACATAAAAGCCTTAAAGGTTTTAAATGATCAGAATTTCAAGTTAAATAACAATTGAAGCATGCACTTAAAAAAAAAACTGATAGCTAATCAAAACATATTTTACAGTAAAATCAGTATTAGAAATACACTGCACAATAAGAAAGTATGAAATGATTTCATATTCACCTGCATTTAAAAACATAACTTCCAAATACATAAAAGAAAGTTGACATATAAAACAAAACAAACAAATAAAAAAAACAATTAAAATAGGCCACAAAGCAAATCTCAACCAATATCATATTTTTATTATTGTAAATATGTCATTCTCTAATTATAATTCAATAAAATTAGAAAAAAGAAGAAAAAAACACGTTGGAGAATTTTGAAACCTACTTCTCAATGATTTACTAATCAAATAATATATTAAGATTGATATCAGAGAATATTTAGAACATAGTGGTAATAAAAATACTATCCATCAAAATTTTAGATTTGGTAAAGCACTATCTCAAGGGGCACTATCTTTGGAGTTCAAATACATGTAGTTGGAAAAAAAAAGAAATATTGAAAAATTTTAAGTTTAGAATCCAATCCAAGAAATGAAAGAAAAATAGAGACATTGCATTTGGTTTCTAATACCATTCACTCCAGCAGAAGGATCTAGAGCTACTTGGAAAAATGGATGAATCTTAGGCTGGGGAGGAAATACACAATATAAGCCTGTATCATTTTGCATTGCAAGAAAGTAAGGAGGTGTTTAAAACCCAAAATGTCAAAGGGACACATGAACCAACTTAAAGAACTCCAAATAGCTAATGCTGGAACAATTTGAACAAATTTGAGCAACAAAATAAGTACTGTTAAGTTATAACCCAAATACAACAAATATTCATGTGCCCAAACAGATGACACACATGTGTTTGAATAAATAAATTAGTAGAGGATAATAGACCAATCTCCCATATAGAGAAATGGCAAATAACTATGTTGATACTTCTCTTTAAGAAGGTGAAGCACAACTTTTCGACTCTTAACTATGCGAGGCACACAATGACTTTCATCCAAAGATTACAGAGGAGAGAGAGAGAGAGAGAGAGAGAGAGAGAGAGAGAGAGAGAGAGAGAGAGAATGAGAATCTTAACATTAGAGAAACCTGATAAACTCTCAGTCAGGTGATCAAGATTTTCATCATCAATAATAAGTCACGTTCCTGCCATGTATCCTTGATATTATAAGATTTGAATGTCACCCTAACCTAATAATGAACACACATGTAAAACAAGCCGAAATTGTAGAAAATTTCATAAAACACCTGTTAAGTATTCCTCAAAACTGCCAACATCATCAAAGCTAAGGAAAAGCTGAATCACTATCACAGTATAGAAGAGCCTTAGATATCATGAGTAAGTAATATGGTAACCTGAATGGGATTATGGAACAGAAAACAGAAATTAGGTAAAAACTAAAGGTAGCTAAATAGAGTATGGACTTCAGTTAATATTAATTTATCAAAATTGTTTCTAAAATTATGGAATCAAAATGTACCATAGTGATGTACTATATTAACAATAGGTGAAATTGGGTTTTGTACTCTCTGTACTATACCTGTCACTTTTCTAGAATTCTAAAACTAAGTTCTAATTTTAAAAAGTTTATAAACAAATACAACAGGTACTGCACATCCAAAGAAAAAGTTGAGAATGAAACTATAAAAAATATAAGAACATATATACATAATTTTTATGATATAAAAAATAACTAAATGTATATGGAATACATTTAAAAGTCTGATAGAGTCAATATGCCAGGATCAGGGACAAATCACTGTGCTAAGTGTAAACAAGCAATGTGACCTCTCTTACCACAGCACAGTATAAAATGTTGGTAGGAGTCACAAGTCTGGCATGCAGTGGGAGCCTCTGTAAAGGATCATGGAGTCCTTTACTTTAAATCGTGTCTATGGTAGTGGCTGCGTTGCCATTCTGGCACAATAATGGTGTCATGCAGGGGACCTTGCTCGCTGCGCAATTTGTCATGTGGGGCATCCGGCTCCTGCTTCCCACATAAGAACGCAGGATGTGGCTAGGCTAAAAAGGAACATCCATGGAGCCATAAGTAGGGAAGTCATATCACTATATTCTCGCTGGCGGCATCCGCCTCTCTGCAATCCGCTCTTGCTAGCTCAGGCACCATCTTGCTAGCCCCCATTTTCTGCTAGCATAGACATGGTAGTTATATTAGTGCCCAATGGCTCACTGGTTACAGCTGACGGCCAACTAGCCACAGCTGATGGCCATCCAATCACAGTTGATGGCCATTTACTACTTGAGCCAGCACCTTTCTATGTGAGGCCGAGAGCCTGGAAACTGCTTTCTGGGGCTGTCCCCACAAATGGCTACTGGAAGCAACGGTAGAGAACTAGATGATGCCCATTCATTTAGCAGATTTATACTAGTTGGTCTTATTAGAGAATGAATATTTGCTATGGCATCTACACAAGTGACCCAATTAGTTTGACAGCAGATGACATTTGTCTCTCTACAGTTTGTGGCCTCAAAGAGGGGTATCTTTAATCTGACAGTCTGTAGTTTTTCAAGTGGCTAACCAAAGACCTAGGCCATTGGTAACAACAGAAAAAGTCAATTAAATTACAAAATTTTTCAATTAAAGAACAGAGCTGTGAGAACAGCCTGGAGTTCTAACCACTGGGGTTGACCACAACTGTTTCTCATTCTGCATTTCTGGCAATGAGATTGAATAGCTGCAGCAGCCCAGTGAACACCATTGGATTTTAGCTTAGCTAAATCATCCATGTAAATTAAGCATGGGTATTTAAGAGAACCTTTGTGAATCAAGAGTTCTACAAAAGCTTTGCTTCACAGAGAGTGTAGGATAAAGCTTCCTCTAAAAGGATAGTTGTAATTTTTTAAAAAATTTATTGGGGTGACAATTGTTATTGAAATTACATAGATTTCAGGTGTACAATTCTGTATTACATCATCTATAAATCCCATTGTGTTCACCACCCAGAGTCAGTTCTCCTTCCATCACCGATAGTTGTCATTTTTTCATATAAAGCCAAGATAATATTGGGGCTAGGATGGCTATACTCTTGAATATAATATTTCCCTTTACCAAAGGAGGCTAGTTGGACTCTTTCTACTTTGTTAGTGGTTGAGTCTGAGTTGATCCACCCAAAAAGGGAATATCAGGCTGGAGGATCTCAAGGTCTCCATGTATCACATATTCAGTTTTCACAGGAGCCCATTGGCAAGTAATACATGAGCCATATCAGGCAGATAATGAGTGCAACGTTAAAGTGTTGCTTGCATCTGGTTGGGGACTACCTCCATTTGTCAGGGTTTCCTATTGGTAAAATCATCAGTGATGGAGATTTATGGTTCAAAGTGGTTACTAGTGTTGTGGGGTGCCAGAGTGTTGTGGCCCTTCCCAATCAGGATGATTTTCTCCACTACTATGAGCACATATAGTATAAGCATGCATGCAATACTTTTAGCAATTAAATCCATAACAATAAATACATGGAATCAACCCAACTGTTTTCCCACAAGGTTACTTTAACTTTATTCTCTACTATGAACTCTTCCCTAACCCATTAGTTGATTCTGAGTATTCACTACCTTGTGAGACCCGCTAAGATGTTACCTTGGGAAACTGTATCCAGCTATGCAAGTTGAGCCCCTTCTTTCCCCCACAGCTACCCATTATACTCTGATATGTGTGGATGACCTTTGGTCTTCTTTGGGGATGAAGAGATCCTAGTATCATTAATATATATTGCCCTGAAAGCAGCTGAGTTCAAAGTAGACGTGCTGAAAGTTATCAGGGTGCATGGAGGCAGAGCGCAGCTCCATACCAGTAAATGAGGAACATTTACTTTCAGTATTGTGTGGTTGGACAACTGCTCATAGCTAAAACTGTACCAATTTCTGGTGTTTCCTATTCATGAAAATCTCTATATCCTTATTGTTGATAGCTCTGGGCATTTCTTGCCTCAAAATGGGTCTACGCCAAAATGAGGGAGTGTGGCTCTCATTTTGGTCACAAAGTTTGAGAAGCTGCCAACAAACTGAGTAACCAAGACAAGTAATATTTTAAAGCAATATTTTAAAAGATAGAAAATTAATGCCAAAACTCCATGGTGAACAAAATATCAACATTTGAAGCCACTGTCTGACCCTGCAGTTGTATGGCTTATCTCCCTTGCTCCACTTGAATACTAACTTGTTAGATTCTGCTTCCTGGATGCTGACAGAAGACATGAGACTCCTGGGTGAGAAGCCAAGGCCTGCTTTACTTGTGGTACAGCAAGCAGCGTGAATTTTACGTTGGTATCATTTCACTTCCACCCCCACGTGCTATGAGTGTGATGTGGAAGACTCAGGTAGGCGCTGCACACACATTCGAGGGTCTTGGGCTCAACTAAGGAGCCTTGAGCTTAGAGAACCTGCATTTTTTATAGAAAACAGGAAGCCTGTCTGACTTTTGCTCCAGAGGAGACATGATCTTTATTATAGTGGACAGAAAACAAGACTGCCCTTTGTTCCAGACACTATCTCTATCTTCAGAGTCTGTCTGCTGTGCAAACATGCTTGACGAGATAGTCTGGAGCAAAGGCAGTCAGTGGCTCTGCTTGTTGGACATGGAGAAATGCAAATGACTCATGGAGAATTGTCTCCCAAAAGGTCCACTAAAGGGCTGAGAACAGAATGGATGACTTCTGAATCAGTAGATGGTGTACAAAGGTTGCATAGAGAAATTGCATTCAATCCAACAGAAGATAAGAAAGAAGAGGAAAACTCACTCAAGAAAAAAAAAAAATTGGCCAATAGGAAACAGAGATCATAGAATGAAGTTCAAACATAGAGTTAAAAAGTGTGGCCAGATGAAATTTACTTGTGGAAGTTAGATATTCTCATATTGGTGAAATAAAATATAGCTATATTCTCTCTGAGACAAAACCTAAAGCCCTCTTATTCCTTCCTTAAGATTTCTAATTCCTATTTTTAATTAACAAACACATAACATTTATTATTTCCCTGGCATAATTCAGGGTACTTTACAAATATAAATTAATTCTTATAACAAAATGTGTTGTACTACTACTACTGTTACCCATTTGCCAGTTAAGGAAAATGAGATACAAAGAGGTTAAATGAATTTCCCCAGGTCCCCTGTTAGGTCATGATCAAAACAAGCTTTGAACACTGACACTCTGACTCCAGGATCTGCTCTCTTACCATATACTCTGCTACCTCTTCAATTCTTTTAAACATACTGTGCCCTGCCCGGCTTCTACCACAGCCAACCCTAGTTTCTCTGAAATCATTTTATTATCTCAAAGACTTGAAATATGAATGTTGCTAGAAAACTGAAAATGTAAGATTTGGGAGCTTAATACCTGACAGTATTAATCACAAAGGACCTAGAGTAGCTATGTGTACACCAGATAAAGTAGACTTGAGTACATATGAAAGCAAAGTAGAACAATCTTTCAGGGCTGGGATGAAATGAAAATTGACTAATCGACTATATATTTTATGAAACTATATGCCAAATCATAATATACCCTCAACATATATAAAACAAAATGTAACAAATTATTTGGATAAATAGGCAAATCTAAAACTATCATGGAAGATGTTAAATTTGAGTTCAGAAATTGATAAATACAACATCAAGATGTTGTATTCTTCCAAGATGCAGGAAATGGTTAAAGACTGACTCTTCCAACATAGAAAAAAAAAAGAAACTTATAAAGCTAGGTAATATATGTAAGGAAATTGTTTAACTTTTTCAGACAGGAACTAACAGGAACACAAACCGGCCATCCTTGAGATCTGTAATTCATAAGGATGGGGGACGATTTCCCAAACTTTCAGAAAGCTTTTGTCCCAGTAAAGCATGACAATTCTGCTGAGTGAAGAAGACAGGGATCAGAGTTTAGGGAAAAGAAAGATGGAGTGAAAAAAAACAAAAAAAACCAAACATATTTAAAAAAGTAATGGCCAAAACCTTCCCAAATTTGATGAAAAATACCTACTTATACATATATATCTAGTCAGCACAGCCAATCTCAAGCAGGGTAAATAAAAACATAAACAAGTAAACAAACCATATTTAGGAACATAATGTTCAAAGTGCTAGAAACCAATAATCTTAGAAAAATCTTGTAAGTGCTCAAAGAATAAAAGATGTGCTGTATACATGGAATCAGGGATGAGGATTACTGCAGACTTCCCATCAGAAAAAAATGGTGGCCAAAAGATATCTTTAAATAATGGGGGAGGGGGATAAAAAAACTGTTAAAAAAATGTAGCAGGTGATAAATTCCTCAACATTACAGTAAAATATATTTTTAGATAAACAAAAGTTGACAGAACTCATTGACAGAAATGTCCTCTAGACTGAAAGGAAATGATATAAGATAGAATTTAGTAACCAAGAGTACCAAAAATGTTACAAAGTATGAAAATAGAAAAGCAACTGTAAAATAATGCCAACTGCTCAGTATCATACATACCATGATCTTGCAAAGTAGTTAATAAAGAAATAACAAAAAAGTAATCACCTGAATCCCATGACTTGAAAATTAAAGAATACACTTCAAATTATTTACGGTTCAGCAAAATAATAATAATGATACTACTACTACTACTACTACTACTACTACTACTAATAATAATAATAATAATTGTAGTTAGAACATACTTAAAACTGAACAATTATGTTAGTATATATCAAAATTTAAGAGATAAAATTAAAGTGATAGAAATTTATATCCTTAAATTTGTATATTGAAAAAGACAAATTGAAAAGGATCATAATTCTCTCAAAAGTTAATCTATAAAATCAAAATAATGCTAATCAAAATTCCAAATGTTTCCGTTACCACATATTATGGTTAATTAAAGGGCTGTAGTATTTAAAATAGCAGTACTATCACAGAAAGAGAGAAATAATTTTATGGATAATAAATACCACTTATATTGTCATGGAAACATGGCATATGACAGAGGTAACAATATAAAATCACCTTTTGAATAAACATGACAGAGAAAATTGCCTGAGTATATGGAAAATAAAAATTTGGCCCCACCTATCAGAGAAGCAGTATTGAATTAGTTTAGAACATCAACATTTGGCAAGGAAATGGAGAGAAAAGTAATTGAGGGTGGGGAATGGAAGCTTCAGTGCTTTAAATGTTTCTTTGTGTTTTTGTTTTTGATAAAAAAAAAAAAATGATGGCTCTGAAGCAAAGAAGGCACATATTAATATGTGTCAAAACATTTATGGTAGAAACGGATAAATATTTTTGGTATTTTTTTAAATTCATAATTGAAACGTAAATGTAATTAAGAGTAAGTCCTATATAATTTTATTTGCACACTGTAGTTTTAAAGGGGAAACACATTTATTTCTAAATTTTCCACATATTTCATGTATAGGCACAATGGAATGTGTGGAAAGAAAGAAGCAGAATCAGAGATAGACTAAAAATGCTTCCAAAATAGGTGAATTTTAGCTAGTAGAAATGAAGATCTCAAGATAGTTGTCTTCAAGTATTTGAGAAACTGTCATTTACAAGAAAATCTAGATTCATTCACCATAGCCATGAATAATAATAGACTTAGAGCAAATACATTATCTCATTAATGTGTACTGAGTATAACTTATGTCTAAACCCTGGTCTTGGCACCAGTAAGAAAATATCAAACAAGGAAGTTGTGTCTCCTGTTCTAATGGAACTGACATTGTAGTGTCAGGAAAAGGAGGATAAAAAATAAATGCACAAACAAACAAGCAAAAATATCACACAGTGACAAGTGCTTATCCTGGAGCAGTCAGTGAAATGGGTGGTGCTCTTTTTGATAGACAGATAAAAGGAGATAGCTGAAACTTACAGTCATATAGTCAGGAGCAAGAGTTTCCTTCCATATGAAAAGCTTGGGAAAAATCTGTAAACTCTGAAGGAGCTTACATTTTGGGGAAAGGAAAATAGAGCAGAGTGGCCGAAGAACATTGGGTAAGGCAGTGATTCCTACCTAGCAAGATAAGAGAAACATGGGTGTCAGAGTATGTGTTTCCAAGCCAGACTGTCCACTTCAATGACATCGAATGTTTATTTCCTCACTCACATATAAATTCTGTTCCTTAGTTAGGCTGAAAGTGTGTGATTGTATTAACTCTCCTTAGTGACTGTATGCTTTTTAGGAGAACATTTGGAGATACTTAAATTTATGCAATCACTGTCTTCCTATGGAGAATCCAGAAATCATGAGTTAAACATGTTAATAGATAATTATGACTGCTCTTTGTTGAAATGTGGAGAATAATGCTGACAAGTAAAGAAATAGGGAGGTTTTAAAAGGATGGACTACCTTCAAGTAAGTGAAAGAGTGGGCATTAAATCTCACCTTCAACTGAGTGAAACAGAATGGAGGATTTTATTCCCCAGACTTCCAGTGTTAGAACTTTTATGAGAACAAGAGTCAGAAAGGGAGTTAGTTGAGACTTCTCAGGGGGATTCCCATGGAGGGGAAATATGAGGTTGGGCAATTAAGTTTTTGAACTCTTCCTAGAAAAAGTGCTACATACCTCATTGCTGAATATCACTAGAGTCACCTTCCAAATACTCCCCTTGGGAAGCTATGCCCTGACGCCAGCACCTAATCCACCTTTCAAAGCAATTTTGGAACTCTTTTTCTGGAATGACCATGAGAGCTGTGGTCCTATTACCCTGATGTCCTGAATGTCATCAAAATGTCTTCCTTTCAATATTTCCTTTATCTTCAGGGAAAGAAAGAAGTTATTGGGGGACAGATCAGGTAAGTATGGAGGGCATTCCAATACAGTTATCTGTTTACTGGTTAAAAACTCCCTCACAGACAGTGCCCTGTGAGCTGGTACATTGTCATGATGCAAGAGTCATGAATTGTTGGCGGAAAGTTCAGGTTGTCTAACTTTTTCACTCAGCCTTTTCAACACTTCCAAATAGTAAACGTGGTTAAATGTTTATATAATTGGTACAAATTTATAATGAGTAATCCCTCTGGTATCAAAAAAGGTTAGCAAAGCAATATCATTGAAAACATATTTTACATGTTCATGAACATGAAATTGAGTTCACATACTCAGTTGTCAGACCTCGTATACACACAAAGATCCAGAATATCGAAAGGAAGACTGTAGCTAAGTAGTATGATGTTTGGGAAAGAAGAGAACAAGAAAACAAATAGGGATGAGGAGTTGGAGTAATTAGGGAGAAAGGGATAAATGTTTATCATCTCTCAGGAGTGGGGTGTGGGGTATGGGAGAATAGTGAAATGGTTCGCAAAATTGTGTTGTGAGATGCTTTGTGTAAACCAATGCATCACCATTCAGGAAAACCTATGGTGAAGACTTACATTGTTTTTACAAAATGTTTGTCAAATTTGTATTTTCTTTAAATATTTCACTATACTGAGATAAAATTTGAAGGAACTTAGCTATCTGTGGATTAAATAAGAAATAACTGTTTTCATATTCAATTCTCCTAAATTAAGGAAGAAGGAGTTTGGTAAGCTTATGATCAATAGACTTACTAAATGTTTTCATTTGAGGGAGATAGGTGAAGATGATTATTTTTAAATGTCCTTCTGATTATGAAAAATCTTATTTTCTATGGTATGTGATATTTCTTTACCCTTTCTCATTTTAAAGATGAATAAGGGGAAAAATAGTGTAATTGATAAGCATATAAATTTATCAGTGGAAAGTTGGAGACACTGACGGAAGGCTTGTATTAAAGTAATAATAAATACCTGAAAAATATGAATTCTGAGAGAGCTCTTTGAGAATAAATTCATTGAATTTATTATTTCCCAAAAACCCAACGTCTATATATTACTATATTGGGGGTTAGGGCTTCAAAATTATGAAACTTGGGAGAAAGCAAACATTCAGTCCATAACAATCTCACAACCAAACCCATTCATAATGGATACACATCCTTTACCATTCCCTCTCTGAAAAAAAAAACAAACAAATCTTTCCCAGCATCACACACTCCTTTCCATTTTCTGCTCTTTCTCTTCCATTTATTTTTCAAATGACTTGTAATTTGAAAAGATACTGTCTCCACTCATGCACCTTTCATGCGTTTCTGGTCCAGTCTGGCACTGATCCTCATTACACTATCAAAGCTACCAGGGACCTCCATGTTTCCTAGTCCACGGACACTCTTCAGTCATCCTTTGACTTGATCACCTTCTCTACCTTGAACCATTCTCTTCCTTTGGCTTTTGTAATACCAGATAAAACCCTTTTTTCTGCTTCTAAGTCTCAGAGGGCTCTTTAGTTTTTTAAGTAATTTTATTAAATTATGAAACCAAAACATATGTACATATGCACAGACATATAAAACCACATTTCATCTGATTCCCAAAAAGTTTGTTTACTTGCCTGACTTTTAGATTTTTCACAGGCCTCTTTTCTTGAGTCGTTTTCAATTTTTTTGAAAAAAACAACAACACAATGCTTTGTTGAAGTATGATCGACATGTAAAAAGCTATACATATTTAACGTATATAATTCAGTAAGTTTGAGGATCAGTATGCATCCATGAAATGTGATGAGGGTGGGGCCCCTGTGATGGGATTAGTGTTCCTGCAAGACAAGGAAGAGACACCGGAGCTTTCTCTCTCTTTCTCTGTCTGTCTCTCTGTCTCTCTCTCTCTCTCTCCACTATGTAAATATACAACAAGAAGGCAGCTGTCTGCAAGCCAGGAAGACAGCCCTCATCAAGAAACAGATCTGCTGGCACCTTGATCTTGGCTTCTCAGCCCTCCAAAATTGTGAGGAAAGAAAAAAAAAACACACAAAAACAAAGCTGTTATTTAAGCCAAAAGTAAAAATAAAGAATAAAGTAATTGAAAGTGTTGTGTGAGATTACAAGAGCTATGATTATTCAAAAATATTCTGACAAATATGTATCACGACTCAAAATGTACTAGACCACGGCACATAAAAAAAGATGTAAATATATATCAATTGAAAATACTTAGTGTCTTATTAGAGAAGTTCAGAGTTACTGTTACAATGTGATGTTAACTTTTTAAACAATAGGATAATGTAGGAGTACAAATATACCCAAATCTTTTACTTCCTCTTCTTGCTCCTATCCTCTCATAATCTATGAACATAATATGTCTAAAATATAGATGAAAGTGTTGGTAAACTCAAGAAGCAGAGGAATGCTAAAGAACTTTAACAAGACCTAAAACTACTTATATACTAACCCACTGATCTCAAATATGTGGAGTATACACCCAAGTGGATGTGCAAGTGAATATTAGAACTTCTATATATTTCAGTTATATACAAAAAGAATGAAGCTTTACCAACATATAACATAGCAATGACAGATATGTAATTTATAAAAATGTACTTATATTGGGGTGCAAGACCAATGCATTTTTGAAGGAGGTCTGTATTTAGAGTATTTGGAGTCCATTGCTATAAACAACTGTACTCACCAAGTGAAAGGGAAATCACCCTTTTCTTTTAATTTTAATTTGATTTATTAAGAAAAATCTTGTTGGAGCTATACAAGTGCAAAGCAGAGTGTTGTTTATAATTCAAATGATGATAGCACCTCATGTGCTATAGTAAGGAGACTCCAAATGTGGATAATAAGTCAAGACTTGGCACAAATATTGTCACACAGGTGACACATTCTCCGATTCATACCAGTCTGTAGTGTCTGCAAAGAAAGATTTGTATTGTCAGTGGCCTTTTGGCTGACTGACATTTTGTAAGCCACTCTCTTTTATTCCACTTAGAGATCAATTTCTTTCCATTTAAAGAGTAAATTGACCTCGAGATAGGAGCTATGCTGAGCAATGTGAGGAACACCATTATTTGAGGATTTTCTCAACAACCTTGCTTTATCCTAACCTTCCCTCTGTCCAGGGAGTGAAGAGCTAGTTGGAAAAGCAAAAGCTGAGCAGATTGTTTACATGGAAGTGATGTGAATTCACTACATTTTCTAAAGTTATCTATATTGACAATACCCACATAGTGATCCAAAAGCATATGCCATGTTGCTCCTGTCTACACATTTTACATTTCTGGAAAGGACAATTATTGTTTTTGATTGTTGGTATTGTTTCTTAACCATCTATTTATATACATTTAGGTTATAAATAGAGTGCACTCTTTAAGGAATAGAATTTGGAAGTAGACAGGTGTTCTTCCTAAATGCTTTAGATTTTCTTTTTCTGTAAACATATTTAGATTGCATGGTAAACATTTGGTTGTATATAAAAATACAAAATAAACTTGTTTGTTCTTAGGATCTGAATCTACTTGTCTTAACAATGTATCCAGGCCAATAGATTTTAATACAAGAAGATTATAAACTGATGGTTAGATGTTAATAACAGTAACACAAAACATTAAGGCAAGTGACATTTACATAAGTATCTTGATCTTAATACATGTAATTTACATATGAAAATTTAATCACCATAGAGATAAACAGCTGCAATGTTTAATTAAACTCTCCACACAAAATCAGCCTGCAAGAAGTAGTTTGTCACTGCTAATTCATCACAATTCTCTTAAGTATTCTTTAAAATAAAAATGCTAAATAAATGACTGTTATTGATAATTTAACTTCTGTTACTTTGTATTTTAATTGTATCATCAAAGCCTGTTGAGAATAAGATAAAGATTCTAGGTTCATTTTCACTCTGTTTACAAGTCGAAACATAAACATATAGAGAACAAATGTATTTGTTTACAAACTTAAAAGGGTCACCAGCACAACAGCACTAACGGATAATTTAAGAAATTTTAATGACCAAATAAGTTGTGGGTAATGAGGGGATGTAAGAGTCTTTCTCAGAGCTTTAAAAGACAGAATGAATTATACACAGAAATGAATGCTAACATTAGCAAGAAAAAGAGTAACAATTGCTAGTTTAGAATAGATAAAACTAAAAAACACTTAATTGAATTTTAAGATTCCAGAAACACTAAACAGAAAAAGAGAATGGTTAATACATAAATGCTGTAGAAAATCATCTTTGGGAAATAGAACTTGAACAAATGGTCAGTTTTGTCTCTATGCATCCTATCTATATAAATAAATGCATTTATTAATTCCCTCAAAAAAAAGTACTATATGCCAGTCATAATGGTATACAGAAAATATAATAGTGACTTAGTAAGTCAGTTAGCTTTTACTATGGCATTTATATTTGCTGCAGCCTTTTATTTATAGACAGAGGCTCAAAATGTAGAAATAGGAGACAATTAGATATGTTTAGGGTAAAGCAAAGGGCTTTTGGTAATCAGGACTGTGCTTCAAGCCCCTAATTTTTTCACCTAAGTTCAGATAGTAGCACAACATTATAAATAAAATACACATCAGCCATTTAAGTGAAAATTAAAAAAAAATAAGTGAAGATAAAAATATAATTTCCACTTCCCAAGTGGACATTGTTCATGGGTTGGTCCCTAAGATATATTTTTAATGCTGACAGCATCCAACTTCTATTCCAAAATATTTCTCCAAATTATTAAGTCTGTAACAGTTGTCTAGAAGAAATAAAAGTTACCATTTCCAAGTATACAAATAATATACTATGAATTATATTATGAATTTCAATAATTTGTTTCTGTTAAACTGACCTTTGTATCTGTAAATTAATAGCATGCTAGATATTTTATAGTCTCATATGTGTGAAGAAATTAAGCCAAGACCCTGACATTGTAAGAATAAACAATGTCATGGAGGGAGCTGGAGGCCAGAACATCTGAATGACCCATAACAGAAATTATTATATTATATGCACTTATATGCACTTACATTTTTCTCCGTGTTTTACATATGCAATTCATTTTGAGGCTAAGGGTGCTCAGTTTCTCCTGTGCAAAATGAACAGCTTGGCTTAGACAACCTAAAATCTTATGCACTAAATCCTCAGAATTCTATAACTTTATTTCCCATATTTTAATATTCAGAACTAATTTAAGAAAAATAATATACAGACAAACATATAGTATACTGTCACTCTAAATGTTTGGGCAAATAGATTTATCATGAAGGCTTAAAAATCATGCTTGATTTAACACTTTAGTGTTTTTTTTTGTGTGTGTGTGTGTGTGTACAGAGTGTGAGAAAAATCTGTATTTATCTGCTATATATCATCTATCTATCTATTTATCTATCTATCTATCATCTGTCTATCATCTATCTATATCTATCTATCTAATCTATCTATAGAATTTCTCTTATATAAACTTATTAGAACCTGAAAGTTGTTAGCTGAAAAATCAGGAGACACAAAAGGCAATATATAAACCTTAAACATTTAATTTTAGTTCAAAATGGGCACATCCATTTAGAAATCTTGATATAGAGCTTAGGCTCCTTTCTTGAAATATGAGACTGATGATTAGGATTTAAAATTAACTTTATTGAATAAACAAATGATAGATGTTTTATGGTTTCCAGTATGTTTTTCTTTAAGGGGACGCAAATTTAAATATACTTATGATATGAGTGAAAATTTATTTTGCTTTTCCTCAAAACTTTTATACTTGTCTCTTCTACATCTATTTTTCATACCCATAGTTTATCAGTTTATTTCATGTTAGATTAAATTAAATTAAATTAAATTAAATTACGGTAAAGCAAGCACATCTGGTGGAGCCTGGTTTGTGTAAGCACATGATTCAAATGGTGGGATCAGAAGTATGCCAGTTCTGGAGTATCGCTAATATATCAGGTCAATGGAAAATGTTATGACTTATTTTGTTGTCTTTTATTTAATCTTCAATACAATCTCATAGGGATTAAGTAATTCAAATGAGATTATTAAATTTTGTTGATCTTCATAAAAATACCAGGGACATTAAGTGATTCACATAAGGTTACAAAATTTGTAAGAGACAAACTCTGAACTCATATTGTAAGAATATTTCTCCATCTATTATTTTGTAATGAAATATTTCCATGATGAAATTAATTACTTGGATTTTCAAATTAGTTGAAGTGAAAATAGGTATAGAGTCATTCTTTCATTAATCTGAATCTCCTATATAGAGGAGTCTAATTTGCAAAACGAGGAATCTAATTTTAAATAGCCCATCAGTAATTTTGCAATACTTTTGAACAGTTTACACTTTTCTGGATTATTGTAAAGGAATTGATTATTCTATTACTATACTCCTGCAACTGAAAATATAGCTTTAGTTGTAAATATTTTCATTTTGCATTTTAAGAGAAGTTTTTTTACCTTGAAAATTAGGTACCAATGTTCCCTGTACAAGTACTAATGATTAACTGTAATTTAGATTCTTTTTCTCTTATTTTCTCAAAAAATTTTTTTTATAGGGTTTACTCTTCCTTTTCACTTTCATATATTTATATTTATGCCAAAGAGCACGCGATCCATTTCAGATTCTACTTCCTTGTTTTGATCAACTAACTGTTTTAAAGTATAAGCTCAAATATTTGGAGAATAGCTTTTAAATGAGATGAAATTAATCAAATTAAATGTAAATGTGCTTATTTCAGGCTCCCAGGGTCTCACTCTGCTTTCCATGAATGGGGACAAGATTACTTGAGTTTAATGAAAGGCACAAGAGTCTTGAATCAGGAATTTTACTTACTTATTTTATGAGGTTTTTTTTTAGATCTAAAATGATTTTTAGAAACCAGGAATTATACATTATATATGTTGACAACTTGGGGTATCACTGCATATTTATTTGCATATTCAGCTAGGATTGTTGGGTCAGTAATGATCCAAGCAATGATTTTACCAAGAGAAACCAATTTTAATGATAATTTTTATATAAGCTATGATATTAATAGAATTCAAATTGCAAATTCTTATCTTTCTTACATAAACTTTCACCTCCCATTTCTCTTGGATTTGGTTAAACCTTTTTAAATATTCTTTGTTATGTGTCTGAGATAGATGCTACTAGGAGAATGGCAAATTATTGGACATTTTATTATATTAGAAATTTTAGCAGTAAAATAAATTATGTACCTTTTCCCCATTGAGATAAATACAATTTGTGCAATAAAAATTCTTTATAAGAAAAGAAATATAGGTTAGCTTACCTTTTTTTTTTTTTTTTTTTTTTCTGGATTAGTGAGCTAAACATTACAGCTGCCCATGTTGTCAAAATGCCATGGGAGAATTTAGTAGAAGAGAAAGCAATAATGTAGTCAGTTTCTGACATTTAAATAAATGTTTTTGCTGTTCCATCACAATTAATGATTGACTTCACCATTAGAAGCGTGTATTTCAATAGTAGAGGGAAAATTTCCCACCATCACTTCAGAGCAAAACTAACCCTGTGGCGTTGTAAATATATATTTCAGACTCAGAGAAAAGATTGATCCCACAGGATATCTCTCCTCTCCATCCATTGATGATGTCAGTGAATCTCTGATTAGCTGCTGACATTTGAAATTATGGTGGGTCAGAAAGGTTAATGAAAGCCTTCTTTATATAGCCATGTCCCTATTGCCTCTGTGCCTTCCTGGGCTTTTGGCTTGTTTGCTGACCTCAAAAAACAAGGCAAAAATAAGAATACACATCATGAGAAGTATAATTTGAGCACTCATCTATTGATGATTTCTAATGATGCTATTTAACAAGAAAGAGAAAGGTTAATGAATAGCGACTTAAC
Organism: Rhinolophus hipposideros; assembly: GCF_964194185.1. Classification (NCBI taxonomy): domain Eukaryota; kingdom Metazoa; phylum Chordata; class Mammalia; order Chiroptera; family Rhinolophidae; genus Rhinolophus; species Rhinolophus hipposideros. The sequence continues at coordinate 27,942,561 of NC_138052.1, read as the reverse complement.
TTATTTGGGAATGGTTGAGTATAAAGGGTCTAGTCAATAACCTCAGCGACCTTGTTGAGGATAAACTCCATGTAGATAAAAACATTTTAGTAGAATTGTCTAGACTACAATTTTTCTGCCTTTAAATGACAGAGTTACATAAATTTCCCATTTTATAATACTGAGTCATCCTTTGTTGAGTCAAGGAGAAGGTATAAAACTGAATTAAGTTTCCTGACTCATCGAACATAGTTTCTTAGAGCTAGAGGGGGCCCTTGAGACCCAGTTTGGTGTTTTCAAATTGTGTTCTGTGGCACTTTCAGGTTCCCCAGATACATCTTGCAAACTGCTGTAGGGGAGGAAAGAAGCCTCATCCCTTTTAATGTTTATCATGCCAACCTAAGATATCATAATCAAAGGCTTTGCTGGCAAACCATAGTTTGAACACCACTAAGCTACAGCTAACACTCAGTTTACACTTAAAGAAACAAAAATGTAAAAGATAAAATTAAGTTGCCAAGATTCTGCATCTATAGTGTCACAATGAAAGTGGGACAATTTTTGTGTCTTTTGACATATTCTTTTTTTTTTCCAGAGAAAAAGGTACCATAGCAAAAAAATAATGTTTTCGGTCTAATTTTCTTTCTAAATGCCCCAAATCCTAACATGAGATGAGATGAGGAATATCCGACTGATCCTCCCGCAGCCATTTCCCTTCTTATTTTCTCTGCAATCAGAGATCTAGTTTTCAGTGCAGTCCATGTAAGAAGTTTAATTTCCTGTACATGTCAGTTGAGGGATGGAAATAGACTTTGGAACTTGAGAATCTTCTAGCATCTCCAGAAAAGATAATCTAGTTCTAGATTTCTTCACGTCAACAGACATTAGCAACACATTTCTGCCCCTAATGGTAAGCCGTGTGCAAGCATGATTAAACTCCAACGTGGGGTGCTCAAAATGCTGGGGAAATTGCAGAATAAAACATTAAAACAAACCATTAAATATTCATTTTTAAAATTTAGTTTTATTTTTTAAAGATTTTTATTAAAAATGTAGCTAACATACAATATTATATTAGTTTCAGGGGTAAACCATTGTTATTTAACATTTATATACCTAAAGAAGTGATCACCATGAGTCCAGCAACCATCTGACACTGTACCACGCTATTACAATATTACTGACAATATTTCCTATGCTGTACGTCACATCCCCATGACTTATTTGCTTTATACCTGGTAATTTGGAACTCTTATTCCCCTTCACCATTTCCCCATTTTTCAATTTTTCAATTACAGTTCATAGTCAATATTATTTTGTATTAATATCAGGTGTACTGCATAGGGGTTAGACATTTATATAATTTAAGAGATTATCCCCCTGATTAGTCTAGTACCCACCTGGCACTATACATAGTTATTACCATGTCATTGACTATATTCCCTATGCTTTACTTTACATCCCCCTGACTATTTTGTAACTACCAACTTGTACTTCTCAATCCCTTCACCTTTTTCACCCTGTTCTCCAACCCCCTCAAATCTATCACCCCAACAAATCTAGTACCTACCTGGCACCATGCGTAGTTATTACAATATTATTGACTATATTCCTTATGCTATAACCTACAGCCCCATGGCTACTTTGTAACAACCAATTTGTACTTATTAGTCCCTTCCCCTTTTTTCACCCACACCCCAACCCCATTCCCATCTGGTAACCATCAAAATGTTTTCTATATCTATGACTTTGTTTCTGTGTTGTTTGTTTATTTTGTTCTTTAAATTCCACATGTAAGTGAAATCACATTGCATCTGTTTTTCTCTGTCTAACATTCTCCATTCAGCACAATACCTTCCAGCTCCATCCGTGCTGCTGCAGATGGCTAGAACCTATGCCCTTCTATGGCCCAGTAGTATTCCATTGAGTATATGTGCTACCTTCTCTTTATCCAGACACCCAGGCTCCCTCCACACCTTGGCTTTTGTAAAAAATGCTGCAATGAACATATGGAAGCACACATCCTCTCGAAGTAGTGTTTTGGGTTTCTTCGGATGAATAAGCAGAAGTGGTCTTACTGGGTCCTTCTTTGTCTCTTGTTATAGTCTTTGTTTTAAAGTCTATTTTGTCTGGTATGATTATTGTTACCTCAGGGTTTTTTGTTGCTTGTTTTTTTCATTTTCATGAAATATCTTTTTCCATCCCTTTGCTTTCTGTCTATTGTGTCTTTCAATCTGAAGTGAGTCTCACATAGGCAGCATAGGTACTGATTTTGTTTTCTTAACCATTCAGCCCTCCTCTGTTTTAGAGTGTTTAATCCATTTATATTGAAAATGATTATTGATAGATAAGTAGCTATTGCAATTTCATTATTCACAATTTTGATTATTTTTTTCCATCTTAAAGAAGTCCCTCTAACATTACTTGTTTACTGATTTGGTGATAATGAACTCCTTTAGCTTTTTCATGTCTGGGAAGCTTTTTATCTGTCCTTCAGTTTTAGATGATAGCTTTACCGGGTAGAGTTCCCTTGATTGTAGGTTCTTTCTTTACATCACATTTAATATTTTGTGCCAATCCTTTCTGGCCTACAAAGTTTCTGTTGAGAAATTAGCTGACAATCTTATGGTAATTCCCTTATAAGTTACTAGTTACCCTTTTCTTGCTGCTTTTAGGATTCACTCTTTGTCTTTAACCTTTGCTATTTTAATTATAATGTGCCTTGGTGTGGGCCTGTTTGGGTTCATCTTGTTTGGGACTCTGCATTTCCTGGACTTGTATGTCTATTTTCTTCACTAGGTTAGGCAAGTTTTCAGACATTATTTCTTCAAATAGGTTCTCAATTCCTTACTTTCTCTCTTCTTCTGGTATCCCTCTGATGCGAATGTTGCTGCGCTTGATATTGTCCCAGAAGTGTCTTAAACTATCCCCATTTTTTTGGATCCTTTTTTCTTTTTGCTGTTCTCACTATATGGTCTCTGCTACCTTGTCTTCAAAATCACTGATATGATCCTTTGCTTCATCTAGTTAGTTGGTGATTCCTTCTAGTGCCTTCTTCACTTCAGTTATTATATTCTTCATTATGACATGTTCTTTTTTATAGTTTTTGTATCCTTTTTATGCTTGTTAGTTTGTTGAAGTTATTTGAGTGTCTCTTAACCATTGTTTTGAACTCTATCTGGTAGGTTGCTTGCCTCCATTTTGTAGTTATTTTTCTGGAGTTCTCTCCTTTTCTTTCATTTGGTGTGCATTTCTTTGTTTCCTCATTTTGTCTGCCTCTCTGTTTGTTTCAATGTGTTAGGTAGACCTACTATGTCTTCCAGTCTTTGCCAGGTGGACTTACATAGTATGTGCCTTGTGGGGCCCTGGCACAGTCTCCCTCGTCACCTGCTCTGGATGCTCCAGGAGTGTCCTTTGTGAGGGTTGTGTGTGTCCTCCTGTGATAGTTGAGCCTTTATTGCTATTGGCACATCAGTGGGTGGGATTGACTCTCAGGCTGAGAGGCTGTATGGTTTGGTCATGTCCACATGCTGGCTGCTGTGCAGGGGGCTTACCCTACTGAGTGGGATTCACCCCAGCATGCTTTGGTGCCTGTTGAGACTGCCCTTTGAGTTTGCCACTTGTGAGGCTAATTGGGCACTGCTCAGCTGTGGTCTGAAGTCATACTCCAAGTATTTTGGTTCTGGGCCCTCTTGGAGGGGCTCCAGGGCAGGCCCAGGTCACCCACTGCCTGTGACTGGCTGGAGGCTACCTGGTAGGAGCTACAAAGCAATCTGTGGTTTTTTTGCTGCTGGTGCTAAATGTGGAGGCACATGGGAGAGGCCACACTGTGAACCAAGAATTGCTGCCACCAGTACCGGGCCTGGGGTAACTCTGCACCCCGAGAGCTACTGCCACATGCTAGTTCCTTTAATGTTCAGCCACTGATAAAGTCTCGTTTATTGTGCAAGTTAGGTGAGGCAGGATCTCAGGGAATCACTAGAGTGGGAAGAGTTGTGGTTATCAGGTTAATGTAGGTTCTAGTTTGGTGCCAGTGCTGAGCCTGGAACTACTCAACAAAAGTGTCAGAGCATTCCAAAGCTAGTTACTGCCCACCTGGGGCTTGTGGACTCTGATGGTTTTTCAAGAAAGAGTACAATGTGGGCAAGCTGGTTGCTTCCTGAGAAAGTGCTTCCAATGTTGGGGAAATTGGGAGGGAAAGGGTCCCAGCAGAGCTCACCAAACCAATTAGATTCAGATTTGGCCATGTGGGGGTAGGCTCAACACAGGAAAGATGGCGCCCGCCTACCAGCTGCATGGGAGAAGGACCCCAGACAGGGAAAATGACAACTGTCCCTCCAGTTTTTGCCTTGCGGCCACACAAATCAGTCTTTTCTAGTACATCTTCAACATCCCTCTGAGTCACCGTACCTCCTCCAGAGCCCAGGTGAGTGCCTGCAAGTGAGTGAGTCTGTGTGTGCACCCTTTAAGAAGACTTCTGAAATTCTTGCAGCATTCAGTCCCACCCAGATGGTCAGAACCTCCACTCTTTATCACACCAGATGTTGTGGAGGCTCCTCTTCACAGCACAAGTACTTTGTCCTGGTGAGCCTCGTGTGGGGCTAGGGTCTCTCACTTCTCTTAGGAGAACTTTCATGTCTGAGATATTCCTTCTGATTCTTAACTGCCACATGGAAATTTGGGACCAGCCTGTTTTGCATTTCTGCCCCTCCTACCAGTCTTGCTGTGGCTTCTTCTTTATATCCTTAGTTGAAAAACTGTTATATACTTAGTTATAAAACTTCAAATGATTCTACAGTTTGATTGCTCTATAATTTAGTTGTAATTTTAATGTGTTCATGGAAGAAAGCAGGCACAGTGTTTATCTACTTGGCCATCTTGGATCTCTACCCATTTTTATTTATTTCAGTCTAAAAATAAGGAATAAATAAAGCCTTTTTGTATAATCTGACTTAACCCTGGGTTGGTATGTAATAAGTCTTTCTTTAGAGCAGGAGAGGAAGCAGCAGGAGGAAATCTTGACAGTGGCTCCTTTTTGTTATCGTTTGCTCTCACCTTATTGCAACCAGTTGCAGTTTTCATGTGCTAGGTGTGGTGGATTTGGGCTTTATGTTTTTGGTAAAATCTTTATATTATTATGTGAAGATATTGAGAGTGATGATGGAACTCTTTATTACACAAGAGATTCTTCCTTTCTTTGTGACCAAGTGTGTAAAAATGTGTTTCAAAGCTAATGTTCAATTTTACAGAGTAAAAGTGTATCAAATTTGCTGCAAAATTTTGGGATGACAGGTGGCTTTCAGTACTATGGTATATAGATAATTTTTAAATATACACACATGTGTGCACACATACCCACAACCATTCTCTTAAACTTTACTGTTCCTTCAAGTTATGTTACATGACTGAAAAAGTAACAACATTCCAAAATAAAAGTGATGATATACAGAGTTATTAGAAGATGGTGGGAAAATGCTCTGTTACTTATAAAAGCTCATACGTGTTTCTTCATGTATAAATAGATATGAAATAATACCTATTTCTTAGTTACCATGAAGAATAATTTGAAAAAGTTAAGAGATGATCTGACATTGGGAAATTTTCAATTACTGTTTGTAATGATGAGGATTATTAAATATTTGAAAACTTAAAACATTTTAAATCTTTCCAAGTGAAGAAAATAATGAATACTGAACTAATTTTTATAATATAAAAATACTGTGATTTTCCATTAGTTTGTGAAGAAAAACATGAGTGATATCAGGGAGAGCAGAAATTTACTAGATACATTTAAACAAATAACTGTGTAATTGATGAGTAAGATGAAAAATGAGTGTAATTAATTAGAAAGAGCAAATACTAATGCATTTCTTTTATATCTATCTACATATTTTTGCAAGGTATACTTTTAAGCTATGAGCATCATTAAAATCAATGACTGAAATAAACTGAATAAAGAATTGCTATGCGATTAAAGTTCTGAAAAAATATTTTCACAAATAATATAGTAAATTCACTCACATTTCTCTCATTAAAATATAGTTAATCATATTTTTTTGAAGACATAAAACTATTTTGTACTGTTAACAGAAAATTTAAAAAAAAACAAATATAAAAATCTTTACTTTGTCATTATCTTATCCTTTAAAAATGTCTGGGTTTTGTGTACATTTTATTATATACAAGGCATTGTTAGAATAATAATGTATAAAAAAGTTATTATTTGATAAGTAAATATCTGTAATAAGAGAATGTTCTAAAAAGTTTGAAGAACATCTGGTATGAATTATTTAAGATGTGAAAAAAGGGAACTGGTGTCTGAGAGGAAAAGTGTAGCTTTTCCTAAGAAATGAAGCAGCTAAGAAATGTCAGTGCCTTCAGTCAGAATTTCTGAAAGGTTGGTAAGTAGGCTGAATGAACATAGCTTTCTTGCTGGGCTTGAACTCTGAAGTAGAGATGTCCAGGGTAGAGCCAATCTCACTGTACACTGAAGATGGAATGGAGAAGCCTTCTAATTTATATCAGACTTCTGTTAAGGAGAGAGCTAAGCAGATCCCTCATAGATTTCTCAAAGCCAGAACTTCCCAGATTGTCTATATTGTCTATACCCACATTTCTTCTCAAGCTCACTCTACTATGACGATCGATTAATATTTTTAGATCCAGATTAATGGTAATTTTCTCTTGATAATCAATAGCTTTGTTAATGTTACATTGACTTAAATTATGTAATATCTCTAGAAGAACATATTGTACCCCTGACTATTATTCATCTCTCAGTCTTTACAATATGGAATGCCATATTCCATAAGAACTCCATTTGATGAGTGAATGACTACACAGATGCCTGGAAGCTCTTTGATGATAATAAAAGAAAAAAATGAGTTAAAGATAAGTAAAGAAATCCACTAGAAATAAAAGGCATGAAAGATTTCAGAGGTGATATGAAGTAATAAAAATTATATTGGAGTAGGAATCTGGAGTCAACTGTCTATTCAGTTGCATGATATTGTTGAAAACCTTCATCTTGTTTATTTCTGTTTCTTAAGTAATGACATAAGAGGCTTGATGAGACACCCTATCAATATATTTCCGTCTGTAAAACTCTTTGAATAAGAAAAAAAAATGGACAGAATAGAGCTTCCTGCCCAATTTTCCAAAATTGTTTGGTTGTTTGAGAATGAAAAACAAACAAACAAAACATTACTGTTCACCCTGATCTCCCTCCTAATGAAATGTGATTAAAATTTAAAGAGCAAGGTGGGAGAAGAAGTGATTGCTGGTAGAATAAGTGTTGGAGCACATTATCAATGTCACCATCACTATCTCATTCATTTAACTGTCCAATAAGCTTCTCCTTTGATTACCTAATTTTCACCAACTTTATTGTGAGTTAGAATACAGAAATGTGTCTAGCTCCTTATGGGGATGGGGATCAAGGCTCTTAATATAGAAAATGTACATTTCATTCTTTTGTTTAAGAGTTATTAACCTCAAATAAGTGGTCTCTCAGAACAATGATCAGTTTTATACAATTACATTGTTTAAAACTAATCAAGCACCATGAAAAGTAGATTACATTAGGACAGAATATTGCTCAGGATAAGGGGCAGTCTCAACTTTTTATTTTTCATTTATTCAAAATATGTTTTCTTTCTATTCAAAATAGGTCAAATTTTCAATAAATATGAGTTGAACTTTGAGATTTTTTTTCTTTTGACTCCTATGGGGAATAGGTGTGTTTTTCATGTTCACCTATTCCCTGTTTTATAAAACGGTGATATAGAAGGTACTTCATATTTTGTGTACCGTATAGAATCTTTGAAGTACAAGTAAACTCTGCTTCGTTGCAGTTACTGGAAGACCACTTTTAGACTTCAGCTTCCTAGATTTTCTTCTCCCTCCCTTTAATCTCCAGAAGGGAGCATAGTCCTTGAAAAATAAAGATGGCAGATTTATTCATGGTAATTAACATATTTTTCTTCTACAAATTGAAAAAAAAATACAGTGAACAAAACCTGCAAAAAAGTAAAATAAGTAAAGGTTGATTGATAGCTGAACATGGTAACAAACTGAAACACACCATTTTTCAAACCATGTGAATAAGAAGTAGTATTCTGTGAGGGTTACTTCTGAACCCTCTGCCCAGCACAATATGCCAGGTAGTTAATTGTGACAGGTGATTTTGAAAGGAGACACAGCCAAATACAACATATATGCCATTTTTTCTTGTGTATTTGGGACTTGTATAATAATGCCTTTGCCACTAATAGTTGAATTGGTACAGTATTTGCACTTTCTCAGGAAATGTATGATTCTAATACCCTATAACAGCTTGATGGGAAAGACCAACACAATCAATTATCGGTATTTGCCATGGACATTTGATTTCACATCTCTCTATGAGACAATTTGTTAATTATAACATAAATTATCTAGTTTTAAAAAACTCATTAAAATATATAAATATATATAAATATATAAATATATATATATAAATATATAAATATCTGAAACACTTATGAAATTGTATGTGTGTATGTGTGTGTGTTGTGTTTTGGAGGTGGTAGATTTTGGTAGATTTTGTTTTGTTTTGTTTCTTGTTGAAGAAGTTGAGGGTACATAGTTCATAAAGGACTAGGACAGAGGGAACTAGCTATTGATTATACATAGAACTTACCACATGTTTGTCACAGGTTCTTTCTGACTTATCCCACTTAGATTTTATTATTGTTCTACATGAATTGCATCTCCAGATAAGAAATTACTTTTTGGAATAGTGATGCTTGAGGAATTTCTCTGGATTTTAATTATTTCTCACATACACATCTGAAGCAGATTGAGAGAAGCCAAATAGTGGTCAAGGCAAGAGTAAGACTATGCAAATATTTACCGTTGAACCTATTTTTTAATCAAATGGAATTTGATAACAATGCAAGTAGTATTGGGTGTCCTGTGGACTTGGTTTTATACTGCTTCAATGGTTTGTGAGGAAGGAAGCAGAACATGACTATAAATCTTTATATATAGGATCCAGCAGTATTAGCTTAGTGATGTGACTTCAGTTTTATCATCAGTAAAATGGAGATAACCATAGTCAGGTTGGTTTTGAGAATTGAATGAATTAATACAGGTAAAGTACATAGGATAATTCATCACAAAGGGCTCAAAAAGAGAATCTGCTTTTAGTATGATTATATGTGTAGTGGTTGGCATTTGTCCCAATAAAAGAGAATCTCATTCCTGAGGTTGCTCGTTCAGGGAAAAAGGAAAAGACTGTGATTCTGGAGTGTCATGGGAGTTCAAAGGAAGTTGATGGTGAACAAGACACTGTGGGGTGACATTGGTTTAAGAAAAAATAAGAGAGTGTAATGAAAATTTGATATACATACTTTAACCTGCTTATGGTATCCTCCATGACTTTTGAGATATAAAAAAGAAATAGCTCGGTAGTTGGTAAGTAAAGAGTCAAGAAAGGATAGGTGATTATATTGGTCTTTCCCATCAAGCCCCTATAGAATATCAGATCCTCAAAAACTCTCACACAGTAACATTTGGGGATGGAATGCAAGCTAAAATAGATCTCCCATTTTTAGTTTAATTAGATTCTATCATATGCAAATTTCCTGGGACAGGAAGTATAATATCCCAATATCTTGACATTTGCAGTAGCCTCAACTTCTGTGGGTCTTCTGGGAAGAGCACATAGGGCACGTTATGCCTCCGTTCACCAGCTTTGTTATTTTAGTTGTGATGATGTGGGCATTTGCTCCCTGATGGTTAAGACTCTCCTCTCACCAGATGTGGTCTTTTGGAAAAGAGTTCAGACTGCTTGGCAGGTCAGTGAAGGGGAAGCAGGCACTGTCACTGCAAGTGCACTGCCTATTTTGTGAATAAATGGATGACTTTACTTTCCAAGGTTGTCAGTCTTTCACAAGAGCTTACATTTAAATTGTAATAATGATGTTACTTAAACTCCAGTTCATTCTGCCAGTATTTGATTAGCAAGCCTGATGAATGCAATGATAGGGAGGATGTCAGACCTTCATTTTATCTAGGGTATTATTATAGCTTAAGCTGGCTCTCACATTACCATTATTATTGTTGTGGTTAATTGCTGTTGGGAATGGGGTCTGATTCCTACCCTTATGTTCAATGGGGAAGATGACGTGGTCCCTTTCCTACCACTTCATGATCGAAGTTAAATAGACATAGATATTACCTCGCCTCAGAAAGGAATGAGAAAGCTTCAATTATATGAGTTTCACATATACAATTATAGTTTAGATAAAAATCATCTATGGAAAGTTAAACTCAAAGGCATTGATAGTGTCCATGTTTGCATTCATCAGCTTGTATATGTGTTTGAATGTATATATATATATATATATATATATACACACATATATGTATATATATACATATGTATATATATACATATGTATATATATGTGTGTATATATATACATATATATATATATATATATATATATATATATATATATATATATATATACATGCACACATACATACATATGGCTGTATCTAAACCTTATGTTTGTACTGTTATTGCTTTAATTGTTAGGACCTCCAAATCAACATCCTATGTACCATACAACACTAAATGTGTACAGACATCACTTACACACATTTTCTTGTACATGTGATGACTGTGCTGCGTTTAGTACATGGTGCATTTAGTTCTCACTGCATAAGATTTCAGTGTTTGCTTTTAACACTGTAGATAGAGCAGCTTAAGAATAAAGGCTTTGGGGATTTATTGGGTGAAGAAGGATCGTTAATTTATCTCTTCATCTTTCACTCTGAGTAGTTACATGAACATTTTATGGGCTTGTTAAAGCAGAGGCTAGCAATCCTATCTTTATTAATTCTGTAAAAACAAGGTTCACAGGATTTTGAAAGGACCTGTGCTATATATTTTCTGAGATTATATATTTTAAATTAATAGACTATTTTTGAACACTTTTCAATTTAAAGAAAAATTGAGCAGAAAATACAGAGTTCGCAAAAATCCCAACACCCCACACACATTATAATTTCCCCCATAATTAATATGTTGTATTACTGTGATATATTTGTTATAATTGATCAGCCAGTATTGATACACTATTATTAACTTAAGCTCATAGTTTATATTAGAGTTCACTATTTGCAGTGTACATTCTATGGGTTTTGACAAACGTATGGTGACATGTATCCACCATTATAGTATCACAAAGGACAATTTCAGTGCTCTAAAAATCCCCTGTGCTCTGTTATCCCTCTCTCTCCCCAAACACCTGGCAACCACTGATCTTTTTTTACCATCTTTACAATTTTACCCTTTTGCAGAACGTCGTATAATTAGAATCACAGAGTATGTAGCTTTTTCAAATTGACTTATTCCACTTAGTGTTATGCATTTAAGAATCCTCCATGACTTTTTCTGGCTTGATAGCTCATTTCTTTTTATTGCTAATTAATATTCCACTTTATGGATGTACCACAGTTTGTTTATCCATTCAAGGATAAACAAGATATCGAAGGACATCTCGGTTGTTTCTAAGTTTTGACAATCATAAATAAAGCTGTTTTAAACATGTGTATGCAGGTTTTTATGTGGACATAAGTTTTCAATTCCTTAGGATAAAGACCAAGGGACATGATTGCTGGATCATATGGTAAGAGTACGATTAGTTTTATAAGAAACTGCCAAACTGTTTTTCAAAGTGGCTGTACCATTGTGGATTCCACACAATGGAATTTGGTGTTGTCAGGGTTTTCAATTTTAGACATTTTCATATGAAGGTGTGTAACGGTATCTCATCATTATTTTAAGTGGTAATTCCCTAATAACATCTGATGTTAAGATCATTTTATATGCTTTTTTCCCACCTGTGTATCTTCTTTGTTAAGTTGTCTATTTAGAGCTCTTACCTAGTGTTTAACTGAGTTGTTTCTTATTGTTTAATTTTAAGAGTTCTTTGTATATTTTGGATATAATCAAATATGCATTTTTCTAAAGATTTTTCCCCCAGTCTGTAACTTGTCTTTTCATTCTCTTAACATTGTATTTTACAAAACAGAAATCTTTAATTTTAGTGATGTCCAAATTAATTTTTTTCATGTGCTTTTAGTGTTATGTCTAAAAGATCACAATCAACTGTGAGATCACCTAGATTTTCTCCTATTATCATATAGGGATTTTTGTGTGTGTGTGTGTGTGTGTGTGTGTGTGTGTGTGTGTTTGTATGTTTAACCTTTTTTTGTTTGTTTTGTAGTTTACGTTTAGGTCTATGGTTTACTTTTACTTCATTTTTGTGCAGGATTGCATTTTCACATGCAAAAATTCATGCTGATATTGTTTCAATCCCTCATTTGTAGAAGAATATAAAATTATTACAAGGGAGCCTACTTTTTCTATGTCAGTTGAGGGGGTATATGTGATACTGCAAAGAGTACAACAAGATTCCAGTTCCAAGCATGACCTAGGAGTCAAGTGACTTTCCTAGCCTCAGTTCTATCATTTAAAATAAGGATAATAACGTGTCCAGTGTCTTCATATGTATCTTTGTAAGGATCAAATTATATGAACTATATGGAAGAATCTAACAAATGCTAAAGGAAAAGCAGCAAAATTAAAAGGTTCATTAGTTATATTCCAAAATTTCCTTTATTCAGTAAAACACAGAAATATTAAAATTAAACTCAATGTATAACCGACAGCAAAGTAACCAAAACAAGAAAAACATGTGAATTAGTTTCAACTCACGACTGAAATATGTTGATAACTAAATGTCATGTCACGAAGGCCTTATGTCTATGGCTATTATTAAAGACAAAGATAAATTAGTATGAAGTAATTATGACTTCATTATCTCCTTTAGGTTACAATCATATCTGACTGCTGTTGAATGACAAGAGTATACAGATATAATAACTGATTGGAAATAACTGAATGGAAATGGATGTAATTGGTGTAACTTACAAAATCAAGTGACTTTTATATAATAGATCAGTTAAACAGCCTGTGAGTGGAGTAGTAAGTCCCAACTTTTCTTTTGAATTCAGAAAAGTTTTTGCCATCTCTTTCATATAACATTCGTGTATTTAATGTGGCTTCTAGTGATGATGTCATTGCTATTCAGAAGCATTAACAAAATTGCACATTCTAGTCCTGAATCCGTAGTCTGAAAAAGGAATTTTTAGTCTTCTAAAGTTAAACTGAAGTGGTTTAAAAACTCAAATATAGACCAAATCACCAAGATCATATAAAATGATGACATTTAGAGATAACATTGGGAACACCTAAAGACAATCTTTGGCTTTTACAGTGGGTTTTCAGTCATGACTAGGTATGAAAGACTCCATCGTGGGAATAAAGCCAATATTTCTCTTCTTCCCCTTCTCCTTCTCCTCCTTCTTCTTCCCGTTCTTTCTTTTTGCCTTCTTCTCCTTCACCCAGTTGTAACTCATTCTTCTCCTCTGTTTCTGTGTCTCTCTATCTATCTCTCTCATGCACACATACATACATACACAAACACTTGCAAACGATATGAACCTAGGATTGAGTAATTTTTATTAGCATGTAAAAATATGGTCTGGGTCACACATCTATACCTATAAATGTGAGTATATGAATACAGTCACATGACCCATAGTCAATCCTTTTCTTGCATATGTTAATAATTCATTCCCATTTTTTGCTGGGTAGTATTCCATGGTATGGATGTACCACTTTTTGTTTAAACTTCACCTATTCAATGATACTTGTGTCCAGTTTTTGGCTATTACAAATAAAACTGCTATAAACATTTGTGTACAGGGATTTTGCATGAACATAAAAATTTCATTTCTGTGGGATAAATGCCCAGGATTGAGATTCATGCATCATAGACTAAGTATTAATATATATTTAATGTTTTAAGACATTTCCAGACAGATTTCCAGAGTGGCTGTACTATTTTACGTCCACCAAGAACATATGCAAGATCCAATTTCTCCACATCTTTGCTGGCAATTGTTTTACAGTTCTTTTTCTTTTTTCCTCAGACTTACTCAGATATAACTGACATATAACATTGCTTAAGTTTAAAATATACAATGTGACAGTTTGCTATATGTATATATGGCAGAATATTTACCACAATAAGGTTAGTTAACACATCCATTGGCCTCATATAATTACCATTTTGTAGTTGTGGTGGTGAGAACATTTAAAATCTCCTCTCAAAGTAGTATTCAAGTATACAGTACAAAATTGTTAACTGTAGTCATCATGTTGTACATTAGATCCCAACACTTGTTCCCCATATAACTGGAAATTTGTACTCTTTGACCAACATCTCTTCGTTTCTCCCAACTCCCAGACCCTGGAAATTACCATTCCACTTTCTGTTTTAAAGTGTTTGGCTCATTTAGATTGATTCCATGTATAAGTAAGATTTTACAGGGTTTGTCTTTATCTAATTTCAGTTTATTAATGCCCTCATGGTCCATCTGTGATGTCACAAATGTCAGGATTTCTTTCTTTCTTATGGCTGAATAAGATCAGTGTGCGTGTGTGTGTGTGTGTGTGTGTGAGAGAGGACACTTAGGTGGTTTTCGTGTCTTGGCTTTGTAAATAATGCTGCAGTGGACATAGGAGTACAGATGTCTCTTCGAGATTCTGATTTCATTTCCTTCAGATACAAATCCAGTAGTGGGAGTGCTGAATCAGATTGTAGTACTATTTTTAAGTTTTTGAGGAACTCCTACACTGTTTCACATAATGGCTGTATCAATTTACATTCCTACCAACAGTGCACCTGGATTCCTTTTTCTCTACATCCTCAATAACACTTGTTATCTTTTGTCTTTTTGATAATACACATCTTAACAAGTGGGAGGTAATATCTCATTGTGGTCTTAATTTACATTTTCCTGGTAATTTGTGATGTTGAGCATGTTTTCATATACTTGTTGACAATATTTAGGCCTTCTTTGGAAAAATGTCTGTTCAGGTCATCTACCCAGTTTTTAGTTGGATTCTTTGTTTTTGTTATTGAGTTGCATGAATTCTTTATATATTTTGGATGTTAACCCTTATCAGATGTATGTTTTGCAACTATTTTCTCTCATTCTGTAGATTGCCTTTTCATTTTTGTTGATTATTTATTGTGCTGTGCCGACACTTTTTAGCCTGATGAAATTCCCTCTTGTATATTTTTGCTTTGGTTGCTTGTGTCATTTCCAAAAAATCTAGGGCAGTCAAAAGCTATAAAACTCTCATCCTAATGGTGTGGAGGTAGGGTATTAGTGTCAGAGTTATGTGAGACGGTTGGTAAGTTTTGGAGACCTACCTGAACCATACCTGCATGTTCTCCTAAACTGATATTATCTTAAATCTGTTGCTTCAGTTTTGCTTTGCCTGCTTTCACTAGCACCACTCACCTGTATTAGCACTGGCTTGGTGCCTGCAGCAATCCACAGAAGAGAGGCAGTACAGGGTAGAGGCTAATGAAAGAGCTGCAATTGGTCTTTTGCTCTGATATAATTTAAGCAAAGTCAAGACGAGTTTCTGAAGAGGAGTTGTTTTCATTCTGTAAAGGTCCAAAACACAATCATGTTTTAACAAGATTCCCAATTTGCATTATGAAAAGCTGGCAGACTTTCCTTCATAAGGCTATTTACTGCACTTGCCCTTTTGGTAACATTACTGTGTGTTTGTATTGAGGCCTATTATTAAATGAATAAATAGCAGGGAAATGTAATATTAGATTGAAGAAAATGTTGGGCTTTTAAATGGCAAGCAAATGTGTTAAAAATTCTCATTCTTTACGTGTGACTCCATGGACCTCTGAAAGACTATAAAAAAATGGCAGAGAAAACCTGTGAAGCACAGATAGGGAATTTCATTATGTGGTTACATGGGCCTCACAAACCAATAATCTATAGAAACATGGCACAAATTTTCTTAGTCAGATATAAAAGTACTTTCAACATTTCAATGTATTTCCGTCGACAAAAGATGCTGCTGTTGGGATTCAGCTTGGCACTCAAGAACTAGAAAAGTGTTACCGATGCCTGGTTTGCCTTTATAACTTCCCATCCATATAAGGCTTTCAGTCCTCACACCCTTTTTTAATGAATCACATTCCTTTCGATAATCCACAGTAATCCATAAACTGTAAACTTTCTTATAAAAATAACACTGGACACTGTATGGTTTAACAAATAAGAAAAGAAAAGATGCTAAAGACTTCCTTCCCTCTGAGTCTTGTTGGCTATTTGCCATTCTGTGAATGATGGCTGATGATACAAAACCAGGGCCCAATTTTATGCCAATTTTGTGCCCCAGTTAGCAGTGCTAATTGGGGCACACAAGTAAATTGCACTCTGCCCTGTGGAAATTTTCAGTTAGTCAACTAAATCAGAAAATCATTGAGAGTGCTAATCCATTGCTCAGTCACAACTTAATTAGGTTCAAAATCTATGGTCCCTCCAGGAAGGACAAAGTTCAGACATAGGATCTTAATGGTCAGTTGTTTGGAATTTGTTCTGTCTTTTATCTTTTGTCATAATCTAAGTTTAAAAAAATATGTTTGCTTTTGAAGAGTGGGACATAGGACATTTTAGAGAGAGTTAACAGTCAAGTATTATGGAAGTGGACAGAAGTAAAGGTCATTTGGTTTCCCTTATACTTGAAACACATAGATTTTTCTGAGCGGAAACAAAAAGCTTTGTGCACATACAGAGCATAAACATAGTGATATATTTAACAGCAAATGCTTCCCTTTCATAGGGTCAAGTTAGAATTTGGGTTCAACTTTACTATCTGAACTCCAACCTTATTTAACGAGAGGGCAGACATTTTTTGTCTGTTTTGTTCACTGAGGCATCTCAAGTCCACAATAAAATTTTTTGAATGAAAATGAACAGGTATATGATGTCTAGGCAAAAATTAATTGAAAAATGATTGTATTTATATGCTGTTTTAAGCTATAAGATAGGATTTGTGATGTGTCTGGTACAACTTCTGTAGTACTTAAAATATTGTCTCTGGTAGAATGTTTCAGGAACTCTGAGAAAGATCATGGCATTTAAAATATTTTTTTAACTTTTCTAGAAAACAAGATGATTTGAAAAATTTTGCTCCACATTTCCTGAAAACATTTTTTTTTAGGTAAAGTGTAAATTAAAGATAGTTCAAATAGAATTAGAATTATAACAAAGTTAGAATTATAGCATTGAATCCATATCATTAAAAACATAATTTTCTCCCCTGATAGAGTATGTAGTTTTTTTTTTTTTTTATTGTAATGTATAAGTTACATTCAGCTCTAGAACAGCTAATATCTTAAGGAAACTAATTTTGGCAAGAATCATTGCTAGAATAAAGACACATTTTCTTTGAATAATTATGGTTTATTATTATTATTATTATTATTAAACTGACCCATTTACTTATAATTTTTGATGAAAGATAATTGACACTTTTGGAGTTAAATTTAAATTCTGAGCATGGATTTTGCTGAAATGGATATTGATTCATATCTTGAAAAGGGGGTCTCCCCTGGTGGTACTATTTTGACCTCTTTCCAACTTCTCTGTACTTCCTAATCTGTTTCTTTGCTGATTCTTCTTCTTCCTTTTCTTATTTTCCTAAATCCTTGTATTCTTTTTTTATAAAAGAATCATACACTGCAATCCATGAACTCTTTCCTGTGTTCTAGTTTTGATATTCCAAATGTCTATAGGATGTTTCCAAATAGATATCCAAACAGCATCTCAAGATCAATAAATATTATTCTACCTCTATCCCTTTTTCATCTAAAATTTGCTTTTATTTCTCCCACTCCAATTTTTGTTAATTTTATTTTCCTTTCTGTCATTCATCCTTGGCTTAAACCCTTTTGCTCCTCCCTTCCCATCACCCCTAACTTTCAGGAAGAGTTGTCATTCCTGCTAATTTCTTTTTTCCACAAATCTCATGTACATCATTTTCATGCCCAAAGATTTTCCCTATTTCAGTTATGAACTGCTTAAACTAGGCTTATTGTACTTAGACAATTGACTCTAACAGGTTTCTGTACCTCTGATGTTTTGCCTTCTGTAATAAATCGGTCCCAAGTTAATTTCCCCCAAATTATCTAAGATCATGTCACAGTCTTATCGAGGGACTGACCATTACCTACAGATATAGTTTGAAAATCCTTCTTCTAGGTCTTTATATTATACATCCTGGAAATTACTTACATTTCCTGACTTATATCTTTCCTATAAGCAGACAAATAAGCAAAGCCTCAATATAATCTAATGGACATTCCCCTAAAGAGTGAGCTTTGCCACCTTCATATCTTTGTTCGTGTCCTCATTTTCTGCTTAGTTCATTTGGGGTTCTATAACATAATACCATAGACTTGGTGACTTATAAACAACAAAAATTTATTTCTCACAATTCTGTAGGCTGGGAAGTTCAAGATCATGGTGCCAATAAATCTGGTGACGGCCTATTTCCTGGTTTTCAGATGGCTGGCTTTTTGCTGTGCCCTCACCTGGTAGAGGGAGTAAAGGATCTCTCTAGGGCCACTTTTATAAGGGCCCTGATCCCATTCATGAGGACTCCACCCTCGTAATCTGGTACCTCCAAAGACCCCTCCTCCAAATAATTTCACACTGCAGGTTAAGTTTTAACATATGAATTTTGGAAAGACACAACATTCAGACTTTAGAACCTTCTTACCTCCTCTGACCTATCAAAATCTTATTCTTTTTTTTTTTTTTTTTTTTTTAGGTTTTATAGAAACATCGCCTTTTCTGAGTATGTGATTGAGGGAATGGGATTGTGTAAGGAGAGAAACTCTTTTTTTCAGGCCCCACATTGTTTAATTAGCTCTTTGTAGAAGATGTGTCAAGAAATAGACATTGTTCAAAGGACTTAAAAATAGTTAAATTGTAACTCAAGATAAACTTAAGTTAAATCAGGTAGTGCACCATCATTTCATCCTCTAATAGTCAGTCATTTCTTTTTGAACAGTTTCAAAAGTCTAAGCGGAGCTAGTTGACCACTGTGCTCATTCTGCCTTCCACTTGAGGTGACTTCTGTCTCCTCTTAAGTCCAGGGTGTTTGACAATGACACCCAATCACTATTCCTTCCTCACTTGGGGCCCAGAGTAGAGGGTTTCTTCTAGCTAGCATCAGAGAACAAATAGCAAAACTCTTATAGCATAGTACAAGGCATAAAGATCATAGAACATTTTGTGCTTTTGTCCTACTTCCATTGTATTGGATCAATCACTTTATAGGATTCATATGGTCTAAATCTTGCAGTATGATGCTCTTTTTGTCACAGTATGACAAATCCAAATGTTCTCAAGCAAAAGCAATGTCCATGTATAGGAAATGGCAAGAAAAGCCCTTTCATGGCCTGAAAAGGATTGTTCAAAGGTATCTTTAAAAGATACTCTACTCCGTCATAATTTTGTAGTACTCCTAAATTTATCATATACTACTATTATGTGTAGGTATTTGTATACATGTTTTTTTCTAAAACTGGGTTATAAATTGGTGGATAACAGAGACCAGATCTCTGCTATACATCAAAACATTCAGAACAGTGGTTAAACACGGATGTTATTTAATAAATATTTGCTGAAAGAACAGATAAAGGTATCCTCTTATAAATTAAAACATCCCGGTGTCTTCTTTTTGACCACTCAAATGACAGTTGTGTTATAGCTAGATGAAACCTGGGTGTTGAGTAAGTAAATTAGGCTCTGATCCCTGCTCTTTTCTAGGTTTGAGAACTTGTGTAAACTTAGTATTCTCTCAGAAGTTTATTTATTCATTCATTTATGGATTTCATTTTCCTCTTCTGTAAAATGGGAACAATTTTACCTCTCTAATAAGTGGATCAGTAAAGTTCTACTGAATGGTCTTGTAACAACTTCCCTGGCTTTGTGGGCATTATTAAAACCTAGTCCCCTTACCTAAGGGTCAATGATCATTTCATTAATGCATTTAACCCTACACTCAAACATCTCAGTTAGGTCCTCAAACATCATCACCAACAAATCTGTGTTGAGATTTCTTCTACCTTCTCTGTCATCTGTGATCTGTGGTATTTATTACTGACTTCATGATTGACTCATGTTAAATTGGACCTCAATGAGTAGGTTCCCATTGTTTTCACTAATAATCTAGCTCTCAAGTTACCTGTATCAATTCTGCCCCTCTGATTTTTATTAGCTCTTCTATACGAACATCTAGAGGAAACCTTGTTTTATACCTATCAATAAGGGAATATATATATTCATATATTATTCTATAACTCATTCATGAGTACAAGTGTTTACCAAAAGTTATAAAATTATGTTTTGGAAACTGGTAGAAATAACTAGAAAGCACTCACATTCATGCTTTCCTTATATGACCAGTATGAATGAACAAAATAGGGTGCCACATAGGTGTTCAATTAATATTTATTAGCTGCTGGTTGCAATAAATTCAGAGGTTTAAAGTTCTCCAGCATTATTTACATTTCATTTAGTTCTCACCACCTCAGTTTTCCTTGCTGTTATAGACTCTGAATGAACCACACGTGGTATTCACATTCTTGTATAGAACCCATCATTATATAAGGACTGGTGCTAAACTTGTTTAACAAACAGAAAGTAACACAAGTGATGCTGTGACAGCTTTAAGCCTATGTAAAAAGTCTTATGTTTTATGTTCTTTGAAGCCTATTACCATGCAAGAAATTCTTCTCTGACATCACTATGCTGAGAGGAAGCATTCGGTAGCCTTGTGGAGAGGCTACATTGTGGAAACCAAGAAATCTAGCTGACAAAGAAAATGGAGGGCTCCATTCTACTTCATCTGCTGAGCTCCGAGCTCCCAGCCAATGCCATTTATCAGCCATGTAATTGAGCCACATTGGAGATGGCTCTTCTAGCCCCAGTCCAGCTGCTGCCCTGATGCTATAGAAACATAACTAAACTGCACTCTTCTGAGTCCTGCCTAAATTACAGAATTCTGAGCAAATAAATACTTAGTTATTTTAAACCAGTAACGGAAAACCAACAGAGTTTTCTTTTTAAGAAATGCAAAATTGAAGGGGGATAAAGGGTGTAGAAGAAGGTAAAGGGGTCAAATATATGGTGATGGAAGGAGAACTGACTCTGGGTGGTGAACACACAATGCAATATATAGATGATGTATTATAGAAATGTACACTTGAAACCTACATAATTTTACTAATCAATGTCACCCCAATGAATTTAATACAAATTTTTACAAAATGAAAAATTGAGCCTAGGCCCTTGACATATTGTTAAAAGTGTAGACTCTGTAGTCAGATAGCATATTTGAAATCTTGACTCTATCAATTACCAGATTGATGACTTTGGGTAAATTCTTTAATCTTTCACTACCTCAATTTTTTTTCTTCATTTATACATGAGAAAAATAATACCTACCTAATAGAATTACTGTAGGTGTTGAAAGTGTTAATTTCTTTATACTCTTAAAAGGTGTCTAGCGTATGCTGAACATCCAGTAAATATTAACTATTGTTATTTATGTAATCGTTTGTTTAATATATCTCTCTCTTTATAGGCTGTGTCATAAGGGAAAGAAACATTCTCTCTCTCTCTCTCTCAATCTGTCTCTCTCTGTGTGTGTGTGTGTGTGTGTGTGTGTGTGTGTGTGTGTGTGAAAACTATTTATGATAAGCTAGGTTTGAATATATAGGGTGTTATAGTATGTGGCAAGGATTTTATGTAATGTAAGAGTAATGTGTAATATATATAAACTACTATGATCACTTAGTTTCCATCTTATCTTAATGCCAGGTAGCTTTGAAAGAATGTACAGTGATGATTAGCAGATGTTTGGTTTTGTCCAAAATGTCCTTGATGTTAAGTCCTATAGCAAAACAACCAGTGAAGTATTTGGTCTGTGGCAAAAGGTCCTTGATACTTGGTACTTGATATGTGGTTCTGTCCAAAATGTCCATGTAGACATTTGGTCCGTACCCACCCATCTTCCTAATTCCATGTGCCATGACCAACTAGTCTACCGAGACAAGAATGGTTATTATTGGCAATACAGCTACAACACGATTATAGGACCAAGAAAACATGATAGTATTTCTTATATAATAATCCTATAAACCAAAAGTATAAATAAATGTTATGGGATGTTTGAACCAAGGGAAATATTTTAAGAGTGTACGTTAGTGATAGCTGATCCTCCCATAACATTGCTTTGTTCAACATTGTTTCTTACAACATTGATGAGGAAAAAAAAAAAAAACACAAAAAACTTGATTCCTTGTCATCCAGGGCCACTGTCTGTGTGGAGTTTGCACATTCACTCCATGTCTGCAGTGAGTGATGGTGGGAATGAGTGTCCCTGCAGTTGAAGAGTAGCATGTCCAAGGTGGGTCCTGCCTGTGCCCTGAGCTGCCAGGACAGGCTCTGGACACCCATGACCCTGAACTGGAATAAGCAGGTTGGATCGTAATTATCTAACTTGTTTTTACTGATCTTTTAAAAATGTATGTATGATTCACATTTATTTCAATGTTTAAAATTAGAAGTGTCTTGGGTCTTTCTTTAGAAGTTTGGATGTTTCTGTGACCAGAAATATGTCATAGGAACTTAGCGCTTGTTTATAGTCTGTGGTAAATTTGGTTTCATTATATGTTTTGCTTAAAGTCACAGTTTCCAAGAACCTATCTGTGACATTAATTCAGGATTAACTGTATCAAGGATTATTGGGCATGGACTAAATATTCTCAAAGACATTTTGAATTGGACCAAATTTCGAGGACCTTTTGGCATTGACCAAATGTCTTAGGGATGTTTTGGATAGGATCAAATGCCCTGCAAGGGAAGTGACTATATTCCATCTTTTGCTGCAGTAAATTTAAAATCATCCAATTGTTATGCCCTTGAAATTATTGACTGATATAAGGTTTTAACAGCTGTGTTAAAATTTTATTCTTGTGAAACAGGGTAAAGAACTTATATATTTTTAACATTGCACTATGTTATTTTCATTAACTATATTCTTTTCTGTTGTATTACTAAATAGTCTATGGTCAGAATTGTTTGTTTATAGGAAAAGAAATAGAAAAAGTTTAAAAGAGACAGGAAAGTATTTGTGCTATCACTGCTCCATTTCTTTGTTCTTAAGAAGAGATGCCAAATTAATTTTTTTCCTTTTAATATGACATATAACCAGGTGTGATCTACAGTGTGAACCCTCTGCAGATTAAACATATACTCACAGGAAAATCTTGGAAAGTTTAAAATATCACAGTGGCCTGTGGCCTGTTTCTTTGTCTCTTTATCTTTCACTTGCTATCACAAAAGAAGCCCACTAGATGGTGATAAAACCACAAGCTACCTACTTTGATTTTATTTTTTTGGGAAAAAAAAAAGTCTTCAAAGGAGAGTGCTTACAAGGTTTCAGAGGTTGTATTTTTACCCATTTTGTATTTAATAGAGAAGCAGAAATAAGTAATAAATGAATGAATGAATGAATGAATGAATGAATGAATGAATAAATGAAATAGAATAATTTTCCATACAACTTAATTGTAGTTTTATGAAGTAGAATGCCTCTTGGCCTTGAATTATTTTCCAATCAGCTGCTTTCAAAATTAAGCCATTTTGTCAGGATAAATATTGAGTAAAATGATTATGAATCATCGTGGCAAGTTTTAATACAAATCAGAAAGTAAATTAATCCAACTCTGTCTGACTCATCATGCCTTTTTTTTCCTTTGGATACAAATGAAGAGTAAACAATGTTTTAGCAATTTTTAGGTTAATCATGTAGAACTGATTACTCAAGAAGAATGCTATTAACATTTAGTCAATTTATACCCTACAATATGACAAATTAAAATTAATGTCGCTGTTTTTAAGATATCAAATGGATCATGATTTTAAGAAAAATGAGAACTGCTATAGAAAACTATGTTGTCCCTGGGCCCAGTGACTCTAGTTATTCCTAAAAAACCCACAGAAATGCCCCCAAGAAAACAGTACAAATAATTAATTAAATGCAACTCTGATTTAGGTAGAGTGTGTCTTTAAACCGGTCATCTTTTAAAGTGTAACTAGCAGTAATAATCAATGTTCAACAATACTCTGTGAAATAGCTATGGTTAAATTTTGTCAATAGCTTAATAACAAAAGCAAGATTTTCTTTTTAGATTGAGTATATTCTCCTGATGAAGCTTCATTTGATAATTTTTTTGTTTATCATCAGGTCCCTTTAGTATTCACTTAATTAGCTCATTTCAATAAATTTCCTTGATGGCGTGTGTATGTAAATATGTATTTTAAATCATTCATTTTATTTCCAAAGTAATTGATGTAATGAAAATATTAACTATTAACTTTTGAGTTCGGTCTGAAACAATGCATATCACGCATTATAATATAAATTACTTTACAGAAGAGAGAATTTTTAATTTTGCACATCAAACATCTCCACAACTGTCAACTTGGCATCTTTCTATATGTATGTATGCCATGTGCTTGCAGCTTCCTCTTTGCCCCTTACCTTTAATAATAATTATGACCATCATCTAAGTGTTATGGGGTGACAGCAATTGACCTCCTCCACACTTTCTATAATGTCGTAGATCCTGGTTAGAGATCATTTTAAGAATCTGCATCTCTTTCATGTTAGCAGACACATTTCCCACGATGTCTACTTAAGCATCATCTATATGTTGGCGCTTTCAGTGGTAAATTCACCCATCTCTGGTGCATGACTGCTCCTACATGATTTTATGATCTTAGGCAATTTTGAAACCTTTTGATTGTCGACATTTTACTCTTGAACTTACCAGGAAGAAAGCTGGGGACTCTTCTTTTTGATTTAAGGGATGGTTAAACTCATTAAGCCAAGACTTTGTTGACATACAGACTTACTAACTCTGGACATATCTGCTCTGAATGCTACCTCACCCTGCCCAAAGTCTATTACTTCTGAACAGGTTTGCAACATCAAGGTCAAATCCTAGGAATCAGACCTTGATTTCCCTTTAGAGGAATTTCTCACTGCTTTCTGTTCTGAACTTATCATTGCAGTAGTAGTGAGATTGTCATTAACAACTTATTCAAACATCATCTCACTCCTGAGTATTTTTAAACAGCTTTGTTAAGATAAAAATTTTAAAACATAATCTATCCTTTAAAGAGTACAACTCAATGCTATTTGGTATATGCACAAAGTCAGAGAACCATTACCACAGTCAATTTTAGAACATTGTCAACATCCCCAAAAGTAATCTGCAAGTATTAGCAGTTACTTTCTGTTTCTCCTCAACCCCCTAGACTTGGTCAACTTCTGTGACGGTCCAGCCGCCACGAGTCGAACGGTACCTGGAAGGGGGAGCGGGAATGCAAAAAGAGACACTCACACGTATGATGATGCGGCCGGTCTTCAGTGATGCTGAAGCACGGATTTATTTTACCTTTACCAATATATACCCTTTGGGTACATGCAGTTTAACAATCACAGGTATGCATTACCTCACAGAAGTAATTATCATATGAAAGAGACTACCAAATGTCCTGATAGCCATCAGTTATCTGTGTCCAGGGAAAACCGGCCACTCCCACCTCATTCTTCAAATACTTGCAGGCCCCTAGAGGCACAGGTGAAACAATGCCTTAGGTTCTGAAACAGATTAATCATGAACTAAACCAGGCCACAGGTTTCCAAGGAAACAAGAAATTATGGCTCCCCACAAACTTCTAATGTATTTTCAGTATCTATAGATTTGCTTCTTCTAGACATTTCACATAAATGAAATAATATAATCCACAGTCCTTTGTGATTGGCTTCTGTCCCTTAGCATAATGTTTTCAAGGTTCATCCATATTGTAACAAGTATTAGTACTTTATTACATTTTCTTGCTGAATAATATTCCATTATATGGACATACCATATTTTATATATTCATCAGTTGATAGATATTTGGGTTCTTTATACTGTTGGCTATTACGAATAATGCTTCTATAAATGATTTTTATACAAGTTTTGTGTGGCCATACATATTTTTATGTTTTCATTGCTCAGTTACATACTGAGGAGTGGGATTGCTAGATCATATGACAATTCTGTGTTTAACATTTCCAGGAACTGCCATATAGTGTTTCTAAGTAGCTACAACATTTAACATTCCTATCAAGATATAAGAGAGCTCAAATTTCTCCACATTCTTACTAATACCTGTTGTTATCTGTCTTTTTTATCATAGCCATCCTATGCACGTAAAGTATATCTCTTTGTGGTTTTGATTTGCATTTCCCTAATGATTTACATTTCTCTAATGAGAGTCAGCATCTTTTCATGTATTTTTGGTCATTTGTATATCTTCTTTGGATAAATATTTATTCAAATTGTCTATTTTTCAATTGAGATGCCTTTTGTTTTGTTGATTGTTAGGAGTTCTTCACATACTCCTGATACTTGTTCATTATAGGTAAGATATATGATTTGCAAATATTTTCTCCCACTCTGTGGGTTGTTTTTTTCACCTTTTGATGATGCCCTTTTAAGCAAAAAAGTTTTTAATTTTTATGTAGTTTAAATTACCTTTTTTATCCCTTAGGCTTTTGATGTCATATCTAATAAGACTGTGTGACCCTATATCATGAAGGTTTACTCCTGTTTTCTTCTACGAGTTACATTCTTTTAGCTTTTACATTTACATTTATGTCTATGATATATTTTGAGTAAAGTTTTGTGTTTATTCCTGACTTTCGTTTTAACTTCCCTAAAAGATGATACACTCTGATTAATTGGTCTGTGTAGATATAGATTTTTAAACCAGGTAATATCTGCATTCCTTTCTTCTCATTTTAGGCAGTGATTGGATAATTGTCTAACATTATGTATTTTTTTTTTAAATCTATGAATTGAAGCAACCAATAGAAACCTTTCTAACATTGATTAGAGAGACCTGGGATATGAATATCATTTTGTTATTTTTGTTTTTTGGGGACACTAGATGTTTCAGTAGGAATGGTTGAATTCAGCTCAATACCTTTCCAGGCTAAGGAGGAGGTGGTGTAGGTCACAAGATGCTAAATTTCCACAGAAAGATAATAAAACCACCTGATAGAAATGAATAGAAACAAATAACTACAAACTATAGGAAAGGTTGTGCTTGAAGGTTTGCTCTTCTCATATATCCTCAAAAACTCTTATTTCTTATGAGATGTGATTTATTAATTTATTACAACAAGTGGTAGAGTGTCTGGAATGCCAAATAATTTTTAAATGTGGTAAAAGGCTGACTTTCATCCAAGATACTGTTTTGAACAGGATTCAGAATGCAGCATTGCCACCGCCTCTGACCAGGAGACATTACTACGTCTTGATTTCCAAGATTCTGAAAACTAAAATGGTCTCTATCATTTCTAAGTTATACCAGAACCCCAGATGTGCTCAAGTCACTAGGCAGAGATACTAGTCGTGATCATATACAGCTTATTCATTCCCAGCTACTACAACAACTTGCTTATTAATTATTTTATTACTAAGGGACTCTAAGTTGCACTATAAAAATCAAGCATGACCTTTCTCAAATATTAACCTTAAATGTTGAGTATATTTTCTAAATAGAATATGTTTATGCTTTTACTACATATTATAAATCATATTATCTAAATATTTTAAGTTATCAAGTAAAGAAGCCATGCCATGTTATAAATTTATGTGGCAAAGGGAACAAAAACAAACATTACAATGTCATATAATATGGGTAAGTAACAGGCTTTATTGCGGAAATATAATTCAGGGATCAGCTAAATGGAGACAAGTGGTCTCTTGTTGCCCCTGAATCCAAAACAAAGACAAACTGGGACTATAGCATTGCTGGGTGCACAGTGGGGTAATTCTCCAGGGGAGGAACCGAGCCCCCCTGCTCTTCAACAATGTTATGGTACAAGAGTGAGAACAGCCTTGCAAGTAGGGTATAAAAAGATAATACTTAGGCAGCACATCCTTTTTATGAGAATTCCAGCTGTACAGGGAATTATGTGAGGTTGCTGGTGGCCAGCACCTGGTGATCGTGGGATAAATTTGACTCAGACTTTTTGGGAAAGCAGATTCTGGCACCAGCCAGGCAACCTGGACTATTTTACTAGAAAACACTTTGTATTGTGCCCCATTGTAAAACTCAGTGCCCCCAAAATTAGTTTTGCAATAAATGTTTGCAGAATAAAACATATGGTATCCACATATGTAAAATAAGACAGATAACAATATTTCTTCCCATCTTCCCAAATATAAGAGGTTAAAGTTTTTTTCTCCATGTTTCCTATATACCAGGTAATTTGTTGTACTAAACTCCACAATAACTTATTCTTCGAATATTATTATCCCAATTTCCTGAGGTCTAATTAGAGGTTAAAGAAATTGTCCAGTGTTATCTGGATTAATTAAAAGATCTGTAATTTGAACCCATATATATCCGATTCCAAAGTGAATACTCCCTCTTATTTTGGTTTGTCAAGTGATAATTTTGTAAAACTCTACTTAGCTGTAATCAGGTGTGCCTTTTTTCATACATTATATATTTTTTGAACAGTGAAATTCTTTATTGTTGTCCTACCAATTCTCTACTATCACTTGAACACAGCTTTCCTCACCCTCTGTTACCAAACTCAGAATTATAGAATTGGTACAAGGGCAAGAAGTTCTGGAAAATGAGGAGGGATGAAAAGATTATCTGTTCCTTTCTATCCAGAGCAACTTTGGAATCCGAATGAAAGTTGAACCCCATAATCTAGAGTATTGAGAGAAGCTGATGCAAAAGGAATTCATAAACGTAGAAAGGAGAGACTTGTCTCAGTTACTGTATATTGATCTATAAACTGTAAATAATGAAAGGGATTTACAGTCTGGTTGTTTTTGGCCTCTATTTAGCCAAAAATTCTTTGTTGAAGCTAAATGTTACCTACATACAAAATAAAATAACAGAACATGACTGTTCTGTTCATGTTCCTGTTATAAATTGGTTAGAAAGTATCCTTAGTGTCCCCTTTTCAGGATTTTTTTCTTCCTCAGACCTCTTAAAATCAATGATTTTCTATATTCCCACTTACTATAGCTTATAATTTGTAATTATATTTTGAATTGAAGTTTATGACCCTTGAAGTCTAAGGCCATGTTTTGACCTCTGTGGCTTTATTCAGTGTCCAACAAACAGCACTATGCACATAATAACTACTTATAATGTTGACCAAAAGTTATTGATTGACCATCTGCTCAGGGGAATGTGTACAATCACCTGCATCCTTATTTCTGGACCTAACTTCAGCCTCTGTCCTCATTAGGTAGTTGGTTTATTTATTACTATATGTGTAGTATTTACTTTGGTATCTGAAATCCAGTACACTAACAATGTGCTGGATCTTTCAAGCTTCCCACTACAGATTGGGTCCTATTGGATTTTGAAACAGATTTTTATGGTATTTGGTAAAGTTTGGCAGCAGCCACATAAAATGCTTGACAGGGAGTCTGGTGACCAGTAAACTGTCTGTGAAGCCAGACTGCCTGGATTGAAATACTGGCTTTGCTTCCTACTAGAAGGCTGACCGTAGAAACATATTTCACCTTCTCTCTCCCTCAATTTCTGTATCTGTATACCAGACATAATACTAATACCTATTTCATAGTGTTATTGTAAAGATGAAATGTGCTAGGATGGAAGGAAGGAAGGATGGAAGCAAAGAAGAAAGGAAAGTAGGTAGGGAGAAGGATGAAAGGAACGGAGGGAGGGACGGAGCGGGGAGGGAGGGAAGGAGGGAGAGTGGGAGGGAGGAATTTTAGTAGAATGTTTATCTCATAATAAACACTTTTATTTTTATTAATTTTGTAAGTATAAATTTGAGTAATATGTATAGAAGCTAGAACTTCCCTTCTGGTAGATAATGTGTAAATTCATCTCTTTAAAGTAAAAGTATTGAGATCTCTTTAGAGAAATTAAAAGTACACTTGAGATGAATAATTGTCCAAGAAACAGAAAAAGAAATGGCAGTCATAGGGAAGTAAATCAATTAAGAGTAAAGAATATTTTAGCAGTAAGAAGAGACTTATAGAAACATATGCACTCTTTTATTTGTTTTTCTCGTATACTCGTACACATATGATGCAATGTACAACATAAACTTATGTGCCCCCCCTAGACCTGGGCCTGACCCTCTGGAATGGTGAGAAGAGGGAGGTTCTGAAGAGTTGTCTTTAGCTAAGTATCATAATAGATAGCATTCTTAAGCACTTACCATATAGCAGGCATATGTCTAAATGCCTTCAGTCTTTTACTTATTTAATCATCACAACAACCCCATAAATAATTAATAACCTATTTACAAATGAGGAAACTGAGACAAAGATAGGTTTTATGCCCAAGGTCACATAGTCCGTAAATGGCTGAGGATCAGAACTCAAGAGGGTCCCAGAGTGCGTTCTTGAAACAAAATATATACGACAGAATAAATTTTAACTTTTACATTCTTTGATACTTCCTAATAGGTTGCTTTTAACTTCTGGACAAGGGACAGTTTTTACCCTGACTATAAATTCATAACGTTTCTGACTTGGCCAAATATCTCCTCAGTTTCAGACTCTCTTTGAGGTGTCTTGCTTGCTTG
Source organism: Rhinolophus hipposideros (assembly GCF_964194185.1). Classification (NCBI taxonomy): domain Eukaryota; kingdom Metazoa; phylum Chordata; class Mammalia; order Chiroptera; family Rhinolophidae; genus Rhinolophus; species Rhinolophus hipposideros. Next base: position 27,911,909 of record NC_138052.1, on the reverse strand, counting down.
CTCGTTTGGGTTACTGATAGGCAGTTTGACCTTGATCACTGGAGCATGTGAGTTTCTTACTCTTGCTTACATATCTGGACCTTTTAATGACTGATGTCTGGCTTTTTATTCCCAAATTACCCATTACCATTTTACTTATTACCAACTACCTAAATTCTCAGTGGTTATTAATATTCCATCCATGCATCCATCCCATCCATCCATCCATCCATCCATCCATCCATCCATCCATCCATCCATCTGTGGTGGATAATGGCCATCCCATTTTTTTCCTGATTTTTGTTTAACATGGTCATTTACAGGCTCAATAATACAGACCAAGATGGTGTGACTCCTGGTTATTATGAGTATGTGTTATTTAGGTATATTTTAGGATAATGTCTTTTATCCTTTAGCTACTAAATGACATGGGGAGACTAAAGAAAAATGATACTTATATTTCCTATAAGGAAAATCGTATAGAATACAGAGGCAAAAATCTGTGTTAAAACACTATTTTTGACTATTATATCAATACTAAGATTTCATATTTGAATAGAGTTTTCAGTTTACAATTTCAAAAAATTTTCACATTTATTTTTGCTAAGATGCTATGTTACCAGTATAATTAGGAATAATAGTGTGTCTCTGAAGAACTTGGAAATAAGGAAAATATTACTTCCCTCCAAATATCAGTTTTTTAAATCAACATTTATTAGGTAAGGAAAAAAATGAGCAGAGTCACTCACAAGATTCAACTCAAACTTAATAGAGTGCAAATAAATACTTTATAAATAAATATTTATAAATATTTATATAATATTTATTTATAAATATTTGTTTTAATAAATTAAAACAAATAGTATCAAAATGTGGATTGGTCAGCCATGGAGATAGAAATAATTATTCACAGAAGATAATATTGGAAATAAGTGTTATTCCAAGCACTGTCCAGAAGAGAGAGCCTTACAAAATGGACTTGTATATTATAATCCGGTCAGCAAGATCAAGCCTTGCTGTTGTGACATTAAAACATAAGGCTATGTGACTGTGACGCTATTAACACTTCAATTTAGCTAACTCATTTTTGTGCTGTATTCACACTCATCAAACAAATTATGATTTGGCTTCCCCAATAGATCTGCCTGTAGGAGCAAAAGGATGACTGCAGTCTCAAGTATAATAGGTTATGGGATACTTATTAGTTGGATACTTTGGGTTGCAAGGAACAGAAGCCTACTTATTCTAGCTTAAAAACAAACAAACAAGCAAAACAACTAAATGTGAATATGTGAATTGATGATAAAGATATTCTACAGGAAATAGAGTGTGTCTCGGAATTTGTAGGGTTGCATGCCCACAGGTCTCAAAAGTGGTCTAAAATGAGAAACTGGAAGGCCACAGAGAACCCATAAAATCCTCTCTCTCTAGCTCTCATTTTCTTTCTCCACATGTATGCTTCCTTTTTCATTTTCTATAAACAATTACTTCTGTTTCTCCCGACTACAGGGGAATTATAAGATTACTACATTGCATTTACCTAGCATACGTTTTTAAGTTTAGCCATACAAATAGAAACTTCTATTTGTCTACTTCTTCTCCTTCTCCTTCTCCTTCTCCTTCTCCTTCTCCTTCTCCTTCTCCTTCTCCTTCTCCTTCTCCTTCTCCTTCTCCTTCTCCTCCTCCTCCTCCTCCTCCTCCTCCTCCTCCTCCTCCTCCTCCTCCTCCTCCTCCTTCTTCTCATTGAGGTACAATTGACTAACACAGTGGGGCTCTACTTAACAAGTTATAATTTAACAAAGTCGCAACATGTTCGAACTTTAGAATCAGCTTGTCAATTTCTACCTGGAAAGTTGCCTTGAATATTATTGGAATTATGTTGAAACTGTACATCAATTTGGGGAGAAGATTGACATCTTAAAATGTTTGAGTCTCCTGACCAATGAAGAAGATTTATCTCTACATTTTTTGGGGTCTTCCAAAAAGTTTCTTTAGGTAAAATTGTAGTTTTTTATTTTTTTTTTTTATTTTTTTTATTTTTAGACATGTGTGCTCCAATGTTCATTGCAGCTTTGTTTACAGTGGCCAAGACATGGAAACAACCAAAATGTCCTTGATAGATGAATGGATAAAGAAGTTGTGGTATATATACACAATGGAATACTATTCGGCAGTAAGAAAAGATGATATAGGAACATTTGTGACAACATGGATGGATCTTGAGAGTATAATTCTAAGCGAAATAAGTCAGACAGAAAAAGCAGACAACCATATGATTTCACTGATGTGTGGTATATAAACCAAAAACAACAAAAGAACAAGACAAACAAATGAGAAACCAAAACTCAGACACAGACAATAGTTTAGTGGTTACCAGAGGGTAAAGGGGGTGGGGGGAGGGAGATGAGGTTAAAGGGGATCAAATATATGGTGATAGAAGGAGAACTGACTCTGGGTGGTGAACACATAATGGCATTTAGAGATGATGTAATACAGAATTGTACACCTGAATATATGTAATTTCACTAACAATTGTCACTCCGATAAATTTTTTAAAAATTGTAATTTTTAGAGTAAAAAACTTGCACATTCTCCACCACATTTATCCCTGCATACGAATGTTATAATTTTGAATCTATTGTAAATGGTACTTTTATTCCAATTTTGAATTATTTGTTGCTAGTACATAGAAATTCAGTTGTTTTTGTATATTGTATCCTTTAATGTTACTACACACTTAATAGCTATAATAGTTTTTGGTGTATTCTCCCACATATTTTTCAGAAACAATTATGTTATCTGTGAATAATGACAACTTTAATTCTGTTTTTCTTACCTGGATGCCTCTTATTTCTCTTACTTTTATTACTGCATTTGGCTCAAAAGTCCACTAAAATGTTGAGAAGTAGTGAGAGTGAATATCCCTTTTTTCTTCCTGATTGCAGAAGAAAAGCATTCAGTCGTTTAATATTACATATGATATTAGCTGTATGTTTTTTGTAGATGCCCTTTGTCAGGATTAGGCATTCTCTTCTATTCCTACTCTCCTTGGAAGTTTTATCAGGAATGGGGGCTGAATTCTGTCAAGTGCCTGTTTACTGAGATGATCACATGGTTTTTTTTGTTGTTGTTTTGTTTTTGGTGTTTGTGGTGTTTTTAGTTTGGTAGTATGTTAAATCATAATGATTTATTTTCTAATGCTAAACTGACCTGTATTCCAATGATATACCCCACTTGACCATAATGTGTTATCTTTTTAAAATATTGTTGGATACGATTTACAAGTATTTTCTTGAAGATTTATGCATATTTGTCATGACACATACTGGTCTATGATTTTCTTTATTTTAATACCTTTGTTCCATATCAGGATAATACTGGCTTCTGGAATTTGGACAGAATTGCATTTTTTAATGCTTTGGAATTGTTTTCTTAATTTTCTTCTCAGGTTATTTATTGCTAGCCATTTTTACGTGTTGATCTTTTACCCTGAGACACTGCTGAATTCATTTATTAATTCTAATAGCTGTTTTGTGGATTCCTTATGATGTTCTATATGTAAGATCATATCATCTGTGAAGAGGTAATTTTTCTTGTACAATTTGTTGGTCTTTATTACTTTTTATTGTGGAATTTCTCTTCCTAGAAGTTAGAGTACAAAGTTTAAAAACAGTGGCATAGGAGAATCCTTTTCTTATTCCCCAACTTAGGTGCAAAGCTTTCAATCTTTCACTACTAACTGTGTTGTTAACTATGGGTTTTTCATCTATTTCCTCTATCATGTTGAAAAATTTCCTTCTAGTCTCAATATTCTGAATATTTTTATCATGATGAGTGTTGGGTTTTGTCAAATGCTTTTATTGCATTAATTGAGATGTTAATTTTTTCTTCATTCTATTTTTGTGGAATATTACATTGATTAATTTTGATATGTTCAACCACTCTTGCTTTCTTGGGGTAAATGATTTGTCACTTTTTTCATGGTCTATCCTCCTTTCAATATGCTGTTAGATTCAGTTTCCTAGCATTTTGTTGAGGATTTTTCTATATTTGTAAGAGATATTGGCCTGTAATTTTCTTTTTATATCTTTATCTGACTTTGTTGTCAAGGTAATGCTAGCCTCATAGAATGAGAATTAGTTAGAAAGTCTTAACTTTTCTTTTATTTTTTATTTATTATTTTTGAAGAGTTTGAGCAGTATTGGTCTTAAGTCCTCTTGAAATATTTGGTAGAATTCACCATTGAAGCCATCTAGTCCTGGGCTTTTATTTGTTAGATTTTGTTTTTATTACTGATTCAATCTCTTTCTTTATTACAGGTCTGTTTAGATTTTCTATTTCTTCTTTACCATTTTGGTGGTTTGTGTTTCTAGAAATGTATCCATCTCATTCAGGTTATCTCACTTGTTGGCGTATAATTGTTGTAGTATTCTCTTATATTTTTTATTTCCGTAAGGTCCATAGTAATGAGCCCACTTTGATTTCTAATTTTACTTAATTGTATCTTCTTTTTTTTATTAATCAGTCTAGGTAAAGGCTTGTTAATTTTGTTGTTCTTTTTATAAAACAGACTTTTGATTTTATTTATTCTTTCTATTGTTTTCCCATTATGTTTTTTGTTTGCTCTAATCTTTATTATGTCTTTCCTTCTGTTAGCTTTGTGTTTAGTTTGTTCTTTTTCTAAATCATTTAAGTTTAAAGTTGCTCTATTGACTTGAGATTTTTTATATATTGGCATTTATAACTGTATGTTTTCTTCTAAGCACTGTTTTCTCTGCATTCCATAAATTTTGGTATGCTGTGTTTTCATTTCCATTTTTCTCAAAGTAATTTCTAAACTCCTTTGTAATTTTTAATTTGGCCCATTTGTTGTTTACAAATATGTTGTTTAATTTCCACATATTTATTAACACTCTGGTCTTGTTATTGATTTCCAATTTCATTTCATTATGATGGGAGGAGATACTTTTATGATTTCAGTCTTTTTATATTGAGACTTGTTTTGTGGCCTAATAAATGGTCTGTCCTGGACAATGTTTCTTGTGTGCTTGAGAAAAATATATATGCTACTGTTTTGGGGTACAAGGTTGCCATTATGGTTGTTATATTGAATTGGCATAGTGTTGTCCAAGTCATCTATTTCCTTATTGATCTGTCAAGATATTCTATTTATTATTGAAAGTGAAATACTGATGTCTACAAATAGTATTGTAGAACTGTCTATTTCTGCCTTGAATTCTGTCAACTTTTACATTTTGTTGTATGAGTTACTGAGGGGCGGGTGTTGAGGTCTCCAACCATACTCATGCATTTGTCTAATTATCATTTGTTTTATCAGTTTTTGCTTCGTGTATTTTGAAGCTCTACAGTAAAGTGCTTGCACATTTAAAATTGTGTTTTTCTTTTTTGATATTTGACCCCTTTATCATTCATGTTTCTGTTTCTCTGGTAGTAGTTCTTGTTCTGAAATCTATTTTGCTTGATACTAATATAACTCTTCCAGCTTTTTTTATTAGTGTTTTCATGGTATGTGTTTTTTTTTTTTTATTCTATTCCTTTTAACCTATACATTTCCTTATATTTAAAGGGAGTTTCTTACAGAAGACCTTCAGTTGTGTTTTAGATTTTTATCCAATCTAACAATCTCTATATTTTAACTGATGTGTTTAGACTGTTTACATTTAGTATACTTATTGATATGGCTAAAATACAATCCACCATTTTGTTAGTTGATTTTGATTTATTATTTGTATACTTTGCTCCATTTTTCTTTTCTTTTCCTGTCTTATTTTAAAATTAATTTTCTGTTTCTATGATTCCATTTCATCTTTACTATGGCCTAAATATTCATATCAATTTAAAAATAATTAAGTGGTGGTCTTATATTTTAAAGTATTTACTTATAATTAGTTATATTATAATTATAGTGCCTCATGTGTTATGTAAAAACCTTACAACAATATTCTCTTACTTCCAAATTCTGTCCTCGATACTATTTTTGCCGTGCAGTTTACTTTAACTTAATTGTAATATATATGCAATACCATTGCTTCTGTTTCTGCTTTATGCAGCTAGAATTTTAGAGCAATTTAAATAAAGATTAATTTTTACCTTCATTTATTCATTTTCTTATATTTTCCAATGTTTTTGTGAAGATCCAAATTTCTGCCTTTTATCATACTTCTTCCTTAAATAACTGCTTTTAACATAAGCCTTGTAATTCATGTCTTCTGGCAATGAACTCTCTCTCTCTCTCTCTCTCTCTCTCTCTCTCTCTCTCTCTTTCTCTATCTTTTTGCACCTGAGAAGATCTTTGTATCTCTTTCATTTTTAAATTGTAATTTAATTGGGTATAGACTTTATTTAGCACTTTGAAGATGCCACTCGATTTTTTTTTAGTGGTTTAAGTAATGAAAAATAACTAAGTTTATTTCTAGTAGTAATACCAGATAATGATAAACATAAGCTTTCATATACTGCTTACTATGTTTTAGAAGCAATTTTAATAGCTTTCACATATTAATTATTTTATATCTAAACATTGTGTTTTTTTTTAATTGTTTAACAAAGTGAGTTTAACTATCTTGTATACTTCTTGAAGGAGTACAGACACATATGTACTTGAATGCATACATACATGCATGTTAGAAAAAGGGATACATGACTAGTATAAAAAGCAGTAAAGAGGTCTGCTGCAGAGACTATTGATTGTTTCTTTAATTTAGAAAATAGATTATTGATGTTCTTAGCAAAATTATTTTTGGTGAAATACAGGGCTGGAGTCAGATTACAGTGCGTTGTAGATTTAAAGACAATGGATGGGGGAGATAGGGTGATATAATGTTTCTCTTTTGAAAAGTTTGTATGGGGAAATGAAAACTTGAAAATGATAATGAGAATAATTATAAACTTGGTTATAAAATTATGAATATGTATACTAAATTTAAGCATTTATTATTTTCTTACTATGCTGATATTATATACATTATATCAGCTAACTTATTTCCATCTTATAGCAATATTTGGAAGGAGATTGTATTAATTATTTTAATTTACAAATAAAACTGAGGCATAAAAATATTAAGTAAACTATCTGTATCTTGAGAGCTTTGTTTTTTTTTTTAAATAGAGTATATCTGTCTGTCTCCCCCTCCCTCACCCCCCAAAATACTGAAATTGATTGAATGCAAGTTCTATTTCTTTGTCTTGGTTGAAATAAGTTGGAAATTACATTTTTTATTTATCTATTTTTAACATTTAGAAGTCAAATGTGGATTAAAGTTTACCTTGTTATAACTGCCATGAAGGATAAATGGTAAATCCAATTTGCAAAATAATTTGTCAATATCTACTGAAATATTAATGCTCATTTCCTTTTATTGTAGATGGAATTATTCAAAAATGGCTGCCCAGTATGATGATGACATTCTTCCATCAAAGGTAAGGTCTGTGTTTCCTTCCCTTGCAACAAGACCGATCTTTGTGTATGCCTCAACCCAAGCAATGTAATGGAAGTGATGGTGCGTGGCTTTTGAGACTAGGTTATAATAAGCAATATGGCTTCTTTCTGACTTTTTCTTGAGAAATTTTTTTCTGGAAACCCAGCCACCATATTGTGAAGAATCTTTGGCCACATGGAGAGGCCAATAGTGGGTATTCCACTGACAAGCCTGGGTTGAGCTCATCAGCCTCAACCATGAGATGTATTCTAGGTCCTGATTTCAAGTCTCACAGCTGAAGTCTCAGACATAGTGCAGACACAAGCCATCCCCACTGTGCCCTGTTTGAATATCTGACCCAGAGAAACTATGAGAGATAATAAATAATTGTTGTGTGTAGCCATGAGGTTTTGAAATAATTTGTTACCCAATAAGAAATAACTACATAAGATGCCTTTGTTCCAGTAATTCCACATTTGTTATGAACTCAAGCACTCTTGTGCAATAGGGTATATGCAAAATGTTTGTTGGATCATAATTTGTGACGGCAAGTAACTTGAAAAATCTGAAATTAATGTCCATAAATTTGGGGCTTGCTAAGTAATCTTAGGATATAGATTACTCTGCCACAGTTTAAAAAATCAAATGTATTTATATGAAAATTTTTTCAATCATACTGTTGGATAAAAACGATAAAGTGCAGAAGGGAACATGACATTTATGTAAAACTTATGCATACATACTCTCAAAATAATACTGCATATTTTCTCCTGAGATACAAAATTTAAAAAGTGGTGCGATATGATGCTCTAGTCTACTGTATAAAAAAGGGAAGAATAGTTTCATAAATTCAACCTAATAGGAGTTAAGTAGAAAGAGGGAGTAATTATTTGGGAGCCTGTTCTGTGCCAGTTATTGAGCTGAGTCTCCTTCGTATTATTTCATAATCTTGATATTATCTTCATAATAATTCTATGAAGTATATGTTGTTATCATGTTTTTTAGAGAAGATTAAACTAGGGTAAGAATATTTAATACATGGTGCAGAAACTAACCACGGCTGGTCAATTACATAATTGCCTTCATAGATCCTAATTTCTGTCCGCTTAGTGCATATGGGCCACTTTAAAGGTACACATTGCTTTTGAAATGTATCTTTAACGAAATAATTTATTAAACCCACACAGACTTAGTTTCTTCATCTGCAGAGCTAAGGGGCTAACGAGATGTATTACATAATTCCTTTATCTCTGAAATTCTGGTAGCACATTGTAGCATGAATTAAACTAAAGGAACATAAGTTAGTGGTCTCAGGTTATTTGTTGTTTCCTTTATTTCAGTAGATATTTCTATTGTACCAATTATTGGGCACGTTCAAAGCAAAGTCTTTCAGAGTTCTTCAGTTCTCTTTGAAGATTATGGAGAATGATGCAGAAAGTTTTTATGCCTGTTCTCAAAACAATTGACAAATGCTACTTGTATGAAGCTTATTTATTCACTGATACCAACTCCACAGGTATATGCAGCAGATTATCCTGTTAAGGGTCAGCAGAGTTTGGGTATGACTTGATTGAAATCTTATTACCATATGTGAAGGAACTGGAACCTTCCTCTGTGATAGCTTCATCAAAACTTATATACAAACCCTAAGCCTTGTTCCAGCCACATGACTTTGCTTCAGTTTATGAGAAGTGGCCTTATCACATATGAAATCCACATTTTTGGCTAAATTAGCTTCTTCTTCATTGCAAACCAAATATTTCTTTCTTTACCCCATCCCCCGCCCCCATGGGTTATTTTAAAATATTATTTTAATATATATATATATATATATATATATATATATATATATATATATATATATATATATTTATTTTTTTTATTTTTTTATTTTTTTTTCAATTGCAATTGCATACAATATTATATTAGTTTCAGGTGTTCAACACAGTGATTACACATTTATATAACTTAGGAAGTATTCACCCCAACAAATTCAGTATCCATCTGGCAACGTACTTGTAAATAGTTATTACAATGCTACTGACTATATTCCCACGCTGCATTCTACATCCCCATGACTATTTTGTAACTATCAATTTGTATATCTTAATCCCCTCCTCACCTTCACCCATCCTCCCAACCACAACCCTAATCTGGCAACTGTCAAAATGCTCTCTGTATCTATGATCTTGTTTCTGTTTGTTTATCCTGTTCTCTAGATTCCACATTTAAGTGAAATCATGTGACATTGATCTTTCTCTGTTTGACTTACTTCAATCAGCACAATACCTTCTAGGTCCATCTATATTGTTGCAGATGGCAAAAGTTTATTCTTTTTATGGCTGAGTAATACTCCATTTTGTGTGTGTGTGTGTGTGTGTGTGTGTGTGTGTGTGTGTGTGTGTGTGACCACTTATCCATTCATCCATTTATGGACACCCAGGTTCCCTCCATATCAGGGCTATTGTAAGTAATATTGCAATAAATATATGGATGCACATGTCCCTTCAAAGCAGCATTTGGGTTTCTTCAGATAAATACCTAGAAGTGGGATTATTGGGTCCTTCTTTGTCTCTTGTAATAGACTTTCTTTTAAAATCCATTTTGTCTGGTGTAAGTCTCATTAACCTAGCTTTTTTTTCCATTTCCATATTCATGAAATATCTTTTTTCCATATCTTTACTGTCAGTCTGTGTGTCTTGCTATCTGAAGTGAGTCTCATGTAGACAGCATATGTAAGGGTTTTGTTTTCTTATCCATTCAGCCACCCTATATCTTTTTATTGGAGCATTTAGTCCATTTACATTTAAAGCAATTGTTGGTAGATATGTAATATTGTCAGTTTATTATTCATTTTTTAATCTATTCTTATTCTTCTTAAAGAAGTCTCTTTAACATTTCAGGTAATATTGGTTTGGTGGTGATGAACATCTTCAGCTTTTTCGTGTCTGGGAAACTATCTGTCCTTCAATTTTAAACGTTAGCTGCACTGGGTAGAGTATTCTTGGATGTAGGTCCTTGCTTTTCATAATTTTGAATATATCATGCCTGTCCTTTCTGGCCTGCAAAGTTTCTGTCCAGTAATCAGCTGACAGTCTTATGGGAGCTCCCTTGTAGGTAACTAACTGCTTTTCTCTTGCTGCTTTTAAGATTCTCTCTTTGTCTTTAAACTTTGCCATTTTGATAATGATGTGTCTTGGTGTAGGCCTCTTTGGGTTCATCTTGTTTGGGACTCTCTGCACTTCCTGGGCTTGTATGTCTATTTCCTTTGCTAGGTTTGAGAAGTTTTCATCATTATTTCTTCAAATAGGCTTTCATTTCCTTGTTCTCTCTCTTCTCCTTTTGCTACCTCTATGATGTGAGTGTTGGTACACTTGATGGTGTCCCAGAGTCCTCTTCAACTACCCTCATATTTTTGGATTCTTTTTCCTTTTTCCATTCTGATTCAGTGTTTTCTGATACTTTATATTCCAAATTGCTGATTTGATTCTCTTCTTCATCTAATCTACTGTTGATTCCCTTTAATATATTATGCGTTTCATTTATTGTATTCTTTATTTCTGACTGGTTCCTCCTTATTTTTTCTATGTCCATTTTTATGTTTCCTATCTCTTTGTTGAAATTCTCACTGAGATCGTTGAACATTTTTATAATTAGTGCTTTGAACTCTGCATCTAGTAGATTATTTGTGTCCATTTTGTTTAGTTCTATTTCTGGAGCTTTGTTCTGTTTTTTTCACTTAGAACATACTTCCTTGTTTCCCCATTTTTGCTGCCACCCTCCCCCCGTGTTTGTTTCTATGTATTAGTTAGGGCTGCTATGTCTCCAAGTCTTAGTAGGGTAGCCTTATTTGACAGGTGTCTTGTGGGGCCCAGTGGTGCAGTCTCCTCGGTCACCTGAGCCAGGTGTTCCTGGTGTGTTCCTTGTGTGGGTTGTGTGTGCCCTCCTTTTGTAGTTGAGTCTTGGTTACTGTTTGGACATCATTGGGATGGATTGATCCTCAGACTAATTGGTTGTGAGGACTGGCTGTGACTACAGTGGAGGAGCTGCTGTTCAGGGGCTGACACTGCAGAGCAGGATTCCCTTTAATAGGGCTCTGATGCCTGCCCAGTGTTCCTGTTGGATGTGTTGTTTGTGGAGGTTGTTGAGTGGTGCTCTGGTATGGTATAAAGCTGTCTACCAGGTGTGTTTCTTGAAGAGTCAAATCTACTCTGGTCCTAAGTATGTAGAGCAAGGTGTAAGGAAAGCAAAACTGTTTTAAATAGAGCGTACTAGAAGAACAAAATCCCAGTGATGTCCAAGAGTATGAAGTAGTCAAGAAACTGTCAGAGGTCAAACTGGCTGGTTACAAGTGTGTTCTTGTGTGTGTATACTATGTGTTGCATGTGTATAGACAAATATTAAACAAAAGAATATGAAAGGGAATGGGAAAGGGAACAAGTAGCAACTAATGAGGCTATTTCTCAGGATAGGAACCAGGTAATGTAGTCCTAAGGCATTAAGAATTTGTTATATTCAGATTCTTTTTAATATGTTGGTTTTCCTTAATTCTCAACTGCACTTTTCTTAACTGAATATGATTTAAATCACCGTGAACATTCAGGTAGTGCAGTTTGTCATCTTATGTCAACGCTATCCATCTTATGTGTATAGTACTATGCTTTGTCACTTGGTCATTATGATGCCCATTAGTTTTCTTGAACATATTCTTTCCTATAATAACGAGTCAATGTCAAGAAATCTTGTGAGATCCTGATATATTTTTAACTGGAGGACTCCTTTAAAAAATGAGTCAATGATGAAGGATTATCTTGTACTGAAGGGGGAAAAAAAAGTAGAGAGGTAATGAATCTGGACTTTGACATATCATATATCTTATGCAGGGACACCCAAGAATTGTTGGAGAATGTTGGAAATATTCCAGGAATCATTGTGGCAGGGTGGTGGTCAGGTTGATGATGATGCATTGTCATTTTACTTTTGGAAAATCCTGTGAGGCTTGCTATGGAGTCTGGCAATAGCAATTACAATTACTGTACTTCATTTTATTCACTGGGGCAAAATAATGTCATTCCACTTAAAACATACAAAATTACAAACTAATAATAAAACTCTCTTAATGGTCCTTAGAGTGAGAAGTTAACCTTGATGATAAAGTGCTGTAAGGCTTAATAAACCTTGTTTCTGGCCAAGTCCCAGGGAGAATGAATTCTGTGTGATTCAGCTGTATGAGATCGATAATATCTTACTGCTGCCTGGCACTAGTTGAATAGGAGGTATGAGCACAGAGCTCACTCAGGTATAGAGATCACCCACACTGTCTCTGCCACCCTCACAATGTTTCCTTTTTGCTTTGCTTGTCATCAGATAACTCTCCTCTGTGATGGGATCCTCAACTGCTCTGGTGTGTGTTTGACTCCCCCACAAAGACAGTCTCACTTGCAGAAACAAATTAAGCACAGTTTAATGTTATAGACATTTATGTGCTAAATAACAATAAACCTTGGGGGATTATTTGTAAACAGCCAATAGCAAGCTTTGCAGTAAATTAGGTAAATACAGCAGAGTTTTATTTAAAGATGTTTTATAAAATAAAATTGTTGAGCAGTGCCACTTAGAGTCATCACATAAACATTTACAAAGCCTAAACATTAATGGAATATTATAGGCCAGGAAAATTCATAGTGGAATTTTGGAGAAAGGACATTGGACAAAGACCCCATGTAAGAAGGCACTTACCTAACTTTACTACTGTTTCAGTCTTCTAGACTCAGGAAAAAACAAACAAACAAACAAACAAACAAATGAAAAACTTTCTTGTGAATGTCCTTGCATAAACTAGAGCTCAGAATGTAGAATTATGTATGTAAAATTTTTGAGAGCCTGGTGTACAAAATATGCCAATGTATTCATGTACAATAAAATGTATGGGTGTCCACTAGTACATTCCCTGTACCATTTAACAAGGTAGCTTCTTAGAAGGTTATTTAAGTGAGTCTGAAATCATCATAGGGTGAATCAGTTGAATGGTCCAAATGTGTAATGGTCTCATGCTGTAATATTTGAGGCAGAAGAGATTCTTTAATCATCTTGATAGGTATGCATTTCCATGTCCAGGACTGGGCAATGTCTTCCCTTTACAAAGTGACCAATCAACATTCCCATTGACCATTGCTTCCTTGATTTGATCAATTTGATACATTCTTTTATTACATAATATATGTTAATTCTGTTTTACATAAATTGTAACTTAAGTGCATTTATCACATAAATAATGACAATGGTTGTGTTGCAATGAAATCTAAGAGTCAGTAATTGTTGAGAATTTATAAGTGTTTCTTTATTTTTTTTTCACTTTTTAAAAATTTATTGGGGTGACAATTGTTAGTAAAATTACATAGATTTTAGGTATACAATTCTGTATTACATCGTCTATAAATCCCATTTTGTGTTCACCACCCAAAGTCAGTTCTCTTTCTATTACCATATATTTGATCCCCCTTACCCTCATCTCCCACCCCTCACTCCCATTATCCTCTGGCAACCACCAAACTATTATCTGTGTCTATGACTTTTTGTTTCTCATTTGTTTGTATTATTCTTTTATTGTTTTTGGTTCATATACCACATATCAGTGAAATCATATGGTTCTCTGCTTTTTCTGTCTGACTTATTTCACTTAGCATTATATTCTCAAGATCCATCCATGTTGTCACAAATGTTCCTCTACCATCTTTTCTTACTGCCAAATAGTATTCCATTGTGTATATGTACCACAACTTCTTTATCCATTCATCTATCGAAGGACATTTTGATTGTTTCCATGTCTTGGCCACCGTAAACAAAGCTGCAATGAATATTGGAGCACATGTGTCTTTATGTATAAATGTTTTCAGATTTTTTGGGTAGATACCCAGGATTGGGATTGCTCATGCAGACTGGTACAGACGTTATGGAAGGCAGTGTGGAGGTTCCTCAAAAAAATTACGAATAGAATTACCATATGACTGAGAATTTGTAAGTGTTTCTAGGACTGGGCAAGCATAGAGTAAGAGTGACTAAAGAGGGTCCCTATGGTCAGAGTTACAGGTTGAAATCCAGGGGTATGATAAAACCCCAAGGTAGTGTGTGGATTGCGAGACTGTTAGGGCCATGTGATCCGCTTCCTATATGGAATACTGAGATGGTAGGCAAGGGGATTTTTCCATTACCCATTAAATGGAGAAGAATTCAACATTTGCAGATTGTGAGAAGGAGTGCAGGTGAACTGTCCAGGGACCTAGAAAATATCAAATTGGACCATGTAATTGGGGGCTAGTTGAGAGTGTGTCCATGACAGCTGTTGGTGTGGAAGAAAGATGGAAGCTGGTGAGCAGAAAGGAGTTTACAATTCAGCAAGGTCATTGTGGACTTAAATCAACCTTTGACCAGACTTTTTCTCTTGGGGTCATGATCAAGTTAAGCCTAGATGACTATGTTATCCAGCCCATGGAAAAGGAAGGAGAAAAGGAGAAATATTAATTGGCTGAGTTTAAACTTGAAATAGCTGGAAAAAAATACTAGTGTGATCAGGCCTGTCTGATGTTTACTAGATTGAGTTTTGTGCCACTTGTCAGAAAAAGCCTCAAAGTAAAGATGAAGTTAATATAAAAAATTGTTTTATTTTGCCAAACAGACTTTGTGGTTTGAAAAATTCACATCTGCTTTTGTTTGGATATATATACATATATATGATTGTAGAGTTTATAACATTATGAAAAAGATAGATTGTTGACTTTGTTTGAGGAATAGAGAATTTGGGTAGCTATAATTCAAATTGATTAAAAACAACTTCACAAATATTTCAATATTACTGGTTTAATGACAACAGATATGCTGTCTTGATACAATTTTATGATGAGATTTGTAATCCAGAATTAATGTTATTGACTTTGCAGTTAGGTTTCTTTAAAAATTTTCTCTATTAAGTGTGTAATGTTTTAATGATAGCATGTGGAGAAGAGGAATTGAGACATTCCTGACCAAATTTTGAGCTGTAGTGGCCTCAAGATAGCTTTAACTTCTTTATTTCTCTTATATAGCAATTTATACTAATTACAACAATTCATTTTAGCTAGCACATGTGGGAACAAATAAAAATGTGGAACTATACATAATGATATTGAAACTGATCATAAAATTTTAAAATAAATTTTACTGTGAGTGGTTTCATGCAGCTGCACATCAGACTTTACTTTTTCCTGTTTACTAGTTCCACAAATATTTCAGTAGTTTTTGTTATTTCATGATCAATGTCAATGCCATAGCTCCAACAATTCTGAGCAATAAATAAAATAGGAGAAATTCATTATCATATAAACTTCTTAGAAATGATATTGAGTTTAAAATCATTGGGCCTAATAATAACCAAATTAGGTGTTATCAGACTTTACTAATACAAAATATTTGTTTCCCCATATATTTCCAAATATGTGAATACTTGAGAAATAGATGCCACCAGAAATGTTAGATTTGATTAGGGGTTTTAGGTCTATTGCTTAACAAGTTTAGTTATGAACGTTGGATAACTATCTTTTAGATCCAGAAAAAAGAACCAAAACACTGAAGTATTATAAATGAGTTGGATTCTCTTTTTCTCAAATCTGATTTAATTTTAAGAGAATAGAAATCACAGGAGAGTGAACGTACTAATAATAGAAGAAATTTACAAATTTGTTTAATCCAGTTTGTTTCTTTAATAGTTAAGTGTAATATACACTTAACTATAAAGTTAACTGAACACTAAATTTGTTTAATAGTTAAGTGTAATATACATTTATTTAGTTCCTGGCATGTGCCAGGTATAATTCTGGACTCTGAGAAAATACAATTTTCAAGGTACTATTTGTTCTCACAATGAATTAAGAGTCTTTGGAGAGAAAAATATGAAAAAGACTGCAGAATAAAATTTAGTACAATAGATACTTAAAAAGGTGACGTACATGCAGAGTCAGTGAAGGCTCAATGAACTATGAACCAAGTTAGGCAGAGAGAGCTAACAGACCACTAACACAGAGTTGTCAATGAAGATGTTTACCCAGAAAAGGGACCCATTTTCCAGGTGTTGTCGCATCAATGTGCCTTCCCTTTTGTTTCCCCATTGTCTGTGCCAACAAGGAAGATAGTGCCTCAAGGTGGAAGGAGCCTGGGTTCCTGAATCATTACTGATCAGGAACATTGTAATTTGACTAACACATGAACATATCCGTCCACTGACATTCAGAGATAATTTATTAAAGCACCAAATGCTACCCAAATTTATTTCCAAATTCTGCCTGAAGGGATTAGAAAATGCTTCAAGCTGACTCCTTAATCATATATAAGTTTTTTCAGGTAGTGCTTATAGGTGAGATTAGAGTAGGGTGAGGTGGAGCAATTATATGTAGAAAACAGCTGAGCAAAGGCATAGGATTCTGAACAAATGTTTATATAAAAAAAAAATCTCCCATCAGTCAGTAAGTCTGTCGTGTCATGTATGAGGAGGAGAGAAATGTGGCATGGGTTAGAGAACTAAGTATACAAGGACCATACTATGGAGAATCTTATATTTCCATGCATAGACTTAGGACTTTTTGCTGGTCATTTCTAATGTACATTTCAGAGCCATAGGTTTAACTTAATCATTGTCACTGCTATTTTCTTAAGAAACAAAGAGAAAGAAAGGAAACTGTAGTTGATTATGAGGCTTGAAGGGAATACTGATAGTTACTAATAGGCAAAGAGGAAAATGATAAAGTGGGTGATCAATATCCAGGGCAAGTATTTAAGAGTGACACTGGGCATTTAACTAAGATCGCACATTAGAACTTTGTTATATTGCTCATAGATAGTTTTTCCAACTGGGGTAAGTAGCCATGGTATGGGAATAAAATTGCTGAAAAGGAAAATTGATTAGCAGTATTATGACATAGAATAAGTCAGTATAGTATAATAGAATAAGTTAAGAACAGAAGCTGTCTTATAGTAAAACAAATAAAGTAACAAACAGAAAAACAAACCCAACACTCAAATCTCATTAGGTAAAACATTATAAAGGTAGATTTCTTGGTGTCATGTCTCATGTAGGTTGGGTGGTGGTTGAATTGTGTTCTCCGGAAATATGTTAAAAACCTAGTCTCTGACACCTAGGAATGTGATCTTATTTTGAAACAAGGTCTTTGCAGATTCAGTCAGGCTAAGAAGAAATCATCTGAGTGGGCCCTAATCCAGGTTAACCTGTGTCCTTCTAAAATGGAAACATTTAGACACAGTTACAGACATACACAGAGGGAAGATAATGTGAAGCGACACAGGGAAAAAATGGCTAATCACAAGCCAATGAAGGTAGGAGAAAGATGTGGAACAAAGCCATCAGAGAAATCACAACCCCGCTGACACCTTGACTATAGAATTCTGGCCTCTAGAACAATGAGTCAATAATTTTCTATTGTTTAAGTCACTTAGTTTATGGTACTTTGTACGGCAGCTCTATGAAATTAATACAGGTAGATTGCCATCTTTTTGTAATTTCACCATCTGAAAGATGCCTCCAAACTAGCTTTAACAGAAAACAGCAAGGAGGTTGAATACTTTTTTATCTACCTTGATGAGAAGTGACATATATCACTTCCATTTATTATCCAATAACTAGAAATAGACTTATAGCCTCAGTTGAATGGCAAGGGATCCTGGGACATTTATAAAGTATTTATGGTAATTGGTATACAAACACTGTCTTCATTGCATTGTAGATATATCAGGACTCTTAATTAACTTTCAACCTCTTAATAACAATGGGAATTCATATCTCAAACATTAATTTCTATATACATTAAATAAGAGTAATCATGTCTAATATGAAGCACCCAGCAGAGCACTTGACAGAGAGGATTCTCAATGAATTATTGTTATTTTGATAATTAGGAGTTTGTAGAGTGAATTTTACTTGGCATCTTTCCTATACTGAAGACTTCTTATACTGGCCAGATACATTTTCAGTTGTACAGAAAATAAAAGATAATGAAATTCTGAGATTCTATTTATCTGTTCATTATCAAGTAAAATTTTATAAATTTATGTTTCAAAATAATTTTGTATTGGAAACAAAACCATTGTACAATTGCACATGGCATTGAAAAGAAGAAAATGTACAGTCTGTCCATTTACCTCATAAACATGATATTTATTTGTGTATTTGTATTTATAAACATAATGTTTATATTTGTATATTCCTTACATGAATGGTGTCAGTAAGCAGCTACAGTGAGCAAACATTTGGTCTTTTTTGACTTATTCTCTACGATCCCCATCTTAATAAAATTTCCACGTAATTACCTGAGTAGTGTGGCTCATACTAATGGAGTCAAATAAAGATATTATCATTATGGGAAGAACATGACAAAGGGATTCCATTTGCAAAGTATTTTAATATTGCAAAGGATTCTAAGACTAGGAGAAAACTTAATATAAATAATTGCAGAGAGCTGAAAAGATGCATGGAAAAT
This sequence comes from Rhinolophus hipposideros, assembly GCF_964194185.1. Lineage (NCBI taxonomy): Eukaryota > Metazoa > Chordata > Mammalia > Chiroptera > Rhinolophidae > Rhinolophus > Rhinolophus hipposideros. The sequence continues at coordinate 27,892,969 of NC_138052.1, read as the reverse complement.
CAGTTGAAAGCTTGCATGATGACTTGGCAGTTATGAAAATACAGTCACAACAATATTACAAATAATTTTAATATTATAATAATCTGTTAGGACTACAGGAAAAAATATTTTTTTTCTGTTAAATCAAGGGACAATTCTGTATTCTATGCTATCACTGACAGTGTAGAGGAAACAAGTTTTTACAATCCCAGGAAGTATGAATATCACTGAGAATAATAATGGAAATGACAATGATTAAAGAGAAAGACCTATTAAAGAATAAAGCAAATGAATATTTAATATTGCAGAGTGATTAATATAACTTCAGAAAGTCATTGATTCTACACCACACTATACATTTATCATGGGTGGTAAAAGAAGAACAGGGTCAGGTATGACAAACTATGGCCTAAGTCTTATGGAGACTGTTATTTAATACATATGGGCTATTGTGAAGACTACTCTGTTATGAGAGTCCTCAGTTATCTCCTACTTGCAAAAAACAGTTTGTTTTTTTTCAGTTTTGACTTTCAAATCTCTCTATTCCCTCTGAGAATATTCAATCCTGTTCATTCCTGCTCCCCTCCATACCAGGCTCACACTTTGAGTACAAGGTGGGTGAACTCATAATTCATGAGACTGCATTTTATCATTTCCCCTACAAGCCTGGGGTTTTGCCCACAAAGTCAATTAACAGCAACAATTCACTACAAACTTTACCTCTTAAAATCCTTATCATGTTGTTCCAACAGAGGCCAGCATTTCATAGTAAGCAGACATATCGGAGAAAAATAAAACATGTAAGTAATGACTAGGTTAAGACTAGAATATTGTATCTTTATGCAATATGTTAGTCAACCAACTGGTAGTGGGGATTTGAACCCTGAAAAGTCATGCTAGTTTTGTTTTGTTTGTGAAAACTAGAATTTGACAAGCCTAATTAGAGAATGGTTATTTAAAAAAAAAAGTATTTCCAACCATATGACAGGAATAAAACATTATTTTTAAATTGGCCATTTAAAGACTTAAAACATTATTTAATACATGATGTTGCACCAACTGCCCACTTTCTTTCAAGACGCTGTCTTTTCCCAGCTGTTTTAAACTCCTCTAAAATATTCTCCAAAAGTTGGTGAAAAAGGTAACAATAATAGCTATTATTTATTATTTACTACATGCTAGACATAAATCTAAGGCCTTTATATCTGTTAAATAATTAATCTTATCAATGACCTTATGGGAGTGGACACTAATTATTTCCATTTTATTGATGTGAAAACTGAGGCAGAAAAGCGTTACATATGCATTACATATGGAGAACACTTTAAGCCGATATGCAGATTTAGTGTGGCACCAGCATCCTGTTTTCTATGACTATAGTAGAAGCATCTTTCTGCTATATCAGCCTTGGACCATTTCACAGGTAAGAAATAACAGAAACAGAAAGCCCTATTCAATAAGTACTTTCCAAAGTTCATATATGTCAGAATCACCTGGAGACTTGTCAGACAGTTTCCTGAGCCCCATCCCCAGAAGTTCAGATTCAGTAGGTCGGGACCTACGCATTTGCATTCTAACTAGTTTCCAGGTGCTGCTGGTGCTGTTGATCTATAGGCTCCACTTGGAGCTTCATTGCATTATATTTAATTAAGTCGTAATGTATTCTTTATTCCAATATATCCCAACTCTATATCTTTGAGAATATAAGGATGTGGCTGTTTTTCTAATTAGTTCTTCAGTTAATAAGGACATAAAAGCTGAGTTCTGTATGGAATTGAAAGTTTGTTCACTGAGACCTGGTAGTGCCAGTTGTACTATTTTTCTTAGTTATGGGGAAACCATCCCTAGGAATAGATGACAACAAGAGATATTTAGGTTAGCATTTAGCAGAAATTGTCAAGAATAGTTTTTCATATCACAGGAACAAGTCATGAGAGGGATTAAAGTTAATTCAATTTTAGTCCCAAGATGTTGAACTTTCTACTCAGCCATGTATAATTTGTTGGATTAGGAAGAAACTTTATCGTGAGTGGTTGTTGATGAAATTATTTTTCTATTTTTTTTTTCTGATCTATGTATTTCATCACATGAAAATAACTAGCCATCTAAGCTAGTAATGGAAATATAAATGAGGAAAGAAGAAAGATACTAGAGTAGTACTGTCAGAAGAATTATTATTTCTTATTTTAACATTGTCATTTTCCCCCATAGCATTTTTGCCTATAACATTGGCTTTGTTAGAAATATTTCCCAAATATTGAGACCACCTCAGGGATACTGTGGATACCTGATCATGGCATTGTACATCAGAAGCTAAACATTAATGAATGCCAACTATAATTTTATATATATAATGTGATGGTTCAGTGTGAGGTCGGAGGGATAGTGGATGGGGGGAGGGGGGTTCACAGTATGAGGGATATAAATGATGAACGTCTAAGTATTACCTTGTTTTGTACACCTGAAACTAATAAATAAATTAATTAATTAATTAATAAAAAAAAAAAAAAGAAATATTTCCCAAATATATAAACTTAACAATGAACCAGTTAAATGGGGCGAAAAAAAAAAATCTTTTTTTTTTTTTTTTTTTTTGGCTGTCTCACTCCACTCAGGCCTAAATAATTTTTTTCCCACTTTGGAAAGAGACATTTTAATATGTCACGTTTCAGTTCCAGCTCAATAAACAACCATTTATTTACAATTTTAAAGCAATCTTCAGCCTAGTCAGGTAAGAATTATTTCAAAAGAATAAAAACGTTTTCATTTCCCATCACTGCCAAAAAAGAAAAGAACATGAGTTATGAGTCTTGCTATGTTGTCTTAAGTTGATTACTATGGAATGATTAAAAAACTAGCTGTGCTGTCAAGGCAGAGGAGTACATTATAAGTGTAATAACAGCTTAGGGATACAATCCATCAATGCCGCACTTGGAAGAAGAAAAAAAGTTGATCTATTTCTTTGGTCATCATTTTCAGCATATTAGATGACAAATAATTGTACATTCATCAATAACAATAGATTAAAGTTGAAATGATTTATTGCTATTACACTGCTGTTATGATGGAGCACCGGGTCAGTCAAGCATCAGCGGGGTCTGTATTTAATTTTCACGGGTCTCTTAGCAGAAATAATAGACAGAGAGTAAACCACCTGAAACAAGGTAGATCAAAGTTGTTGACAAGTGATTTGTAGGTTGGTTCTTCATGAGTGGTAGAAGAGAGGGAATGGGACCTCTTTGGCGGGCTTGTTGAACCACTAAATCAAGCAGACCTTGTGGAGCTTGGGCTAACATGCAGCCAGGCTGCACATGGAAATATGAAAGCTACAAGTTTGGACTTCGTTTAATATTTCCCAAAGGTAATAGAATGCCTTCCACATTCCTGGGACCAAATCGGCCGGTTTAAATGGTCTTCAAATCTCAGGTAGGCTAATGAGAATCTGCTCCTCAGGAAGTAGTTTAATTGTTCTTATATCCACTAACTGTTTATATGTTGATATAGTCATGGGAAGTTATGTAATACATTTATCTTAATATATTTTATTATGGCTTCCTTCTTCAGCAAGGTATTATTTATATTCAATATGTTTAAACATTTAAATTTCAGTTCAACAATAATTTATTAAGTATCAAATCAACTAGGTTTTCTCAAAGTGTGGCTGTGAACTGTCTATATAAGAATCACCTGGGATTCTTGTAAAAATACATGTTATTGGGCATTGTCCAGATGTACTCAGTGAGAATTTCTGGAATTCAGGCTAGGAAACTGCATTTCTGCAAAGTTTCCTATGCTGTTTTGATGAATCTAAACTTTAAGAACCAATGTATTCGGCCCAGATATTATGGAAAAGAAAAATAACTGAACTGTGTCAATGGTCTTAAGTAAAGCCTGCCCACCCAGGCGTTCAGGCATACCTCAAGTTAAGTAAATATAGTTTGTAAGAATTCACCTGTACATGGACCTTCATACGTGCTTTCTGTACATTTCAAAGAACCTATTTGGAGTTCTCACGTGAAAGATCGTGACATAATCCCTTTTATAGTGCCTATGTATTTTGTTACAATCTCTTTGCAGAGTACTTTGGTTTGCTAGTTTATGAAATAATTTTATGTATCATGTCACCCAAAGTGCATTGTTTTATTGATTTATTTTATATTTTATGATCTCTGTGGGTTAATGTAGTGTACATTTATAAATTAAAATTTATTGAGGTGATAATGGTTAGTAAAATTACATAGGTTTCAAGTGTACAGTTCTGTAATACATAATCTATATATCACAGTATGTGTTCACCATCCAGAGTCAGTTCTCCCTTCATAACCATATGTTTGACCCTCTTTTCCCTCTTCTATTCCCCTCCCCCCTTATCCTCTGGTAACCACTAAACTATTGTCTGTGTCTATGAGTTTTGCTTCTTTATTTGCTTGTGTTGTTCCTTTGCTGCTTTCAGTTTTATATCCCACATATGACTGAAGTCATATCGTCCTTGATTTTTTTCTGTCTGACTTATTTCGCTTTGCATAATAATCTCAAGATCCATCCATGTTGTCGCAAATGGCACTATTTCATCTTTTCTTATGACCGAATAGTATTCTATTGTGTGTATATATATATATATATATATATATATATATATATATATATCACATCTTCTCTATCCAATCATCTATCAAAGGACACTTTGGTTGTTTCCTTGTCTTTGACCACCTTAAATAAAGCTACAATGAATGTTGGAGCCCATACATCTTTATGGATATATATTTACAGGATTTTTGGGGTAGATACCCAGGAGAAGGATTGCTGAGTCATATGGTAATTCTAGTCTTAATTTTTTGAGGAACATCCACACTGCTTTTCATAGCGGCTGCACCAATCTGCATTCCCATCAACAGTTTATTGGGGTTCCTTTTTCTCTATAGCTGCTCCAACACTTGTCATTATATATCTTGTTGATGATAGCCATTCTAACTGGTGTGAGGTGAGATCTCATTGTGGTTTTTATTAGTGATGTTGAACATCTTTTCATGTCTTTTGGCCATCTGTATGTCCTCTTTGGAGAAATGTCTATTCAAGTCCTCTGCCCATTTATTAATTGGATTTTTCTGTTGTTGTTGAGTTATATGAGTTTTTTATAAATTTTGGATATTAGTCCCTTATCAGAGGCGTTGTTTGCAAATATCTTCACCCATTCAGTTGGCTTCCTCTTTGTTTTGTCGATGGTTTCTTTTGCTGTGCAGAAGCTTTTAGTTCATTTCCTGTTCTGGCATAATCTTAAATATACAATGCATAGTAGCTGTAAAAGTATTTAGCAAAAGCAGGTAAATAGCATAATTAATTAAAGGAAAATATTTGATGATGTTGAATTTTGAAGAACATCTCTATTTAAATAGGATTTCCTGTTATTTTAAAAAAAAATAGATGTTACTTTTGAATGAAAGAATAAATATTTAACTTCCTATTCAAAGTAATGGGACATTTTTCATGCTAAAAACTTATCCTCTGAGGCCTGTTTTCAATTAGGAACTACCTGTAAAAGACAGGGGAAGACTTGTTTATAAGGTACCTTTCACCTAATTCATATGTAGAATTCCCGGGATTATGCCAAGGCAAAAGAAAAGTCTCAGAATAATTTGGTGTTGTAATTAATTATAGGGAAATGACTTATTTCAGAATGAAAGGATGTAAACTTATAAAGTGATTCTTGGTTTATTGCTGCTAAAGCAGAAATCAGGATACAGTTTGCCAATACCCACTAATAGAATGGCAGAGAATTCCCATCTCATAGGCAGCCATGGTGATCAGTGATAACTGCCTAGAGTGCTGCTATGTTGAGGAGTTGCTCCCAAAGTAGACCCTGAGTCAAGTAGCTTATTCAGCAAATAAAGTAGGCAAAGGGACAGGAGGAGAATTACTAGTGGCTAAGTTAATGTGAAGCTATTGCTGTGGGCCAATCGGAGCTCAATCCTGCTTGAGACCTCTTAAAATGTATGGAATATGACTCAGACTTGTCCCTGTGAGGGGTAAGGAGTCTGGGTGTTAACACCAAATTTCATCACTCAGTGAATAAGGGTTGCTCCTCTAACATGCTCCTGGGACTTTAACACTTGGCCCTCCTGACCTGCCCTATGTGCCTGTAAAACAGACTCCTTAGAGAGAAATAGGCACTTGATGTAGAAAGCCACTGGCAAGTATGGGGATGGGTCACAAAAGTGCAAGCTGACTTCTGAGGCATGCCAGAGATTCGGGCAGGGCATCAATAGTGGCTGCTCAGAAAATTTTCTCAGGTCAAATCTAGATTTACAAGGTGAGAATATGTCCATAGTTTTCTTAGATGTATCTGCTGGTATTTGCTATCCTTAATTTATTATAAACCCCATAATTGCACCTCATGGAAGCTAACCCTCATGAGATTTTTCTGGGGTATTTTCTGCACGGTTGACTGCATGGTTGACAAAAAGACAAGAAGGAGCCACATACCTGCCCAAGGTGTCTTTAGTTAGCATTATCGCTAGGGACATAGCAATGGCTTGCACAGTGGAGGAATAAAGACCAGTAATGTTCCTATTGTGTGATGACACTATTTGTGATGAAGGCTGAATTCTCAGATTTAATTTGATAAACATAATTTTGTGTGAGGTGGTTGCCACAATACTTCAAATATTTGAAATCATGTCATTACATTCCTTAAATTAAGGCTTTAAAGACAGACATTTTTAGTAGTCTTAGTTGTGAAGTCAATGATGTCTAACAAGAAATCTGTTTACTGATGTTTGTAATTTGTAACAGTATCCCTGTACAGAACAGTGTACCAACAGTCACAGATAGTATTAATTACTCCTTTCAGTGTAAGAAGAACGTGAGAAGTGCTTAATAATCAATCTCAAATTTATTAGGAGCTAAATTCCATTGGAGGTGAGAGGCAGTTTTTTAGTAAGAGTGCCAAAGGAGCACATCTTGTGGCTCGGCGCCCCTCTGAAATTAAAATCATTAGAAGATAATTAACGGATGTGGACTTGGCAAAGTAAATTAATAACTGGCTGAATTTAACTTTGAAAAATCCCACACCTGTCAATAGTTATCACCAAGAAAGTAGTACATATAGTTAAAGAAAAAAAGCTTTAATTTTCTGTCCAGTCAAATCTAAGTGTATCACATTCAATTTTCCTTCCTTACTAATCTAAATAATTTCCCACCTTGCTCATGATGAATGTCTTGCCAGTTCCTACTCAGTTCCTCCACTTTACACGACCTAATTAAAGAAAACATTCCATGATTGCCTATTTTTTCTCATGCATGACAACCTATTATTTTTTCTACCACCTGATTAGGGCTTTATTACCCTTGGATTTAGATTGATTTGCTGAGCACTTTAATAAAACACTACTTAGTTTGATTTAAAAGGCTACAGGTTTCCTTCATTCATACAATTATTCTTATAACCACCTCACATTCCAACTACACTATAGTCCCCCAGAAAGCAGTTTTCGATTGGCAGTGAACAAGGTTATAAAAGAAGAATCACAGGTGACATTCCTGTTGAGTATGGCAGTGCGGTTTCCATTGCAGGCAGTCCTGACAGGACATTTTGCAATATAATTTGTCAAGAGTGATAAATCTATTTCATCACATCTGTCAAGAATGGCTCCTGTGTATGAAAACCTCTATAAAGTTTGCTCAAGATAAACTAAAACTTTCATATGATTAAATAATAATACGTTTATGATGACAAATTACATTTACTGTGTTATCTACAATGCAAGCCAAAATTAGATAGAGTTCAAATGGATGGTGATACATTTTGATTTCATAACTAGGGAATTTTTATTAAATAAATGAATGTGCAACATTTATAAAACTGTCTTTTATTTTGGACCTTTATTAAAAAATTGTATCCTACTTGTAAAAAATAAAGGGACACCGATATCCACATTAAATTACTTACTAATTGAATAAATTGCCAATAGAATATATAGAAAACATTTAAATATTAACTGGGTGCTTTTTTAAATATATTTTTTAAATATAAAAGTGTGCTTTTTGGAGGTTAAAGCAGTCACAGATGGAAAGAAACTTTCATCTACATAAGAATGAATCATAAATCCCACTGAATAGTAGAAGACAGGTGCTGTTTAGCAGTAGACTGGAAAAGATAGCCAAGTGAACAGCGCTGGGGTCCAGGGACAAAAGAAATACAGACAGAAGGTTCAGCTCAATATAATCTAATCAGAGAATCGATCAATTATTTATTTGTTTATTTATTAAGTGTTTGTCATGTGCAAAAGTCAGAACAAAATGTTTCTAGGATTTTAAAGAACCTCATGGGGCTTGCAATCTCATTGGAGTAACTGTGTTTGTCAAAGGAAATTTAAGGAGGCCAGACTTCAAATATGCTCTATTATGTGTTGAGACACCTGATAAATCCCAATTATTTGATTTTCTGTTTCTTTCCTCAGGGAACTCAAAGAATGTAGATGTAAAGTGGCATTTGTTTAAATGGGAATTTCTGTGACTTTCAACACTAACACTGCATGCATGTGTGTGTCCAAATTCACACATACACACACACACACACACACACACACACTTTCTTATGCTTATTAAATTATGGTGTGCAAGCTTGGTAGCATTCATGAGTTATATCAAGACAATTTTAAGTAAATAAGGTTCCCAGCACCTGGTTCAGATCTGCTAAATTGGGATTTCTCCCCAGGGATTTCTGTACAGCAACCAGTCTTACACTAATCAGCCTATGGAAATCTGGGAGTCACTGGGTAGTCAGTTCCTAATTTGATCAGTGAAATAATTCAATGCAAACATTCACCTGTGTGAATATCCTGGCTAGAACAATATGAGTGTTATGAAGAGTCTTATTTCTGTAGAGCGTGAGGTAAAGATATATCTAGAAAATCCTTCCGTCTAGGATTGTAGATGTGGTAGACATAATGTGACCAAATAGTATATTGTCCAATTCTGAACAATTTTGAAAGTAAAAGTGGATGCTGCTAATAGATATGCTGTTGCTACAGGTGTGACACAGGATAGTCCTAGCTAACAAGATGTAAGGTCACCCGAGGTATGTACCTCTGTGGTTTTCATTGCCTTTTTCCCTGATTCCTCCTCAGATATCATGATATACGGAGCAAGAACAACTTCAGTTTTACTGGTACTCATATCATCATCTCTACCATCTGTGTCCTTTGTGGCTTCCATGTTTTCTTTTAAATGTTTTGTTTGTTCTTCATATGACTCTGTCTCATCATAGCAACCTAGTTGCCATGTCAAATTTTCCCCCCATCTCTACACTTTGTCATCCTTCTTAATATCATCCATGTGGATGCCCCATCTAGGCTTCTTGATTCCTGAATTTTCTTGTCTATAAAGTTCTTTTCAACCACACTTGCTATTGACCACACTCCATTGTTCATTTCTAGGCACCCACATTCTAAATATTGTCATAACCAATAACCACATTACCATCAAAATCTTAGTTTCAAGCATTTTATTTTCTGACTACCAAATATTTTCTACGTTGTTACTCTAATACTCCCTCTATAACAACTTTCAAAAATGCCACACTATTTATCCACATCAATTATTCATTATCTGTCAATCTATGGCTATTTCCATATTACTTCCCACACTCACCCTAAAGTCTATGACTATTATTATGAACATTCACTTGAAAATACCCTAAAAATTTTTACTCTACTCTTTCCACTTTACACTCCTGGACCAATCCCAATTTAAACCTAATTATCTACTTCTCCAAAGCTGCATCAGAATAACTGAAGTTTTATGGTGGAAAAAAGGAAAAAAAAATATTCGCAAAGTAATTTCTTTCTCTCTTTCTGTCTCTCTCTCTCTTTCCCTACCCCCTGCCGCCCCCCCCACCTTCAACTCATAAAACACAGTCACAAACTAATCACAGTGTCACAATGGACACCAGAAGTAGTGGCTGAAGGCTAATCAATGTTTAAATGTTAAATGGGCACTCTATACTTAATCCAATTATATGCCTGAGATAAAATCACTCCCCTACCCTTTGAGAAAACTATGGTTTCCCTTTTCTTGCCAATTTTTTTCCACTTTGCCTATACCGGATGACACCTGCTTGGGAAAATAGAAGCAATCAGGAACAAATTACCTTATCCTCTCATTAGAAGCATAGCTCCATAACATCTGCATTCTCAGTATTACTCTGAATCTCATGTCTTCTGTGCTTTCAGTAGTCCCTTCTTCCTTTCGTTATCTCTCTCTCCCCCCACCCCCATTCTTCCATTCTCTCTCTCTCTCTCCCTCTCCTCCCCACCCCCCAGCCTCTCTCCCTTTCCCTCCACTACCATCTCTCTGGCCCGGATCACTTTTATGAGTATATAAACATATTCTAGCACTGCCCATTCTTAGAAAATAATAAAAAAAGTGAAATTATTGAACCTGCATCCTTCTACAGCTATTACTTCATTTCTCCACTCCTTTCATGGTAAAACATGTTGACATAATTGTTCACTCCCTCATCCTCCATGTCCTTGATACTCACTCACTAACCAACCCTCTTCAATCTTGTTTTGTACCCATCGCTGTATGGACATTATACCTAAAAAGGAACCAACAAATTTCATGTGAACAACTTCATCAACAATTTTCACATGATCATCTCATTCTTCAACAACCATCATGTGGTCAAATCCAATGGATACTTCCTTTCCAAAATGTATTTGACCTCTTATAAGCATTCAATACAATTGGACCCAATTGATTTGTCATTGTAGTTGACAAATCTTGCGAACCCCTTTGGCTATACCCTTTATGTCCCATAATGTAGTTGTCTTTCTCTACCAACCTCTGGCTTGGGGGAAAAGGACTAAGTCCTTGTTTTTCTTCTCTTCTCTATCTACTGTATTATCCTTAGTAACATAATTCATTTCTATGGCCTTAAATAACATCTATTTTCTTTTAAATATACATTGCTCTATTTAAAAATTATTCTCTAAGCTCCAGATTTTTATTTTCAATTGCCTAGTGGATATTGTATTTGACTTCTAGTATGCACCCAGAACAAAATTTTTGATCCTGATCCTTCCACAAAAGCCTGTTCTTCTTCTAGTTTTGTCCATCTGCGTAAGTAACAATATCATCCAGTCAATTCAACACGAAAATATCAAAGATCTCTTGATGAATATCATACTCCAGGCAAACTTCTCTCCCTACCCATTGTGCAGTTGTTGCTAGATCTTTCTAGTAATCAGGATTAATTACCCTAGCTAGTACAATAGCCCTTTTATTTGCCTGTTGGCCAAATTGTATGAAGAGCCCAAGTGTATAGTTGTACCTTTCAGTTCAGACAAAATCTTTTGATGTCCCTCAACAGAAATGTTTATCAATCCCCCCATCCCCACCTCAGAACCTCTAACTCCACAGAATTTAAGGTTGTAGTAATAGTACAAGTTCTCACAAATGTGTCCCTGAGAGTGATGATGACAAAAGCCATTCCTGCTTCCAATTCTTTGTTCCTACATTTTCTAGCTATTGATTATTGGCTATAGGTTAAATGCATAAATCTCATCATAGTAGACTGCCACTTAATCTTATACAATATTGTTCTTGAGCTGGCGTCATAGCTGAGCCTTCAACATGCAATTCCATTATTGTGTCAAGACAGCTATATTCATGGTCAGAGTAAATAATCTCCCAATTGTTATCTTACTATATACTTCTCTAGTAATAAGAGTTCCATAGTCTGAGGCAATGCTCTATGTGATACCATGATAATAGATTGAGCCCTTGGATGGTACAGACCAGGGATCTGAAAAGGGAAGCTGAACTGTAAACACATCACTCTGTATTCTATTGCTCTTTATTCTGTCAGGCAGCTACTTCTGGGTGATGGAATGCATGCTCAGGAACCAAGGAAATACCAGTAACTACAGGGTGGATCTGAGTACCCATTGAAATCAGTACAGGATGGAATCAGTCCAACCCTCATGTGGCCCCCAATAAAAGGAGGACATTGATGGTATTTCAGGTCCTTTTGCATTATGTCAGCTCGGATCCTTTATCTAACAGTCCTTGAAAAGCTTGGGTATTCTCTTTGCTATAGTGTATAGCCTTGGTAAATAGAGTCAGATTCCTTGGGGGGATATTAAAGAGCTGCATTTACTCAATATCCTGCACTTGCTTGCAAAATCTACTCAAGAGGACTTCAACAGAGAACTACCTTAGATCTGGAAACTGAAAGAAGACCATGCTTTTTTTTTTTTTTTTTTTTAGTGAGCCTTCTCTTTACCAGCATTTCTGTTATAATTAAGATTATGTTTATGATTATTTGGGCACATCCTAGTTACTATCCATCTATTTTGCTCTTCAGAACACCATGGTATATTAGCCATTTTAATAAATCTCTACAGGTTAAAATACTCTGATAGCTTCTATTTATTAATCTGAATGACTGATGACCTGCAATTCATTAAGATAGTTTCATATACCTCTCCCTTCTTGCTTGCATTCTTCCACCTTGTCTCTGCTCTTCTAAAATTTTACATTTCAATTCCATGGTAACATTTCTAATATGAATCCTGGATTGGGGATGGATGATAGCCATTACCAAATGTTTCAAAGATTTCAGTGCTCCTGTTCATAGATGCATTACTTATGGAACTAGCAAAGGCAGACTCCTCTGCCCTGTTGGAGAAAATAGTCAGGTTGTGGGTTACCAGGCATTACATAATAAATGGCTTTATATGTTTCACCTCTTAGCTAACAATTAACATATACTGCCTGAAAGCAGTCTTCTCTAATATGTAAAGACATTTTCTTCAATGCTTCTTTAGCATATCACTCTATTTCCTTCAATACACTTAAGGAGAATATGGACATTATCTTACTGAGGTAGTTGATTATTTGGTTATTGTCTGGTTGCCCAATACATTGTTAACATCTCAGTGAGAGGAACATTGCCTGTCTTACCATATCTTTAGCTCTTAGGAACTCAAAAAATATTTATCTTCAGGAAAAATGATTTTTTTTTTAAACATTCAGTGGTCCCAAGAAAGATTTTACACCTTCCTGTTATGTGCAGAGGGTTCTTTGATGCATAGAAAGTAGAAAAAAATCCTGCCAGGGGCTTAGTAAATGACATTAGTTCTTCTGGTTCACAGATGATTACCCAACAGTGCAAACCCCTATGTGTTAATAAAAGCTAATTTTATTCTTCATATTTGAAATGTTATTACTATTATAGTATACCCTTTTCTATTATGTAAAAATGCAGAGGACCGATTGATTACATTTTATACTACATAATAATTTTTTGCTGAATATTATAGTATATAAGTAAAGAGAATACCCACCTCCAAATTTGAAAAGAATCAAATAGCAATATTTGGAGACTTCAGGTCTTTTATAATGTGACCTGAGACAGTGATAAAAATGTGTCTCCTTTAAAATATATTTGCAGATTATGTATTCTATTATTTTTTTAACTGCTAATATTCTGTTCCTAATTCAAATTTCCAAAGTGTATGTACATTGATTGGAAAGTGGAAAAGAGTGAAAAAGTTCGATCCTTTAAAAATTCTGTGTGAAAATTCTGAAATATCTACTATAGTCAGAAAACTTATACTGATCCATTTAACATACAAAAGTTCATTACAGTAGCAAACTCAGTTCTTCTGTGGGAAAAGTCACTTTGTGAAGCACATATCCCAATGGAATAGAAATTTTTAGTAATGATTTACCAAATATTTTCTCTTTCTGCAGGAAAAATAGGGAAAAACACACTTAAAAAGAATATACTAGGTCTTATTTTGTATCTTACCCAAATAGTTTTCATTTAAAAACAAAACAAAACAGGAATTACATTGAACATTACATTGGATAGTAAAGAGTGTCAATACATGTTACTCATCCTACATGGGAATGACTAAATTACTGATTTTCAATAATTATTTCATTTCATTTTTTTGTAGTATTTTTTGGTGAAGATTTTCCCCTTTAGCCATATGGAGTCACGCTTTGTCAAGGGTAAATTAATTCCAACATTCAGTATTTAAATCTTAAATACTGAATACCTTCGTGTTTTTTAAACTGGGACTACAAAAGCTCTAATTGTGTACTTAGATAAATTGCTCAGAAATTTGTATGTGCTTTGTTAAAATCCAGAAAGCATAGATAGATAGGTAGATAGATAGATAGATAGATAGATAGATAGATAGATAGATAGATAGATAGATAGATAGTCAGACTGGTAGACAGACAGATACATAGATAGAGAGATGATATGTAGATAGACAGACAGATGAGAAATTCCACACAATAATCTTGTGGTACCCAATTGGATAATCTTGAACATGATAAGGATAAGGAGATAACAATATTCATATGGTAAAAGAGTAGGCAAGTTTTTAGTATAGAACAGACTTTTTTTTTCCCCCAAATAGTTTTTACTTGCTAATACTGGCAATTGACTAAAGCAAAAAATTTGAAAGCTTAAGCTTACAGAATTGCTTTTGAAAAATTCAATGTCGTATACATATTTTAATTCTTAGGGAAGTTGATTTGTATAAATCTAAGTTAAAGTACTCAGCAGGATCTTTTACATTTTTGTAATTATAAGAAATATGTACATAGTTTTGCACTTGATGCTCTTGAACCAGAGCAAAGCAAGATTTCATATATTTATGTTACTTCCAAGATAATATATAGATGTATTATGACATGAGCAGGAGATCACTCGTCAATAGGCAGTAAAGAGAAGAGCATATCACGCAGGTCATAGGGTATGTACAATGGCTTTTTTCTGAGTGACATGCACTTGTGCTGTTCAATTTTAGTCAGAGTGTTTCAGTTTGTGAGTTTAATTTTCATGTTCTAGAAATGTTAATCACAGATTTTGAGAATACAAGGTGCTTACTGTGAAGTTCCAGAACCCAAGGAAGAGAGTTTCCTTAAGTGGAGGGTGGGAAGGAGGGGGGCGGATGGAGATTGTTGCCAGCTGTGTTTCTCTCTCCATGTGAATCAAAATTGAGGGTTGTGGAATTCAGCCTGGGATAATTACCAAGCTGAAGATCTACAAGGTTGTAAGATGTACTGGATGAAAAACACCAATTTACTAGCATAAAACCTATAAACAAGACAAAGGAAACATACAATGAAATGATAAATTAAATGGCACAGGAAAAAAACAGAGTTTCTTACAGTATTGATAACCCTCTCTTCTAATATGGTTGCTTTCTATGTATGGCCCTGTGGTATAGATAATCCAATCTTCAGAAAGGGAGCAGGAATATTTTTATACATATATTTCAATGCTCAAATACAACATATAAATAAGTGGTTATTGTTATTCATTACAATATTGTTTCCATAGTAGTTAATCATTCTTATTTTATGAAATAAATAATTCCATGAGGAATAAACAAAAGCTGGGCATCTAAATGAACTGTAAAGTGTAAAACAATTACTAAATGATCTTTTTTATGCCCCAGTTCCCTCTTTTTTGCACAAATGACAATAAATTATTTTGATATAATAGATTTTGACTTTCTACATAATACTTGAAAAGTTTGTAGTCCTGATGGCAAAAGGAACTTTCAAGGAACAGCTGTTGGGTGATGAGATTGTAGGTTTGCATGATTCTGTTGATTTATGACTTAAAGGGATACTTAGTTACCATCCCAGTTTGTTCTGTATTCATGAAGGAGAATGAAGAAACTGACATATGGGAAATATACCATTTCAGTTCCATGATCTCCCGACGACATATTTTAAATCTTAGTAGATGGAACTATTCAAATGCAAAACCACTACATTCAAGTCAGTACATTAAAAAAAAAAAAAAGAAAAAGACATGTTGAAATATTTCTTTTATCAACATATGAGGCAAGGCTGGCCAGATTCAAAACAATTACTTTTTTTGGTAGATAAACATCAAAAATAATTTTCTGCATTTGTTGGTGTTAGAATAAAGTGCTTTATCAGTGTAATAGTTGAGAATGATATGCTCTAGTAGTATTTTGATGAATTACATGATTATAGTTAAAATGAAGAATTTCATCTTGCTTGAATTAATAATGGTACTATAATTTGGCAAGTACTCTTGCAACATTCTCTAACTCATCTCTTCAGAAGACAGACCTATATAATCCATCGTTTTAGAAAATACAGGCTGATGTGCAGTTTCAAAAAAAAAAAAAGAAGGGGCAAAAGAAACATGTCAGCTATAGAAAGTAATGCATGCAAAGATTTTCGTAACAAGTCAGAAAATAAAAAGGCATTTTTGAATATTTTCTTGTTTACCAAATTTAATTTAAAATATTGCATACCCCAAGGTACTTCTGAGCCATAGAAATTGTATGTGTATGTGTGTTATTTTACATTTCGAGTTAAGAGGATTAGGAAGGATAATATATAATCAATGCAACATTCATTTGGGTATCAATCAAGTAAAACATACACACAGAGCTGAACATTACATAATTTTAGTCATAAAGAGTACAAATTGTGAATTGATTTAATATATTCAAACTAAGTGCTCTCCTTTAACGTAACTCGCAATTTGTTTCACAAAATTATTCTGTTCATTTTCTTTAAAACCTTACATGCCTTATACATTTTCTTAAAATATACATATAAAGATACTCTTTTAAGGATTTATACTTATAGTCTATATTGTAGATCAGAGAGAATCAAAATAAACATTTCAGTTCCCTTTGTAAAGAAATACTTGAACATAAATATAAACAACAAATAGATTTTTCTTCTTCTTTGAAATAATTTGTAGCTATTTTAGTAAAGATTACTGTAATGTAGATACACAATGAACATTCAAAACCAAGCAACACTCATCATTTATGTGTTTTTTTGCATATTTTAAACTGATTTATTATGTGATATGTAGGTTTTATTTTTTTAAGAGTTAGAAGTAGCATAAAATTGTGTATTCATTTTTTCCAATGCTTTTTTTTCAGCAATCTCAAAATGCATCCATATTCTGAAATGTTTTATCTGCAGTTGTTGGGTGGTATCATAGGACAAAACCTCTCAAACATTGCAGACTAGAGTATTTCGAAAGTGGTATACCTTATTAGGATTTACATTATCTTTTTATTTTAATGGTCTTTAATGTATGTGTTGTTTTTAGTTTGAATTGTAAAGTAAAACTGAAAAAGAAAAAAAAAGTTATGTGTTATATTTATCGAGGGCCTTATGTAAGGCTATGTTTTATTTCATCCTAGGCAGTGATGTTGGCCTGCATCCTTAGGAGTCCATCCAGACATAGGAAAAAAGACTATTTGATAACCATGTAGTTAATTTGATTACCTTACACAAATTGCATGCTTAAAACATTGAACTATATACAGTATCTCAGAATGCAGTAGTTGACCATTGCTAGAAGTTTGCCTTCCAAAATAGAACAAAACTATTTTAAAGTTAAAGAAAAAATAAAATGGTGTAATATTTCCCAGGATCATCTGTTGAAAGCAAGAAATATAAGGTTTGTTTTCTTCAAAGTTGTTTTTGTCCACAAACATAAGCAAGTCTTAGCACCCAAATTCTGTTTTTTCTATGAAACTCAACCTTGTGTCATTCATTAGCTCAGGGAGCAAGTCACCTTTAAGTTCAATGGATGATTGAAAATTTGTGCATCTTGAGACGTTCATGGTATAAGCAAGTCACTCACATTTTTAACCAGAGCATATTACTCTGACAGGAACAAATGGTGTTTGTGACAGTGCCTCATAAACAGGTACAAATTCTTAAGTTCTTGGAAGCGTGCAGATTCAGCTTTTAAAAAACACATCAGCATTTTTATTTATATTTTTACTTTTTATACTTCATCAATAAAAAACAAGATCTTTAACTAATTAATTCAGAGTTCTGTGGATTGTGTTTTGTTTATAAACCCTTGATTACCCTTAGTTGCATTTCCTGCCACGTTGAACTACCAAAGTATATGTCTCTAAAATTCTTTGCGTGGAGACTTCCCCTTCTCAAAGTGATTAATTAGGTAATAACGGAGCAAGCTTCTTACTAAGAAAACTTAGTAAGTTGGGATGAGGGTGAGGGCGGGGTTACTGGAAGTATCTGCTTGAAGACATCAGTGAGCTAATAGTCGTGAGGCATTTCCAGCTCAAAATCCCGCAGGAGATGGAAATCCATAGAAATGAGTTGCTTTTTCCCTAGGGATCTTTGCAAATTCCCAAATTGGTGACTGAAAGAAAAAGTGGTTCATTTCATCCTTTCATGGCTAGAGACCACAATTTAGACTAGCAGGCTCACAGCTAATGAACTTAATATATCCACTTCTTTGAATTGGGACACAAGGTGACGCCACTCTTCGACACAACGTGTCGAAGTGAAGGTGAACTGGAAGCAAATCAGGCCTCTGACAAACAGACTTTAGCCCATTTAAGTGGCTTAGAAAATTATTTCTCAGGTGTAATTGAGGTATTCTGAATGTCAGTCTCCCCCTGTGTCTAACCAAAGGAAAACAATATCCTAAACCTCAAATTATACCTACAGATAAGTTACCAAACAGTATCAGGCACCAAATCGAAGAAAACTAAAGAGATAAAGTAGTATGAATGAGAACTAGAAAAAAAAGAGAAAATTGAAAGAAACTTATAGGGATTCCTGATACTGTAACTATCAAATGCAGACTTAAAAAAACAATGCTTAATATACTTAAAGACATTTTTAAAAAACATTAACAATTTTGACATATAATTTAACTTGATAAAAAATGAGAGGCTTAAATATAAATTCTAGAACTTTGTAGGAAAAAAACAAGATAAAGAAGTTTGTGAATAGCTTTAACAGCAGAGTGAATGTAAATAAAGGAGAGAGATTACGTAAGATAAATAAGAAAACAAAATATAGAAAACTTCTAAACAGAATCACGGGAAACAAGAGTAAAGTATTCTTACTGTGGTGAGAAAAATGCCTACCACTGACTCAAAAATTTTAAGGCCACTGAAGATTTACATCTACAATAAAGATTTTTTGACAAATGAAATTGAGGAATAGAGAGGAAAATAATAAACTGAATATTTGACTCCTCTTATCAACCACGATTTCAAAAGGTATAAACAGTATTAAAAATGATCTATTGTTTTGAGTCAAGCATAAGCTATAGTGGATTTCTACCATGTATATGTGTATATGTGTAGCAAATCATCACATTGTAAACCTTAATCTTACACAATGTTATGTCAATTATATCTCAGTAAGGCTGGAAAAAAATAAAATACTTTCTAAAAAATAATGTATGTATGTCAGCTGAAATTTGAAGGATGAGCTACCTCAATAGATGCCATGAATTAGAACTTTAATGTTAGCATATTAGGTACTGGGATCCATATATTGTATTCATGAGCCTGTCCTGGCATATTCTTCTATAATACAAAAAGGAGAGCCTAAATCCTCCATAGAATATATTATTTCTTATTTAATGTCTATTAGTATAAGCAAAGTAGCCTGCTAGATATTACCACTGGGAATGTGAAGGGAGTAAAGATGATTACAGCACATTTTGATCTTCAAAAGGGTTTTTATCTGGTGGGATATCTGGATAATCATGCATGAATAAGACATGCAAGAGAACAAAGTGGAGTGGAGTAAACGCTGAAAGTGGACCAAGAGTGGGAGTCTCAAGTTTTCCAGAAGGAGTCCTGTTGTTGAATACGGGCTTTTTTGAGGCGCTATCCTACACTTTTAAATCTTTCACACCTAGGCAGCATGCAGAAACTTGGTGTGTAAATCCTTGCCCTCTCTGACACTTTGGATCTGTCTATCATCTTTGAACCCCAGAGCATTTTTGAGTCTATTCTTGATGAAATATTGCCTTCTCTGGAAGACTCCCTTGAACCTACAACTCAGAACTTTGGTGATAAACCTTACAGAACTGTATGTTTAATCGTCATAGTCACTTGGAGATCATGGGTTTATTTTTACATTCACTAAGTCATTCAAAAATGTTTGATTTTCAAAGACATTATTAAGTACTGGGGATTGAGAGAAGATGAATGATACTGATATTGCATAAAAGTTTGATTCATCTTGCTTACTAGTCTCTCTGATCCTCTGATTAATATTGAGCTATTTAAATAAAGACCGCCATCTTTCGTGAGTAGAAAATTGATGTCATTTTCTCCTTGTTTTCAAATATAATATATATCCTGTAGCTCCAAACATGGATCAACTGAGTAAACCATCTGTGGACACCTTATGTCAGTGTACCTAAATTAAAAGATCAAGTTATGAGACTATAATTAATCTCTTGAAAATAATGTTTATAATTTTCAGATACAAAGTAATTGAGAAAACTTACTGTTTTTAATGGTAGAGGTGGGATGAAAACTGACACCTTCTTCTGTACTGATGTTTTTCACAAATAAATCAAAACAGTCTGAAAACTATATAACTACCAGCTTATAAAGTGTGCTTAGTCTTACAATCTTCATGCATATGTCTTAAATTTACAAGTAAATTTGTCCACTGAGGTAAATAATTATGATTAGATTACACCTTTTAAAATTATAAATGCTTAGTTTATATTTAATTTTTATTTTCAGAATATGAAAATATGTTCCCTATGGGGAGATATAGAAAATATTTACAAGCAAATGGGTCAATTTAAAAGTATTGATTATGCCACCAATCAAATACATTTTGTGTATTCTTTCCACTGATATATGTGTGAAGTGTATTTATGAAAATGGGATTATACCAAAATGGCGATAATACCTCATAGGGCTGCCGGTAAGATTAAGTGAGAGCATGTAGCACAGTGCCTGGTATACCACAAGTGCTCAAAAATGTAGCTATTATAATTGTAGTATTCACAGTTTTAAATCCTGCTTTCATCACAGACCGCATGTAACCAATAAATATTTGTTGTGAATACATATTCATTTGCAACTTTTGTTTTTTTAAATAGTTGGACTATATTCAGTTGTATGGATATATCTAATTTTACCCTATTAGCAGAAGAAATATTTTTAATATTTTATTATTACAGACAACAACGAGGCAAATATTTGTGCAGTTTATCTTAAAACAATCTCTTTAGTGATACCTTTTTTAGTTAATTATTATCTTGATAACATGGATGTCTGATATATTTCAGTCTACTTTAATTTAAAATTTTACCATTTCCCAAGAAAACAAGAACTTCACATAAATTTAATTGTTTATCCTTCTTTCCTTCTTTGTGCTATTATAATCACATATTTTACTATTACATATTTTTCTATCGTACAAAATACTTTTATATTATATTCCAGTTATAAATTTGTTACCCTTCCAAATTTACACTACATTGCCCTACTTGGTGATACTAGAGCTGGACCCTGTAAACATTTCTCAGTCTGTTGTCTTCTAGCTGCCAAAATTTGGTCGATATTTAGCTACCAATTACCAGACTTCTGTGAAAGTAATATGATATTTTGCTTCTGGCTGCTTATAGTATTTTATCTTTGAATTTTATTCTTAGCAATTTGATTATGAGTAATTTTCGTTATACTTATCCTGTGGGATTCACTGTGGTTTTAATTCTGTGCATCGATTCCTTGGATTATTACTTTAGTTCTTTTTTGTATGTGTGCCATTCTCCTTCTTGTGTTATTCTTGGGATCTGATTAAAGTTTGTTTGGTTGAATCCTACTTACTCTTTTCATCTATTCTGACTTTTCTTCCATTTATTTTTCTTTACTTCAGGCTGGATATTTTCTATTCACATCTCGTTGAGTTCACTCATAATTCTGTTTTCTGCTCTGTGCATGTAGTCTGTTGTCACACCAATCCTATAAGATCACCACCAAACTAGAAAGTCTATGTACATATGGTGTACAATTCAATGATTATTGACAAATGTGTATATCTTGCTATAGCAACTAACAAGATATAGTTAATTTTTATCAGAAATTTCCTGCACATTCACTTTTAATTCAATTTGCACACCTCATAAGTAAGAATTCTTCTCAAATATATAAGCATAGATTGATTCTTCTCTTCTTGGACTTCATATAAATAGAGTCACAAAGTAGGTACTCCTTTGTGTCTGCCTTTTTTCATTGAACATGTTTTTGAGATTTACTAATGTAGTTACAGATAGTACTAGGTTACTACTACTGCTACTGCTACCACCACTACTATGGATTAATGTTTCATTGTTTAATAATAATTTTCATTGTTTAATAATAATTAATCACAATTTAATTATTCATTGTCTTGTCAATGGACATTTGGATTGTTTTTAGTTTATGGATAGACTTAAATATTCTTGAACAAGATTTTTCTTTTTTTTCTTTCTGGTGTATATATGTTTTAATTTATCTCATTAAATCAATTAATGAGAGTTTCATAAGTTGCACATTTTCACCAACATTTGGTGTTGTCAGCCATTTTATGATTTTAATCATTGTAGAGGGTGTATAGTAGTATATCATTCACATTTTAATTTACATTTCCCTTATGACTAAAATGTTGAGCAGTTTTCTTGTACTTGTTAGCCAATCATTTATCTTTCCTTTAGAAGTTCCTAAAGGATTTTGCCCATATATATATATGTGTGTGTGTGTGTGTATATATATATATGTGTGTGTGTGTGTGTATACACACATATATATGTATATATGTATGTATATGTATATGTATATATATATACATATACATATACATACATATATGTATTTTTATTACTTAACGATGTGGAGTTATTTACATAGTCGATGTTTTTTTCAGATACATAGTATTGCAAATATTTCCTTTCAGTGTGAGACTTGCCTTTTTATTTTGCTAATTGCTTCTATTCACAGACATTTTTAATTTTGATAATGTACAAATTATCTACATGTGTTTTTTTATTCTCCTTTTTCTTTTTTAATTATTTTTTTATTTAAGCATAAATGATTTATTTAATCATAATAATTTTTTTTATTTAAGCACAATCTCATATTGGATACAGTAGTTTCAGATGTACAATACAGTGATTGAAAACTATTCAAAAAAAGATTGACCAGGAAGTTACACTTCCATATTTTTTTATGCAATCTTTACTATGTGTTGTTTCAAAAGCTTTATAGTTTTACTTTTATATTTGTGTATATAATCTATTTCAAGTTAAGGTTTTTTTGTGTGGTTTGAGGTATGGGTAAAAGTTTTTTGTTTTGATCTCTCATACACGTATCTAATTGTTTTCTGGGACAATTTTTCAAAAATATTATTTTTTTTTTAATTATTGTCTGGCCCTTTGCTGAAAATCAATAGACATCTGGACACTATTCTGATTCACTTAGGAAAAATTCACATCTTGACAATATTGGGTCTTCCAATTCATGAGCCTATATCTACTCTTAAGATTTGGCTTAGGTGTTACCTTACCTAGAAAAATTCCCAGACCCTTGTAACTGGCCCCCTGCTTGCTTAGGCGATGTGCTCATGTGTCGAAATCATATGTCTATACAATTTATTGATTTATGCAAGTGAATTACACTTAATCATGGACCATATGTTATTTATTTCTATATCTTTAGTTCCTAGCAGAAAGAAACTCACTCAAAGAAGGCATTATTTATATGATTATTGGGATTAAATTATTTAAGTTGATATTTTTAAAGTAAACAACAAGACAGTTTCTTTAATCTTAGTACAAACTAAAATAGAGTTTATTCTTTTTTTATTAGTTTCAGGTGTACAAAACAACATAATAGTTAGACATTTATCATTTATATCCCTCACAAAGTGGTAACTGCCCGCCCCAATCTACTACCCCTCTGACATCGCATACAGCCGTTACATTTCCACTGTCTCTATTCCTAATGCTGTACTCTGCTTCTTGTGAATATATAAATATATATATATATATTTATATATACACACACATATATTTATATATGTACATATATGTATATAATTTTACATATATATGTAAAATTATAATTGACATTCATTATTGTTCAGCTTCAGCTTCAGGTGTACAGTGCAGTGATCAGGCATCTACACCGTCCCTGAAATGGACTTTCTCATAAGACAAGTGTCCATTGGATACCCTGTAAAATCTTTACAATATTATTGATTATATTCCACAACCTGACTTTCGTATCCCCGTGGCAATCTTGTGGTTACCAATTGTGTTTTCTAATCCCCTCACCTTCTTCCTCATTCCCACCACTCCCCATCTAGCAACCCTCAGTTTTTCCTCTATCTCTGAGGCTGTTTGTGATTAGTTCGTTCATTTATTCTTTTCTTTAGATTCCATATAAGTGAGATCATATGATATTTGTCTTTCTCTGTCTCACTTATTTCACTTAGCATAATGTTCTCTAGGTCTATCCATATTGTTGCAAATGGTAAGATTTCATTCTTCTTTATGGCTGCATAATACTCCGCTGTATAAATAGACCACAATTTCTTAATCTAGTCATCTACTGATGGGCATTTCGGTTGTTTCCATGTCTTGACTATTGTGTATAGTGCTGCAATAAACATAGGAGTGCATAATTTTTTTTCAAATTCGAGTTTTGGATTTCTCTGGATACATACCTAGGAGTGGAATTGCTGGGTCATAAGGTACCTCAAAAAAATAATTTATTCTTTAATAATGATAACTATTCATCTATAATGCTGGTTTAGGAGAATGTTTAGGTACCTATACATTGACTTTGAACACTAAGAGCAAGGCATTACTCTTGGAGCTAAAAACAAAGGTGAGCCCTAACCTCCTAAACTTGTGATTGATATGATTACTAACTGTTTAAACAGTGTTCTTTCATATCTCTAAACATACTGATTTTCAAGAGTATTACTGCATATAACTTTGCTTCCATTTTTCATTGGTTTTCTTGAATCTTATAAATCAGTTATAACCATTATTATGGAAATATACGAGGTGTGATCAAACAATATGGTGAATGTTTAAATTAAAACAGATATATATTACAGTAAAAGACACATTGCCATTAATCCCTCTTAAAATACTCCCTCTTGCTTCGAACATACTTATGCCATCATTCTTGCCACTTTTTGAAGCAGTTCTGGAAGTCCTCTTTTGTGAGTCTCTTTAGTTGTGCTGTCATGGCTGCCTCTATATCCTGAATCATTTTGACTTTGGTGAAGAGCTTGAAGTCACATCGTGCCAGATCCGGTGAATAAGGTGGATGAGGACACACCATAATGTTTTTATTTGACAGAAATTGCCATACCAAAAGCAATGTGTGGCACGAAACATTGTCATGATGGAGGGTGATTTAAGGCACACTTTAAAATGTACCTTCTCACAACCGTAGCTCACACCTGACTGACTACCCCAAACAAGTTGAAACTCCCATACAC
Organism: Rhinolophus hipposideros; assembly: GCF_964194185.1. NCBI lineage: Eukaryota > Metazoa > Chordata > Mammalia > Chiroptera > Rhinolophidae > Rhinolophus > Rhinolophus hipposideros. Next base: position 27,867,658 of record NC_138052.1, on the reverse strand, counting down.
TGTTACTAAGGTTTGATGTGCCGCTTCCTGTATTAAACATCTTTGCCTTTCTGTGGGATGGCAGCAGTATTCACTGTATTTTGTGATCACAATGGAAAGGTTCTGTGTCACACATTACTCATGGTATGGCAATTTCTACCAAATAAAAATATTAAGGTGTGTCCTCATCCACCTTATTCATCTGGCACCATGACACTTCTGGCTCTTTTCCAAAGACAAAAAAACAATAACATGAAAGGTAAATGTTTTGAATTGATTCAGGACATCCAGGCAGCCATGAGAGTGCAACTAAAGATACTGAAGACTTCCAGAACTTCTTCAAAATAGGGCAAGAACAGTGGGATAAGTGTGTTTGAAGCAGGAGTGTATTTTGAGGGGGATAAGTGGCAATGTGTCTTTTCCTGTCATATTTTTTATTTTAATATTCACCACATTTTTAATCACATCTCATATGTATGGATATGATTATATATCAATAATTAATTGAATGCTTTCTGTCATCTCTCTTTTTCACTCATTTTAGATTTTTAGAGTATGCAACTTAACCCTGTTACTTCTATCCCCATTCTTATATTACTACTTTCCCTTTCCATGCCTTCAGAATGTTTCGTCTTATTTTAATTTCACTGAATAGTTTTTCAGTTGTATCTATTTTAATTATATATCCAGTTCTCTCTTTTTAACTATGATGTTTTCACACCCAGAATTCCTGATTGTGTATTATTTTTGTTCCTGTTTGACATATATAATATCCCTCTTAGCCTATCTGATAGCATTTAGCATGCTCACCTAAATGCTTATTTAATTATCTTTGGCATATAAGTTTGCAGTTCATTGTCTTATATTTGTTGAGCTCTCACAATTTTTTTTTTTTTAAACTAGTCTTTGTGAGTTTATATTACCTTTGGGGATTAGTCACCTTTACTGGGTTGTGTTCTTGGGAATAGAGAAAAAAAAAAAATCCACGCCCTGACCTTCTTTTTCATGGTGAATTTAGAATGTAGGGGTCATGCAAGAACACAAAGCACCATTGTAGGATATTTTGTACATTTACCCAGACACTGTTTTTTTAAAAGAAATACTTCCTCCTTCTTTCCCCCCTCCCCCCCAGTTAGCACTGTTCCTCAAAAGGGTAGTGTCAGGGGAAAAAAAAAGGTATACCTCTGCCAAAACTCATGCCTATTTAACTAAATCAATATTATCTAGACTGTTTCTACCCCAGCTTCTTCTACCTTTCATTCCCTTCACTTCTACCTCCACCTCTCTGCCAGTTCTTCCACCACACACAGCCCTAGCTGTGTGTAAATTTGGTCAAGTTTCAAAAAGAAATACAACCTGATGGTGATTTTATTAGCTTTTCTTCAGGTCTATGTAGCTAATAAAGGAGGGGCTATTAAATGAGAAGGGATGGCATTCACCCATCCATTTAAAATCAGTGCTATATTTCAAGGGCTGAAAGAGTTACAGTTGCACTGTTCATTGCTTTGGAAGTATCACATTTCCTAGTGTGACAAGATGTACTATGGAAGGTGGGAGGTTACAGATGTGGAGAAACGTCTTTCCAAGTTTTTTTGTTTGATTTTTTTCCCTTCTGCCTCTTTGTACTTCAGCGGCCAATTTTGGGATAATGGGATAACTTTATGCCTTCCACATCAGGCTCTGGATGAGTGTGCTGAGGCCAGTGGCAAGAGAAATAGGATGGTTTTAAAAAAAAGGCAAAGATTTGAAGTTAAAAAAGGTGTACCCTATAACTTGCCCTCACATTTAAAGGGAACTAAATGAGGAACTTCTGGACAATTTATCTTGCTGTTTACTGATAACAAGTCACTTTGTTTTTATGTGCTCAGTCTAGTATTCCATAATTTATTTGAAAGAAGATGAGAAATAATGTAGATAAATGATGAAGTGTCAGGGTCTGACGCTCTTAAATGAAGCTATTATGGTCAAAGAGAAAACGTAAAACCTGCGGCTCATTATGAGAGTGTTCTACTTGTCAGTTAAGTGAAAAGGCCTGGAATGATTTCCAGTTTATTTGTCATTGCAGTTATTAAAGCTGTCTTTTTGGTGCCATGAAAATGAATTGAAGACTTTATTCGAAGTAAATTTGTGCTAAAGCTTTCAGATGTATCTTATGTGAGCTCAGTGAGGCAGGGAAGCAGCTTAAAAGCTGAAATTTTACAAGGAGACAACTCCCAAACTCTTTGAAACATACCGGAATATATAAGTGCCAATAAATAGTTTTCTTCACTAGAGGGTAGACTTTTTGACTGACACAATGGAATAAGATTTGTAACAGGATATAGCACTTGCTAATTGTTGGAAGGTATTTTATTCCTATGAGGAAGAAAACGCCTACCTATAGTATGAATAACAGTTCTACTAGTCTTGTTCCTAAGATTGATTTCCAAGAAGCGTTAAAGGATGCATCATTTTAAATTACAATACTTATAAACATGTAATGAGAATTAACAGAACAGGTATATCATAGAAACAAAGTGGCTTAGTCCTTTTTGAATAACAGTAACTAGTAGGCTGTAACAACTACCACTAGTAGGTAAGTTCAGAAAAGCTGAGTTGCATAATCTCTTTTCCTTATTGAATTATTGGAGTGCAAGAGACTGCATCTTACTACAGGAATGAATATATTATTGACATGATTATCTTGCCAGGCCATTCTTGAAATACTTTACATCCTTGCTGAGGTGTGAGAATAACTTACCTTTTAGCTTATGTTAGAAAGAGATCAAATCAGGTGAACTATTGATATGGTTGAGATAGAATTTGTTTTTCAAACACTGAAAAAATTTAACTCTTTTCTGTTTGCTTATTTCCTGGCTGAGAGGGAGGCCCTAGTGTTTCCTTATACTACTATGGCAGTTAAAATACTTTTTGTATAGTTTACCTATGGTTTTGGGTAACTTAGAAGTAGTGATTAATAGATATAGATGAAAGAAAATTGAAAGACTCTTTCAATACATAATTTTCCATCCCATCACATGAAATAAGTAGAATCACTAAACTGAATGTTTTATTTCAAGCTGGAGAAATCTTCCAGCCATGTCTTTGACTCTTTATTGTGGATATTACAAATGTTTTGACATATCTTCAGGGTCAGTTTAAAAGCAAAAAGGATTCTGAATTCCCCTCAGAGGTAATCTTTCAGTGTTTCTGTCAAATTTTATAGCCATTTTCAGTGATGTTGTCAAGTAAAAGGTCTACCAGGCTCTTTATTATAAGCCTTATTTTCAGGCATTTAAATATGTAAAAAAAACCTGCCTTTGAAATAAAACTCAGTGTTATATTTGCAATATTTTAAATATTTTTATAACTTTTATATGCTAATAACTACAAGTCCCAATGATTTAAAAATAAATGCTTCACAAATTCATAGCTGTGATATGACAGTGGGGAAAGCTACATCATAGTATTGTCAGTTAAAGGTATAGAGCTCGAATTAGATTCAGACTGATTCAGATTCATACTGTGCTTTTATTCCCAATAAGACTGAAAACAAACAAAACAGTTGTATTCTGTTGAATACAAGTTATTTTTTGGGGGGGCGGGGCGAAATAAATAATTTTTGATGATTCACATGTTGGTATTTGTGCATATAGATCTGCATTATGTGTGTAGGCATATTCCATAATTGAATAAAATTTGTTATTCAAATTTTTATTTCAAGTAAGTTGGTTAATTGACTTTGGCTGGTCAATCAAATGTATTTTATCCCATTTTGCTTACTTAATATACAGATGTCAAACACTAAATTAGTTGAATTACAACTTTTACAGCTCTTTTTTATTGAGCTCAGGAAATAGAGAAGGAAGCAGAATCATAAAATAAGATATATATATATATATATATATATATATAGATAGATAGATAGATAGATAGATAGATAGCTATAGATATATGTATATATATATAGAGAGAGAGAGATACAAATATAGATATATAGATATATATGGAAATAAAATATGTATAAGTACAATTATATATATATATATATATATATATATATATATATATATATGCAATTAAGTGCAATTAAAGAGTGGTATGGGGTTCAGCAACATCTAATTCCACTTGCCTAGGTTCATAGTTAAGGAAGTCTTCCCAATGGGAAAGCCTGATCTTGAATATTGAAGTGACAGAAAAATTGACCCAGTAGGACTAGGTCAAAGTATTTTATATTCATGGTTATATGACCTCCAACAATCCAGCTGGCTAATTCCTGGCGTGTCATACACCAGGTCAAATTCCCTCCCTGTAAAATATCTAGTCAATATTGGACTCTAATCAACAAATTTAGAATTGAAATAATTTTTTTTAATGCTCCAATTACTTGTCTTGAATTTCTGTTTCTCTATTTTTCTTTAAAAGCACGAGAATTAATTTTAAAATTAAACTACAATTCATTTGATATTAAATCCCTACTAAGAATTTAATTTCCAGATTAGATTGTTTATTATGATATGCTAATGTAAGATGTTAATCTATGAATAAATATTTATTGGCTATATTTAAGTATTGTTTTCAGTACGGTGAATTTATGCCTCTGAGGCAAATATTAAATAAACATTTGTCAAAGATTCTATTTAACTCATCAATTAGTGAGTAAACCACTGAGGTTAAATCAGTTTGAATAACATTTAATGAGGTAGTTATAGACGTAATTTAAAAAAGAAATATTAGGATGAGATTCTTGGATTAGATATAAAACTGGTTAACTTCTTACAGGGCAATAAATTATAACTTTTGTGCTTATGTTTTCCATTGCATAGAAATTATTTTCATCTCTACTGAACCAAAATCTACCAGTAAACCTCTCTTCCTATATAGTTGTAAAACTGACAAGTAAATACAAAATCAAGCAACGAAAAAGTACCTAGTACTCTACGGCCTGTTTCCAAACTTCAAATAATTTTACTGATAGTTATATGTAGGCATTGTGATGTTGTCCTTCAAAAATGTTACTCTAACATAAAGTCACTACACTAGCATGTCACTGTGGCTTGGTTGGACTATTGAGGCATTTCCATAGTGTACTAGAGTAGAGAGTGTGCTTAGGTTTTATATTTGATTAGCTACTTAAAATTATTGGTTTGATCAACATCTTATCTGGCATTTGTATTCTTTTCTAATACATTTTCTAAAAATAGCCTGTTAAATCCTTATATTAATCCAGCTACAAGGGAAGTTAAAACTTAAATCTTAGTGAGGCTTATCTTGAAGAGGTGAACGAATAAGATACAAGGAATTCCCTCACAATGAGGGAAAACATAAACAGTTCCTTCAGACTACCCAGTGCTTGTTATGGACTGAACTGTGTCCCCACAAAATTCATGTTGAAGACTTACCTACAAATATGACGATATTCGAAGATCAGGTCTTTGCAGACATAATTAAAGCTAAAGGAAGTCATAAGCGTGGGGCCCTAATCTAATAGTAGGACTGGTGTCTTTTTAAGAGAGGAAGAAACTTTAGAGACGCATGTGTACAGAGGAAAGACATGTGCAGACACTGAGAAGGCAGTCATCTGCATGCCAAGGAGAGAGACTTCAAGAGAAACCAACCCTGCCAGCACCTTGATTTTGAATTTCCAGCTTCCAGAACTCTGAGAAAATAAACTTTTAGTTTTTAAGCCATTGAGTCTGTAGTATTTTATTATGACAGCCCTTGTAGACTAATACAGTGCTTTATTCACTAAAATATTTTTATAGTATTAAATATAACCTATTTTCTATGAGAATTGAAGCTGGTATCTTACAATTTATATAAACTGAAATCCAGTTGGCCATAATCACTTCATTACTGGAAGTGCAGATAGGTTTGAAGAAACTGAGAAACAAACCAAAGAAAACTACATTATATTTTGTTACCAAAATATTATATTTACTGTAAAATGTCTTAAACTCTCAGCTCATTACTCTGCCCTTATCAGATTCTCTCTCTCTCATTTTTTAAAAACTGGTTTATTCTCTTTTCTCAGTTCTCAGTACTCATTTTCTCCATTCCTTCAACTGTAGCAAATATATATTTCTTGTTTATTTCAATTACTTCTCAGAGAAAATCACTAGTTTCATAGAGCCTGACTCCATTGGATAGCTGGTCTTGTTTTTTAATCCCAGCTTTTCGCTACCTCTACTTACTAGAAGGTGTTGAACAAAAAGGACAATTTGAATGACAGTCTAGTCTTGCTAAGGTTTTGTGCAGCAATATCTGTTGCCCTTCATTATTACTCAGTTTCAGCTTCAGGTGTACAGTGCAGTGATCAGGCACCTGCACCATCCATGAAGTGGTCTCCCTAATAAAAAGTGTCCATCAGATACCCTACAAATTCTTTACATTATTGATCGTATTCCCCACACTGTCTTTTGTATCCCTGTGGCAATCTCATGGCTACCGATTTGTGCTTTCTAATCCAGTCATTTTCTCCCTCATCCCCACCCCCCTTCCATCTAGCAACCCTCAGTTTTTCCTCTGTATCTCTGAGACTGTTTCCGATTAGTTTGTGCATTTATTCTATTCTTCAGATTCCACATATAGGTGAGATCATGCGATATTTGTCTTTTTCCATCTGACTTATTTCACTTAGCATAATGTTCTCTAGGTCCATCCATATAAATCTTTTCATGGAAGCAGTGCAAACTCATTTTTGTGGCCTAGAAAAGGAGAGTCAGCCACGACCATAGTTAATGCTTGATACATGAAATAAAGCACTGGAATGTGCTTCTTCACTTGGCTTCTTTCCTTGGGTCCCACCTTCACCTTTATAGCATCAAGAGCAAACTACATGTCAATTAAATTATCATTTCAATAGGTGAGAGTAGCAATTTCTTTGGCATCTCTGTCTTTTCATTTGAATAGATAAAATCAACTCTCAATCTTATAGAGGTAGCGAGAATATAAAGTTTGCTTCTGCCCATAAGTTGGCTACATATACTGAGCCCAGGGGAATTTAAATGACTTTTTCAAGATCACCCAAGAACCAGCCATTGGAGGAGTCTTGTTCCCAGAACAATGATTTTTTTTTCTTTTCCATTTTGACACATGGCTTGAAAACTCATACCTGATCTCAAGTATATTTCTCTAAATAAAGGGTAATCATTGGTTAGACATGTGGTGAATATATTAGGCTGCTGCTCTTACTCTGGTGTGCTATTATTTGGGGCTTATGAATAGAAAATGTAAAGTAACCTCAGAAGGAATTTTATTCTAATTTTTCTTTTTCCAAAAATGAAAGCTTTTCTTTGAAAAGAGTTAGGATGACAAAAATCTGAGACTATTGGAAACCTGGTAGCAGATCCTTTCTTGGCAAGATTAGGGTGACTTATTACTGGTAAGTGGTAAACAGGCATCATTTATTTTCCTTTTGTAAGTTGAACTTCAGAGGAACAGTTGCCGAAGGCATTGCAGCAGATCATTCAGTCACAGTGTATTGTATTGAAGAACTATGGTAACTTTTCAGCCTTTCCATCTAATATGCTAGAACTATCTCTCTACCTGGACTGAACAATAGCAGTTTTGATTGTTGAAATTCTAACATAGCCACATGTTGGTGGAAAGTCAATGCTTCTTATTTTTCATCATTTCACTAGACTGTTTTCCAACAAATTACTAGGCATTAAAAAGCCACATCTATTCATAATACCATAAACCTTAATATACAATTTGTATATGTCAAACATTTTCTTCCATGGACTGATAACCTTAATGACTATGTGAAACCTGTCTTTTTGTTTCTAAATACCAATTTCAGTCACTTGATTAAGAAACCAAAACTATAAGTGTTCAAGGAATAGATTTACAAAATAATGGTTCCTACTCTTTCTAGCTTCCTTATGCACTTTTCTACTGTATGGAGTCTAAATGTTTCTCACAGAAAGAAACGGTCTCTCATGACAGATGCTGTACCTCAAAATACCTTTGTTTACCGAGTCCCAAATGTATCCTTTGACTTCGTTATGATGCATTATTTTTCTCCCATTCACTAATGAGACAATGGAGTCTTTACTTTCTAAGATATCATTTATGGAGGCACATATAACAAATCTTATGGGACATTGACTTTTCATAATCAAAATACCACTCATAATATATCATAGAAAATGCAATGAAGAATTTAGGGAGGATTAAATCACTTCCTACAGACAGCTTTGTTTTGATATTGGTGTGAGAATTCTAGCTACTAGGAGAAGAAAATTTGCATACATATCCTGAGGTAAAGGTGGGGCAGAGGAGTGAAGCAAGTGTGAATGGAATTCTTTTAATCAGACTGAATACAGAGGGTGCCAAAAAATGTATACACATTTAAGATAGGAGAAAAAACTGTATTAAAATTGTAATACTCAGTATATACCAGTAACAAAATATGAATACAAGTCACGTTTGACTTCTGCAGTTACAAGAGGTGCTCAAAGTGGTTACCATCAGTGTAATTTTAATACAGTTTTATCCTTTCTTAAAATGTGTATATATTTTTTGGCACCCTATGTATTTTGATTAAATGCATGTAATACATCTTGATGCAACTCATATTCAAAGATGTTTCCATCTCTTATTGACATGATTTTGGTCCTAGAATGTGGGTGTTTTTAATTCGTTTACTGAAAGGAATTTGATAATAAATTATTTTTCCCCCTTAAAATAGTTGTAAAGACCATATTCCTTATTTTGAAGCCAAGATTCAAAGTTGGGGGTCCCTTTATAGTGCTGAATCTAGTGAATCACGGTGTTACATGTGTTAGTTAACTTTGTTCGAATTATAATTAACTGAAAATACAACAACAAAAAAACAAAACAAACAAACAAACAAAAAACAACAAAAAGAAAACAACTGCAGCCAGCTTGTGGAATCCAAAAAGTAGGTAAACAAGAATTCACATGCTGGAACTTCAGTTAGAAGCGAAATTTGATGGACATTCATTTTAAATTACTGTAGTCACATTGACTTAGTTCTAAAGATTTTTAGAAACTTACACCTAGTCACAAATGTCCAGTTTCTGGTGGAATTCTTGGTTGCTTACCTGCTTCTTGGATTTCACAGAGGTCTGTGGAGTAGACATATTTCTAAGTCTAGACAAGTATACCTGGTAAATAATGGAGACAACCCTTGACGGCCAATGTGAATGAACAACCATGTGGTAAAATTCTAGAGTTATTGCGCAGCTCTCATCAATCAAGTAGACAAACGTTTTGACATGTCACCTTCTCTATCCTAACACAAATAACAAAGCTTCTATTCTACCTATGAGATGACCATTAAGGAACTTATCAAAAAGATTATCTAATATATCTGAATATACACTTTTTATAACTACAAATGCCTCTGTTGGGGAAATACATTTGAACCATGTTTATTATGAAAGCAAGCAGATGACTGAGTTCTGATTTATCCCCTGAGAAACAGTCACTACTGCCAAACTTGAAGGTGTATCAGACAGGTTTCATCAGACAATCTCTACCAAGTCAAATCTGTAGTCTCTTATGGCAATGAATCATCAAATACTTAAACTATCAGGTTACTGCAGGACCTTTTCTCCCTTGATCAAATTACTTATGTTCTTTACCGTTCTTCAAAAGCCACACAGGCCCTGGGCACAACTCTAAGATAGGCAGGGTTTACCCTGGGCTCAGAAACATCTGATTCTGACCCTTGTTCTTCATTTCGGGATACTTCTTTCTGCCTAAGATCACATCAGTATCCTCCTGGCTGCTCTCTATGGAGACTGTGATAAAGGAAGGAAAGAAATCCCTTTCCAAGGACAGTAAATGACAGCAGTTTCACGTATTGCTTCCTGGCAGTGCTGATATATACACAAAAATAGAGATCAAAGACTTGATCTCTATTGCATCCTAACACTTTTAGTAATATAATGTAAACAATACAATCACGCATTTCTTCAGGGAGAAAAAAATGCAGTTTCCCACACAATTTTAGAGAAAGACAATATCTAGGAAATCTATCCAAGGAATACATGTAAAAAAAAAAAAAAACACAATAAAATGAATAAACATGTTAGGGTACAATTTTGGGTATTAATGAGGAGATATTTTCTTAGGTTTAGAATTTTTCTTTCACCCATATGCACAAGGACAGCCTGCCTTGAAACATGTTATTTTCTAAATATTTAGTATATATATTTTTAAATTTTAAAACTCCCTTTCATTTACACATAATCTCTTATTAAATGCAGTGCTCCAAGTTGGTTACAACACTCCTAGAAAGGTATTAAGTGATCCAGATTAGAATTCCATGAAACAATTACTTCCCAGCTTTTAGATGTTATGTCCTTTTTAAGTACAAAATAATTAAGTAAATTAAATGTTGAATTTATTTTGTAACACATGCAAATTTCATTTTTATTTTTAAACCAAAAAGTAGGTTTCTCCTTGTGTATCTAGTTGTGTTGTATACATTAGCAATGTTTGTGAAGATCCATGTTGAGACTGATATTCTATCTTTATTGCCAACTATGGGACTATAATACTTTTAAATCAATGGATGAAACTGGAGGCTTGTATTTGACTAGGCACTGAATTTTCAGTTCTTAGTCACATTGCATCAAGAATGATTTCAGCATACTTACTAGTATGTCAACAGTAAGAGTCTCCTAAGATGTTTTTATGTATAATAATGCAATCAGTAAAACATATTCCATGGGGAGCTCATAGTCCTAAAGTTACACATGAATTAAAGATAAAATCTGTGACATTTTACTTCTCTTTTTATTCTGATTCATCTATAATTCAGATTGCCTAACTAAACTTATATATAGATAGGAGACGGTATTTGCAAAGTATTAAGCTGACAAATACAGAGTGCTGGCTATTATTTCTGTTTGGAAGCCAGAGATTTGAGCTATTCATTTTGTAGTCTGACAGTCATCCCTACAATTCCTTGAATTCCCAAAGCTTTTCATACAGCTTCCTCAAGGACGGCTATCATGTCTTAGCTACTGCAATGACAGATGGGATATAACATGTCATGTGATGGATAACTCTGGAGCCATAGTACTTAATCCTTCTAATACTAATAGCTGCATTATCATAGAGATTTATGGGAATGTCAGTTTCAAGTTCCCAGTTCCATTCATGGGTTTTTAAAACTTCAGCTGCAAAAAACATGCATCCATCCCATTAATTCTAATTATCATGGTTCATCTTCTCAGCAGTTTTGCACTCCGGAACCTTTCAGTGCAAATTAACTTACCAAAAAAGTGTATTAATTAATATTTGTAGCTTTTAATTTCTGCAAGAGTGTTGTCTGGAAGCAGCTGGCAGTACAGGGCCGCTGCTATTGAATCTTTGCCAAACAAGTGCAGATGTAATTTTGTTATCTCTTGCTTAGTCATTTACGCAAATTAATTTGAACAATTAGCCTTTTACTGGTCCTTCATGAATCATGCAAAAGGGATCTGCCAAAAATTGCTGGTTGACAGAAAAGAATTGGTTAATGCTGTGCATTTTGTGAGAAGGTAATGTAGAGTGAAGTTCAACATTGTTTGAGACTGTAGACAATTGCCTAAATATTTTATTGTAAAATTTACTTTGCACTATGAAACAAACTGGAGAATATCCCTTAATAAAGAGGAAACTTGCATATTAGTGAAGGTTCAGTTTATAGGAGGACTCAAATTTTTCATGAAATATCCAACTTGAATATGCCTTAATCAAGTAGATATGCAAAATAAGAAATGAGCTTTTATTATGAAATAGAAATTAATGAGCTAATTTTTACTGCTTTTCAGGTCACAGATCCTCACTTGTATTTACTCAGCATTTGTGTCTATGTGTGTGTAATTATTTATTATATAAAGCGGTTGGTGTCATCTCGTCTCAAACAGGTGTTATCTCATTTGGTAGCCATCTAATAGTCTTCTAATCTTCTAATAAGTTAGAGACGGAGAGTATTTTTTAAATAGTTTAATATCTAGTAATTAAATTTTGAAGGCCTGGGTAAATAAGACTTTAAGGGAAAGACACATAATTCAATCACCTCAGAAAAGGTTAGAGAACTATTTTTTGTTGTTCACACAGACTTACCAGTATCTTAAAATTGAAAACAAAGAAAACAAACCCTAAACCCAGAAAATAATAGTTGTGAAATGTGCAGTTATTTTCCTTGGGAGTTGTCCAAACTACCTGTGATTTTATAGTTTCAGTTTAATTCTTATTCATTTTTTTCTTGGTATTTTTAGTCGCTGGAGCTAAGGATTTTTCATCTAATATTATATGCAGGTGGTTGTACACTGTTATAATGTCAAATAAAAGCTCACAGAAAAAAATAAGGCTTTCTTTACTCTGCGTAGAATTATTTTAGAAAGGGCCCAAGAAATCTTTCATGGAGTACAGTAAGGTATATTAACAGTTATGCATTTATATGTTCTAAATACATGTACATATGTTCACATAAACAGTATATTTATATTTGGTTAAAATGTGTCACTCTATCTTCTTCTTATTTAATTGTAAAATAAAATTGTTAATCTTAAACCATAGGTTTTAGAAAAGAGAATTGAAAATAAATCTCATTTAGATGCCTATCCCAGCAGCCTAAATAGATCTTAAAAGTGAGTCTACTTGAGAGACGGCTAATAAATCCTCTACGGCCAAATATTTTTAAAATCCAAGTAACTGATCAGTATATGGATAATAAATCATTGTAATCATACAGATTAAAATCGTCAGGCATGTCAAAAACTGAAAAGCAATTGTTTTTCAATCTTTTTTTCTCTATAATGGAATTCAAACTTTTGAAATATAGTTTTTATATATTTAATATTCATGGAAAAATTAAATCAAATGTATGAAATATTTTAAATTGTCTTTTGCAGAAAATCTTATTTTATCTCTAGATTGGTCTCAGTCATTTGAAACTGAAATGTTTTGGAGGACTTCAAGTGAATAAATAGTGCAAAATCAAGCTCAATGTAAAATAAGTCCAATGAATATTTAGGTAACATTCAAAGTTTCAAAACAATTAGTTTTAATTATTTTTTATATTTAAAGAAGCAGCATTTGTTCACTGTTCAAAATATAAAAGCTATCATGAAGAAGAAGAAATATTTAAAAATCACCTTTAATACTCCTTTTCTAAAATGAGTGTAGTTAACATTTTTATTCATTTTATTTACAACTTGTATATATTTAAAAGCCATCACCATGTTATAAGTAGTAAAATATTATATAACATGAAAACTTTTCTTGCTATTATGAATAACTATTAACATAAAATTTTAATAAATTTGTAGTTTTATTTTAATTGATCATTTTGATTTTGCTACATATTTTGTTGTATCTTATCTTTTAGTTATAAATAATAAAGCAATGGACGTCTTTATTCATAAAGTCATCCTGTACTTCAGTCAAATTCCTTAAGCTTGATTCTCAGAAGTGGGGTTATTTGCTCAAATGACGTGAATACTTTGAAATTTGGTACACATTTTTTCATTACTTTCCTAAATGTTTGTATTTTTCCAAGAAATGAGAGAAAACTTGCATTACTACGTCTCTAACAGGATCAAATATTATTATCAAAATAATAAACAAGTTCTTATTTGCTCACTTATTATTAGTGAAGTTGAAAAAAAATTTTATGTAGTATCTGCTGTACAATTTTCTCATCTGCAAAATACTACTATGAAGTTCAATGTTTATTTTTGGAGATTTAGTTGCAATAATTTAAAAGAACTTTGTAAAATCTTAAACGAATATAAACTACTTTCAGTAACATACTAATGAATAACCTCTACCTATAAAAACCTAAATTTTTAATTATATTACTCTTGTTTCAATTTAGCATAAAACCAGTAATAAGACCACGTGCCTCCAGAATTAGAGGTTACTTATTTCTTGATCTAAAGCCCTTTTCAGGAATTTGTTTTTCTCCTATATTACTGTCTGGATCATTATTCAGTGTAAATAGTTACAATTTAATTTACATTATAACAATACATAAGATAATATATAATGACAATTTTTCAAACTCAAGTTATGTGGGCTCAGTCATTTTTTTATCTTGTCCTGTTTTTACTAGCAAAAACTGCCATAGTTATTTCTTGTTTAAAATCATCCTATATGTGATATAAGGGATATATAATAAACTTACTTGGCTTTAATTATATTTTTAAAAAAAACTTTCCCATGTAGAAAGTAAAAAATCGAATGGAAAAAAAAATCAACAGATATTGTTATTATCATTATTATTATTATTATTATTATTATTATTATTACTGAATTCACCAAGGTAACTTAATGATCATCATCATTTACTAAGCTATGCATATGCACACATAGTCTACATTATTTTCTCAAACATTAAATATTATACAATAGCTATCCAGATACTATTTTTAAAATAATTATGTGACTAGGTATAGTAGTCATTATGGTACTATATTAAATATTGAAGGGAAAAAAAGAGAGGATAAAATACTTCCTTGGCTATGTAGATGCATTCTTATGTATGGAATGAGATGAATTAATGCTATTTACATTCTTGCAAAGCAATGTGTATTAGATGTTGCAAATGCCGAATTAAGAAAATAAATATGATTCATAATCATCAAAAGATAAGCACTGGTCATATGAAGATTATACTTACAGGTTTTTTTTTTGCATATGTGCATATTTTAACAATAAAGTGTCTTTTTTCCCTCTTAATATGTTATGTGTTTCCCATATTATTAATAAAGTTTTATAAATACTATTATATTATTCAATTTTTGGAGGCATGATCCATAATTTGTATAATCCTCTATTTTGAATATTTGTGTTGCTCTAAATATTTGGTATTATGAACTACACACTAAAGCATACTTATAGATAAATCTTTGCATAGATCCATTATTATTTTCTTGACATAAATCCCTTAGTTGACTTTAATATTGTAAAGCATGTTTCAGCATGTTTTAATGAATGCAAACTTTGTAGAACTAATAATAACTCAGTGAACACCAAGGAATTCAGATTTGTAATCATTTGTAGAAATGGTTAATACTTTAAAATAGTTTCTAATTGTTTGCTTTGTTATCAAATCTACAGCTAGAATCTTAGTGATGTGTGTCTAAACCAAGTTAGTGGTTTATTTCATTTCTGGGTAACTGACTAATCAGAAAAAAAATTCCCCTCATCTACACATGCTAGCATCTCTCTAATTGAAAGTATCAGTGGTAAACTTGGCTGGAGCTTGATTAATAGTATATTAAAATCAGAGTCTTCTTGGTGAGTGCTAAGTAAGGAGTTTGGGGCAAATTAGTTGGTTACTGGGAAGCCTTTACATTTTAATCATGGAAGTACTTCAGTGTCATTAGAAACTGAAAGGACAATAGGGTCTGCTGGCAAGTTCCTTGAATTGTTGTGCTTTTCAGGATCTCCTTCTGCCATGCTATTGAGAGCCAACCATGGCTGCAATCGAAAATTCTTTTGCTCACCATGACTTTGATTGCTATTATTGTAATTTATTATTACACAGTATCTTAGAATAAAATAGTCCATGGAAATCAGAAGAGATAATACAGGAGGTGGAGGTCAGGGTAAGGACAACGGAAACTGAACTCAAAATTAATCCAGAAAATAGTTTTAAGTCTGTAATACTCCCTCAACCCACTGAAGTCACAGTGAGAAAAGCAGGATCTTAAAGATGGTCAACGTAAAATAAGCAGCAGGCATAAAAGGAAGACAGAGATCTCTGTTGTCTTCCTGAACCGATTAAACTGTTAGTTAACTAGTATTATTTAACTGAGAAGTGTAATAGAAAGCAGAGATTATCCGACCTACCATGTTTTGACATTTCACATCTGATATTTAAATAAAATATGAGACACATAGTTTTATCCAAATAGGAATACAAAATGCAATTGGCTATTATGAAAATTTTATATTAAAGTCATATCATACAATGAGATTATTTGAGATCCAAAAGGCAAATGAATATTTTCTCCTGTGTATATGAATTCTAGTTAACGTGAGCCATGTTTGCATCAGAGTTTTGAACAAGATGAACAAAGGATAGAGCCATAAATAGTAAAGCAGAAATCTGAGAAATTATCTAATTCAATAACATTTATTTCACCAATTAGCAAAAGGAGGAATCAAGTGGAAATATTACCTAATCAGTATGATAACAAGTGAAACAAGCTTCTCTTTGGAGAATTGGCAGCATAGTCTACAAGCTGGAGGATTCTCTTACTATGTTTGACTACGTTTTAAGGAAAAAAAATCAATGCAGGGTTTTTCTAGAAAAATGACCGAGAACTTGGAAGATTTGGAAAGAATTCTCTGAATAATTTTAAGAAACAATTGTAGTTACTCTGTGCATTGGTGGAACGCATATGTGTTATGTTCTACACGTATAGTTGTTTCCATTTTCTCTAACTTCTTTAATATATGTTGAACTTTTTCTTTTAAAGAAAAAGAAAGTTGGCAAACCAAGGTAGGTTACTTACAATCCAATTATGAACAAAGAAAAATCTATTCAAGCATAGATATTAGCTCTTTCAAGCAGTGGAGCCTTAAATATATATCATAGATTGCAGGAGAGACAATCACACACATTTTTTTTTTTTTCAATTCAATGTGGTAAGCACATTTACAGAGGCACACATGAGATGGAATAGTGCTAGGAAACTGATAAACTATATGCTCATTTCTTGATTATCTTCTATTTGTTTCTCTTACACAAATTTTAATTATTTAATATTTTTTTTGGTTTAGAAGAAGTCAGAAATTTACTAAAAAGTTGCAAATATCATCAAAACAAACTTGTTTCCTGTGTCAGGTGAGTGTATATTGCTGCCCTCATGTCCCGTTACCCCTAAACATTTTAGTATTTGTTTCCTGCAATGCAATGATCAAAACTAGAAACTTAACACTGGCTTATCACTTCCATTTAGTTCTCAGAGGATGCTGGTCATAGTCAACTAGTGCATTTAGTCATTATATTTCCTTAATCTCCCTCAGCCTAAAACAGTTCCTCAATCTTTGACATTAATCAGCTTTTGAAGATTACAGGCTCGTTATTTTGCTGAATGTCTTTCAATTTGGATTGGTTCTCATGATTAGATCCAGATTATATATCATTAAAAAGAATATCAAAGTATTGACTCTGTGTTTTTCTCATTACATACTATTAGTAGCTCACAGTTTTTTGTTTGTCCCATTACTTACAATGTTCACTTTATTGCTTAATCAATGTTGTGTTTACCAGAATTCCTGAAGTATGCATGTATTATGCATTCCACTGATGGTTTTGCACAATTATTCAGAGGAATCTTTCCAAACCTGGCAAGTTTGCTATACCATGTCTACCCTTGGACTTAATGAGTGCTTTATGGTGAAGTACTTTCAAATTATGTAATATGCCTGTTTGTTTGTTTATTTATTTATACAGTTATATATTTACATCTATTGGATTCATGATTTCCTATTTTATTTGATGGATTCTAATTCATTACTATCACTTTTTTTGACTTGGCAGACCAAGATTTTTTGGCTTATCTTGTTTGTACTTTCCCTGCTCAAGTTCTGGAAACAGCCATTTTTTCAGTGGGCTCTGGATCTTTTAGAATAGGTAATATTTAAAGCCAAGATCCAGTTTCTCTTTAATTCCTTGTTGAAATTGGGGCATCACTGCTCTCATCCCTGCAGTGGGCAAAGCTAGGAAGTGTGTGTGTGTGTGTGTGTGTGTGTGTAGTAGTACACATATGCTATAGTGATATCTATTATTGATCTATAGCTAATATATATCTGTTGGGTTAATGCCTTATTTTTTCCATGTAACTGTATATATAGTTATATATACCATACACACACACTCACACGCACACACACAGACAATTAAGTTCAAGAACTCATCCTGGAAAAAGAGCTACATAGGAGTATGTGTATGTGTATGTGTGCATGGGTATGTGCACATGTATATCTGTATTCCCACGGATAATTCTAAGTCTAGTCCATTACCACAGGGTTTTTCTTTTTAATTTTTCATATTTGTAAATTGCTTCTTCTACAATGGGAAACTTTGTCTCCAATTATTTGTTTAATTAAACCTCTGTGTGTATACAGACTACTTTCCCCATTGCACTTGTTCCCTGGCATAGACTCCCTATTGACACAGCTTGGGCTTTAATATTAAATGATGGGATTTTGTTATGTAAGCCTACCCTCCTTTCTCAGCTTGATATCTGACATCTCCCATGGTGCTGCCCTTCCATAAGCATGCCTTCTTTACTCTGTTTAGACACCAAAAACCTGTTCTGGGCCCTTGACACTTTACCCCACACATGTCTTCTCCATCTACTAACCCATAAATAGCTGTGCTGAGTCCAAAGGCCTTAGGTCTAATTAAAAAACAAAAACAGAAACAAAACAAACAAACACAATCATAAAAAAAGGAAAAGAATGAAAAAGAAGAGAGCAGGAAAGAAATTAAATAGGAAGAGGAATAGTTCTATATGTTTATCAACTCATGTACTTATGTGTATTAATTATGATCATTCTAGCACATTGTACATTATTTTATGTTTTCACTAAGAGGTGTTAGGAGAATTTGACTGACTGTGAGAGACTGCTAAGTGTATCCATGTTCTACAGAAATATGGGATATACTATTTTAAAAGCAAATAAAATCAAATAATTTAGGGAAGTCACTGGAAAACAAGGGAGCAGGTAAATTCAAAAGTACACTAGATCTTGTCAGGTTGTGGGAATAGCCTGAGAAAATGTCCATAGTTGAGAAATAACACTGGATGAAAAGCAGAAATATAGCCTACTTTTTTTTTTTTTTTTTTTTTTTTTAGTGGCAGAGGAAACAGTCATCCAAATAATAACAGCCAATAATTTGAGCTCTACTTCTGGACTTTTGATTAGTTATGATAGTAGTGCATAATGATCCCCCAGCTGTCCAATTTGACAGTCGTCTCAACTCTACATATTCTAAGTATCCATTAGCTGAATTAGTCAGGATGTTTTGGGCAGAATTTATTGACCCAAGAGATAGGATGGCTAGTTCCCGATTGCCTAGCCAAAGGACTGTCAAAATTGCTCTATATTAATATATGGCTACATGCAAAAGACAGCTAGAATGAAGAACTAAGGAATCCTTAAAATACAGAAAGTTACTATTGACTTGGAGGGAACCCCTCCTCAGTTCTTGCTTCCACAAATTCAAAATCCCAAAATACATGGATGGTCAGAATTGAGATCGACACTGTGGAGTAAGCATGTTTGAGAGAGCAGTAGCAATCTTCAAACTTGATTTTAAATGTGACGTATAAATAAGGAAATAGATCTTATCATTAAATAATCAATAACAGAGATGGCTTGATTAAAGATGTAAATGCAATCTATAACAGTCTTAATCCACATGCTGACACAGAGAATTATTAGATTGTAATAATAAACAGGCATATTGAATGAGTCTGGTTTGGAAAGGTGTCCCTAGGGAAATGGCTCTCAGAAAAGCAATGATGTCCATCCCAGATTCCAGTGAATGATGCTTTTCCTGAACTGGTGATGTTGCATCATTCTAATATAGTATAATTATAATCTAGGTTAATATAGATAGATCTTTAAAGGATTGTAAATTTAAGAATACGAACTCTGCCAATAGTGATTTATACGGCTCTGATTCCTGAGGCTGGAGCCATCAGTCACCCACATCACAGAGTTTTCATTTCTTGGTTCTGGGAGTAAAATTGAATCCACCATTTGATTTCATTTTCACCTTTCTTCTTTTTTTGGGGGGGTGGTGGTGGTGGTGGATATATTGGTATAAAAGTACTTACATGGAAAAGCTTATATATGATTTCTCTTGAGCAAGTTTGAGATTTTGTCTTGCAGACATGTTGCCTGTCCTCCAAGCCCCCCCTTTCACCCTACTTCCCATGTTTAATATTGTTAGTGCTGCACTCTGAATCCTCACTTTTTCCTTGTTTCTTATGTGATGCTACCCATGAATCAGCAGGACCTTACAAAAAAGGGTCAAGGGATGCTGTAGGATAACTGGATTACTGGATGCATGTATGCTTTTGTGTACACTATTTGGGTGTGAATGCGAAAGACAAACACAACGAATTTCAATATAACACTCAAGTTTTGAAATTTAAAAATGTAGGTGAAAAGGAGATTGGAAGGCAAGCAAAGTAAAGATAAAACTGGGGGAGTTGAGTGTATTCTCAGATGATTGCAGGCCATCCTTGTGAAAATAACCAGCATGCCAATATAGAATTAAAATTTGAGATAAAAATCACAAAGCAATTGTTTTGTTATTTAACACTTAATAATGTGTAGCACTTGGGATTTTACCGTATTGGGGAAAAAAGCAGCATCGTATTCTGTACCTGTAACACTTCTAAATTAATTGGGAGTAGGCCCTTTAGAAATATCAACTTTGCTGTGGGTTTCACTAGGCAACGCGAAAATGACCACGAGTTCTTTGGAAGTCGATAAAGTTATACCTGGAAATTTGAAAGTTTTCTGACAACATTGACCATGGATATAGTTGCAAACTTATTCCAGTTATTTCAAGTAAGGAATGAAGTATAACCCACATTAAAAACAAAATCAGGAAGTGATTCTGATTAGGATGAAAGATCCATCACAAATTAAGAAATAAAAGTGTAGTGCTGGTACTTCATGTTAAAGCAGGCCATTTAAAGAATCATGACGTGAAACATAAAAAGCCTAGAAAAGTTTGGAGTAGGCTAGATAAATTATTTGGAAGATTCTGTGCTAATTTGCCATAAGTGTAAGAATCAATTTGGCTGATAGGCAACGAGTGATTTGTATTTGATATCTGAATTTTTCAATCAGCATTTTCTGAACATGGTTTCTCATTATGATAATAACTAAAGTATTAATTATCACCATGAGAACAGTGATAATAGCACTTTGAACTGTACTTGTCACCATATGACACAGTCTATTGCTTGTTTTTTTTAATATTTTAAGAAAGATATGTGCACTTGGAAGCATTTGATTCACTTGGTGAAAGTGATACTATAAAATTATTGGAATTAAATGATGGGGAGTAAACATTTTAAAAACACTACTTTCACTATCCTTTTTACAGTTTTAATTGACCAGTTAAAGCAGAAAATAATTAACAGTATCAGTGCAAATGCTTACGTCAAATAGTTCAATTAAAATATTTGCTGGTTTCTTCTAAAACTCTCTATTGTAGCAGATAGAATGTTGTAAGGGATAATATTGCTAATTACCTTTCCAAAACAATATCCTTCACTAACTCAAGTGCAACAGATTAGATGTAAGGCATTTAATGAGAATGGCACAGAATACTGGATTTTAATTTTAGATTATTGGATACATGCATGGTAGGCGATGATATAATTGAGAAATGACTATGTTACTAATTGATACTAATGGAGGCAAAGTATAGATTTTTTGGTATCCTCGTTTTTGTAGGGACTAGAAATGATGTTTATTAAAATAATCAAATTAATTATGTAAATAATTATATTTTCTTTGTTTTTTCTCTATAGTGCTCCATATTTATCATATTAAGGATGGCTGCTGAGTTAAAACAATATAAAGTTATGAAATAATGAGTACATTTATTGTAGCTAGCTGCTATTCTTTGACTTGTATAATGCACCATCTGACAGCTGATTAAGATAACCACGAGGCAGTTACAAATAAAGACTGCTCCTGAATCTGCCACTTCTTACTTAGGTGAACTGTAGAGCAAACTGTTTTAATCCCTCTGCACTTTGGTTTCTTCCTCTGTTTACATAGGTTGTTTTAAAGCAGTGGTTTTCAAACCACTCCCTACTCCCACAGTAAAAAATGCATTGTACCATGTAAACCAACATATATTCCTATATGTAAAGAAGAAAAAGTTTAAGAAAAAAATTTCTTACTACGAAATCTACACTGATATATTTTTTCCCTTGTTAATTTTGCACCATTAGTTTTAATACAGTGAGTAACAGTAAGCAGATGTATCCCAGGCTGCAGTTAGAAAAAACTCTGGTTGGAGGACCTTGATATCAGCCCACTGTGATGGAGGGTGGGTCTGAAGGAAGAGGTAAGTCGGGGATTGCAACTAAGTAATCCTACATAAACTGCATAGTAAATAATAAAAATTAATGAGAACTAGTTCATAGGTATTTGAGAATAATGTTTTAGTGAAATGTAAATACTGAGTAAAAAAAATAAATAAATAAAAGATTAAAGGACCAAGGTGGAAAAATAGTCAATGGTAATTCAGATACAAAAAGAAAATAATAGTTAATATTCAGAATATAAATTTATGGTAAATTTTCCAGGTATAAGTGTATGTGGGGTCTGACAATTAAGCTTGTGGACTTGTTGCAACGATGTTGCTAACATTTTTGAAATCAGAGGGATTATTGATTATAAATTTGTACCAACTGGACAAACAGTGAACCATGTTTACTATTTGGAAGTGCTGAAAATGCTGCATGGAAAAGTTAGATGACCTAAACTTTTCACCAACAATTCATGGCTCTTGCATCACAACAATACACCAGCTCACAGGGCATTGTCTGTGAGGGAGTTTTCAGCCAGTAAACAAATAACTGTATTGGAACACCCTCCCTCCTCACCTGATCTGGCCCCCAATGACTTCTTTCTTTACCTCAACATAAAGGAAATATTGAAAGGAAGACATTTGATGACATTCAGGACATCAAGGGTAATACGAAGACAGCTCTGATGTCAATTCCAGAAAGAGTTCCAAAATTGCTTTGAAAGGTGGAGTAGGTGCTGGCGACAGTGCATAGCTTCACAAGGGGAGTACTTCAAAAGTGACTGTAGTGATATATTCAACCATGAGGTATGTAGCACTTTTTCTAGGATGAGTTTGCAAACTTAATTGTCTGACCTACATAAAATATAGTGATTCAACACAATATGAAAATAATAAAAGACTGGAGAAAAAGAAGGAGATTCACAAAGTTGAGGTTTTGACTTATTGGGGGAAAAGGAAGATTAAATGATCTCGGATCATAACTCCTTTTCTTCATTGGAAACTTCCGTAAACCGTTGTCACTACAAACGGCCTTGGCCTCAGGATGCATTAATAATACCTTCTATAAGCCAGTAGTGAATCCATTAATGTGTGTCCTCTATAAAATTATTTTAAGTGACATATAATTAACTCATATCTTGTATATACCTAACGGTACTGGTTCAATTAACATGAGATGGCTGTATTAGTAAATCAAAGTTAAATGCTCACTGAAGACTAAGTTTAGCATGTTACTCTCTAACCTTTCATGATTTACACATACTATCTTAGTAATGATTAGTGCATATGTCCTTGGATTGTGACATACTTTGCCATTAAAAACAACAGCTCAGGAGTCTAACTACATAAGGAATAGTAGATTCTGTTATCTTGGTCGATTTAAACCCTCATTTTAAGCCCAGGAATTTTGCTCTACCAGGTGTAATCCCATTTGGTTCTGACAGATGTGCAGGGTAAGTTCTAGGCCACAGTATTCCTCTCTGATTTTTAAGGACAGTTTTGTTCTTTTGAATTAGACATTTTGATATTTTGTTCCAAATTCAAGTGTTTACTCCTGGAAATAATTTTCAAGTTCTGAAGCAAACCATAGGCCATCCACAATACTTTGTTCTCTAATTCAGTTGTTTATGCTGCTCTGAAACTGTCCCTTCCTATCCCAATAAGTATAATTTGTTTATATATGCAGATAGACCTTCCAACTAGGTTTCAACATTTTAAGGCAGAACAACTCCTTTATTTCCATTTGAAGGGCAATGACAGGTAGTAGCCAAAGATGTAGATTTTGGAAAAAGACTTCCTTCCTGAGTTTGAATCCCAGCTCTACCACATGCCTACGTGACTCAGGCCTAGCTAGGCCTTTCAACATTTTGTGCCACATTTTCTGATCTGCAGAAAAATGGGATATAAAATTGTACCCTTCTCATAGGATAGTTGTAAAAATTAGATGAATTAACTCATATAACACATGTTCACTGTAACAGTTAGTGAGCATTACCTATCTCCGTATTTGTCCTTAGCATCTAATAGAATACAAAATATAGTCAAAACTGAATAAATATTATTGGATGGATGAATATATATTATAGTCGAAATAGCTTACAGGCTTCTTGTTTACCCAATTACTTTATGTAGAATTCAAAGATAAAAACAGTGTACTTTATATTCCTTAAAACACCTGAAGTTTTATGCTACAAATGACATTTAATGAGTGAGGTGTGAAGAATGAAATTTGCAGTAAATGTTACAAGTGTATTCTATCTGAGAATCAAAGTCAAATGACAATCAAAGTCATTTATAATGATTTAGTATGTATAGGTTACAGGAAAAGTGTGTACTGCCATCATCAAGGTCATCTCTCTTTCAGAAGTGATTTTAAATGTATATTGAGTTGTATATACACATATGCATATATGGGAGTATACATTATGCGTGAACCATTTATATTTGAATTTTAGACTTATATTTTTTACAAGTAAATCATAAATACGTGACTCCTAAGGATTTTAGGACTATTCACATAACTGTGATGATATTCGAATGTCTCTGAGACTTGTTCTCAGAATAAATTTATTCTGGCAGTGGATTAGAATCCAGAATTAAGACCTTTGTATTCAAAGTAATTAGCAGTATTTAGTAGCATTAGCAGCTTGACCCCGAATTCAGTGGTCTCTTCCCCAGACTATGTATAGATGTTTGTGTCAAGCAGTGTCTAACCAGTGTACAAAAAGATATTAAATTATAGGGAACACATAATAGAGGCTGTGGAACGACTTTGGCAGTGGAATGTGCATCTGGAAGTTGATGAGGGTGGGTGGAAGCTAAGAGGATTCTGAACTTGACTTACATACTCATAATGTTGCAAGTTTAACTTGTTCTAATTTTCTTAAGAATTCTAAAATGGAAAATAAAATACATTCCATAGTGTCTTTTAAATTTACATAGTAAGAGGCACATCCCTCAGAATGTAGTCCAAAAAAAAAAAAAATTGCAAGAAATTAAAGTACACATTTGTAGTTTGAACCCGGATTGTTTTTCTCTAACTACTGATCCATTTCAACTTAAGAGGAAAATAATTTAATTTATGTCACAGATCTCAGGAACAATTACTCTAGTGGTAATCTGAAATCTATCACTAAAATTTGGAATAAAATCTTTCCTTTAATAAAAAACTATTTTTAAAAACGTAACTGGAAAAGACAACTAGATCTCCAGATATCAATGTTATAAAATCATCGATTCAATAAAAAATAATTTAGCCTAGGGAGAAAGAATCTGAGAAGGCTTAAGTCTGGAAATATGATGTTATCTTGTATATTTCCATTGCAACCATCAGTTTTTTTCAGAAAGAACTATAGTGCATTTTAAAATAATACGTAATTTGAGTTGTATTATTTTTGAATATAGTAAGAATAATGTTGTTTGCTTAGATGTTGTCTTTGGAAGTGATGTTATGGTCAAAATATGTAAAACTGTGTTCATCCCCTTTTAACCTCATTCCCTTAGTTAAATTATTGTGAATTTGACTAATTTGGGACTAGAAGACATTGGGAGACTATTCATTGAAATACATTTAATTGAACTTCTGATTCAACAGCTATATTTCATTTTCCCACACTTTTCTCTCTTCATTTTCTTATCTTCCTCATGGCTATATTTTATCATTGTCTTTCTAGCCATAATTTATTCATTCCATTACTCCTTTCAATTCCTTCCTCATATTGCTTTGGCTTTCCCCTTCCTCTTTTCTCCTCTCTCTTCAACAAGCCCGAATTCTCATGGCCTAACCTCTGCACCTCATGTTTCCTATGAACAGCAATGCAAGCTTACAAAAAGAAAGGTGAACAAAAATTAGAGGCTATATCATTGGTTCCTCTGTGCATAGTCTTATTTATTGGATGTTCTAGTTAGCTATAACTTGGGTATTCATCTGGATGACTGGATCCTGATTTTTCCAAGTATGCTTGAAGTCACATGCAGGCTAAGGAAATTACAAGAGGGCTATTTCCAGAGCAGAATGTCTCCATCCTCTTTCAGACCTCTCTACACAGGAGAAAGATAATGGTTATCACTGTGGGTTTTCACTGATTTGAAACTTTTATGTTTCCCAACAAATGCACATATTTAACATTGCTATAAATGTTTTAAAGATGGTGTTGCTGGATTAATTTTACTTGCAAGTTGGCAAATGCTTTTTAATAGAGAGTTAATATGACTAGCCTTAAATATATTTCCTCTCTCTTAAAAAGTGTATTCTGTCTAGAAAAGATCAAAACAGTGAATCAAAGAATGACTCTTCAAACATGTTAACTTAAATGCAGTGCAGAATTTATGGCTGTAAAATTTTTGTTTGTGATTTAAATGATATCTAAGAAGGAAATTTTTAATCAAGGGACATTTCAATGGAAAAGCAACCATATCTTTTTATATGTAAATGTGTATATGCACATATAGAAAAAACATCCTTTCTATTTGTAAACAGAGTATCTTTTATGACTTCTGGATCACTCATATTCACATGACATTCTGTCTCAGTGAGACCCTTTGATGATTGGTACTTTTCTGTTATATTTTTGAAAGCGTTTCCCTTTACATAATGTTTTTGCAAAACTATTTATTAACATAGTCACAAAGATTTAAAGAAGCTAATTATGGTTGACTCTGGAATTTGTAAAGAGAGTTGGAGAAATAAATGCTTTAAAAAAAGCATATTGAGAGAAGAAAAAAAAAGGTTCCTTTAGTCAAATTCAGTTTGCCTGTATTATAGTCTTATTTCTGTGGTGGCTAATACTTGGTTGGATTTTTAATTTTGCAGTGCTTATTCTATTTTAAAGGTCTCTATTTACAATTCTCTGATTTTTGAGTTTCTTCTTTCTGCTTCCATTTGTAATGAAAATAATTTGAAAGTTCAAGTGAAGGATTCTAAGTCCATTGCTATGACTTCTTTATAAGGAGTCTATTAACAAAATTTTCTAAATCAAAATGGAAGATGTATATTTAAAAGCTACTCCCTCCCACTTCTGGTGCAACAACTTTGCACAGGATTGGTTAAGGATGTGGAAATGCAGAGATGTCCTATTTGAAGTCTCTGTTCTCACTTATCACTCTACGAAATTGGAAGTTGGCTGAAAATAGTCACCAGGCTACAAGCATTGTTGTCTTAGTGTACCAATGCTTCATCACTAACAGCAGTAATAGAGTAACTCTCAGGAAGATATTGTGGCCTCACCTTTCTTGGATAAATCCTCTTCCATCTTTGAACTCCAGCTATGTTGGCCTTCTTCAGTTTCTTCATGTCCTTTCCAACCTCGGGGCCTTTGCACATGCTGTTCTTTGTAGTTGGAGTAATTCCTGCTTGATGTTTATTGCTTTAATTGCTGCTCATTCTTTAAATCTCAGTTTAAATGTGAACTTCTTTTGAAGGCCTCTCTTAACTACTCAGATTTGGTAAGCTTTTCCAAATAAACCTTCCCATCAGAGAGTATGTTTCTTCCTAGCAATTACCATAATAACAATGAGTGAAGTAGCGAAGTCTTTCTGTAAATCTTTTTTCTCATGTTTCCTTTGGCCGCTAGGCTGAGAGGTCCAACATAATAAGGACTGCATTTGACTTGTTGATTGCTATGTTCATTGTGCCTAGAAGAATACCTGGAACCTAGCAGTTGCACAGTAATTGTTTGTTGAGAGGAAAAAGGAAGAAAAATACAGATTTATAAAGAAACTGATTGTTTTCCATTTCTTTGGTCCACATTTGAGAAAACTGGTGCATAGAAATTATTTTGAAAGTGTTCATGAGTTAACACATTTTCATAAAGGCATAATTATATAGAGTATCTGAAGGAGATGACAGAGTCACAAAGTTATAGGTAAAGATGGTAATAGTTAAGGGCCTATTGAAACAATTCAGGTAAGGGATGCCTCGGGCTATCAGTGAGTGAATCAAATACACAAAATAGGAAACATTCCTTAGATAATGCAAATGAGGACTTTCAAGTAATTGTTTGTTGAGTGGTATGACAAGTTTACCATGAGCAGTGTTACACAGATTTATAAAAAATTATTAAACAGAAGGTCATCTGCAGCCTTCAAGTTTTATTATATTTCTAATATGAAATGAAAATATCCTTCCTTCCATCAATTCATTTTAGCAAAGAAACAGCGATGTGCAGAGGAACTGTCTTAGCACAAACATTTTTCCTTATTTTCCATTTCTTTCCCAGGATAATAATGACTGTTCTGTGCACAGATCCTTCCCTATGATTACGCATCATTCTACTTACGTTTAATCAGGACTTCAAGGACCAAACTCTTCATGAAATGAGAAGGTCAAGTTACAATTACAGTGAAAGTTATCACTCTGAATTCCTTGAATTCTCATTCTAAAATATCAGTTACCAATCACTTGGCATGAATTCTTACTCTAAAGCACCAGTTACTAACCGCTTGGCCTGTATATGTACAATGTATTCAATGTATATGTTCTGTTGTGTGTTGTGAAAAGCCACAGATATGATTGATGACTTTTAGTAATAGGGTCGTATGAAAGTACATAGTAATTTATATTATAAAACCCCTTTATTAGTAGTAGGTTAGGAGATGTTGTTTTGACAGTACATAGAAGGCATTTTAGTGAGCATTTACGTTACTCACTTGGCCAATATTTGCTCATTTGGGCTTTTTAAATAAGGATAAATAATATTTTAAAAGTTAATGCTATTCATAATTACTAGAAAGACTGGGGAATACAAAAAGAATAAGGAATAAACTAGTATCTCATAGTTCTTCTACATGTTGATGATATCTTCTAATTAGTATTTATATTTTAGCACATTTCCTTTCAGTCATATATATATGTCATATATATATATATATATATATATATATATATATATATATATGTTTATTTAATATACTTGCAATCATACTAAATGCAATGATGTCTCCATTTTGTTTTCGTTATCACATTGTGAAAACATCTAAAAAATAACAAAAATTCTATTTATATATCTCATTTTCATCATCAAATAATAAAAAATTTAGGTGTATGTATGAAAATTTAATTTACCATTTTTGTAACTGTTCATTGAGCTGTTTCCAAATACTTTTGCTGATATAAAATAATTTTTTGAAGTCCATCTTTCTGTATAAATTTTTTCTTAAATTTCTGATTATTTAAAAAAAAATCTATAAATTGAATTCCTACATCAAATTAAACTTTTGTTTCCTCCCCAGAACAATAAACACCTTTATTACATGAGCTAAGATAGGAGGGAGGAAGATTTATTTGCCTTTCGGGCCTTGGTTTTCCTGATACAACTTCTGCTCCCTGCCCCCTATCTAGCACGTAACCATCTGCTTGGCCCGTTGGCCTGGTCCTGAAGCAAAGCGTTCAAGAAGCTTGCCCTACTGGAACTATGCTTCTAGAAAGCTACTGATTTTGTCATTCTTTTTTCTTTTATTATATTTCTTCTGAATTTTCTTTGATCATTTTTGGTTTAAAATCTCTCTCCTCTGCAGGAGTCAGTTTGCCCCCCTCCTTGCAGTCCAGGGGCAGTGCATAGTGAGACATACACCACTGTCGGTAACGTGTGCTGTCAATGAGCAGGAGGCAGTTCTGTCCTAGAGTCTTGGTGCGGACCAGTTCATTGTTGGATGTATTGTAGATAACACCAATAATTCTTCTGAGCCTATAAAAGGAGAAGGTTCCCAGGACAAATTCCTATGTCCAGGAGAAGTTCCCTCTGTCCAGGAGAAGTTTCCTGTGTCCAGGAGAAGTTCCCTGTGTCCAGGAGAAGTTCCCTGTGTCCAAGAGAAGTTCCTTATGTCCAGGAGAAGTTCCCTGTGTCCAAGAGAAGTTCCTATGTCCAGGAGAAGTCCCCTGTGTCCAGGAGAAGTTCCCTGTGTCCAAGAGAAGTTCCTTATGTCCAGGAGAAGTTCCCTGTGTCCAGGAGAAATTCCCTGTGTCCAGGAGAAGTTCCCTGTGTCAAAGAGAAGTTCCTATGTCCAGGAGAAGTTCCTTATGTCCAGGAGAAGTTCCCTGTGCCCAGGAGACGTTCCCTATCTCTAGCCTCAAGGCACAGCACTCCTTGTGCCTACATGTACATAGATTGCATGTATGCAGCGAGGGCCAATCTTAATGTTGGCAGAAAGGCATCCCAGCTCGTATTTCCTCTTCTTGAGGTAAGGCTTTCTCTTGCCTCTGGCTTGTGGCACTTGTGATAGTTTTCCTGAGAGACAGATGCCCATGTCTTGACACTGGCTGGTTAAATAAACTTTAAAAAAATGATTGCTGCATATTACCCAAGTGCATTCTAGAAAGTCTATAACAACATATAGTAATTGAAATTTGTATTTTTTCCTTTTTGTATTTATTTGCCTATTAGTGCATTTACTATTTTCTTTTTTATGCTTATTGCTTGGTTCAGCTTATTCTATGAATTTCTGGTTAATATCCTCTTGTCTATTATTGCATTAGTGTACTAGTGTTTTTATTGATAAATTAAAGCTTATTTTACATTAAAATTATCTCCTTTTCCTAGCTGGAACTTACTAATGTTTTAACTTTAAAAAATATAATTAAAAATATGTATATATATGTATATATATATTTTTTATTAGTTTCAGGTGTATAAGACAAGGTAATACTTAGACGTTCATCATTTATATCCTTTAAATATGTATATTTAAAAATGCATGATCAGAATGATAAAACCATTCATTTGTTTCATAGATAATTTTATTATTTCTACTTTCTAGTTCAGGTTTAGTCAAAGTTGTAAAATTTTAGTTAAATTTTTATAAATTTAATAAATTTATCAAAACCTTTGGTTGTTAGTATAAACTGGATACAAGTACGTCTAAATTAAATTCAAACATTAGCTAAAAATTCAAGGTAGCTGAATTCCTAAAAATCATGTAAAGCTATTAATTGCTTATAAATACTTCTATAATTGATAAATGATCTTTTTATAAATAGGATTCACAGTGTTCCACTTTATTTTGCGTTCCATGTTGGTAATTTACAAAGCACATTTACCTGAATATTTGGAGCAAAAGAGTTTTAATTATAAGCAATGGTTTGAAACAGTCAGAAATTTGGATTCAGATAATTTAATGTCTCCACATTTGGCTTTGACACTCAGGGGAACACAGTGTGGACATGGAAAGTGTTTTTTGGGCTTGACTGATATGAGTTCAAGCAGTAAGGCTTTCATTACTGACTCTTGGACAGTCTCCACGCCATAGCTTATTCATCGTTGCCTATTCAACTCCCTCCCTCCACCTCCCACTCCCTCAGGCCACTCAAATTCCTGCATTTCCAACTGATTAGCCTACAGGTGCTAAGTAGAAACTGCAGCTTTTAGAAGGGGCATGCGTGACCTCTCTTACTTATCAGACTGAGCCACATATTTTCTGTTTGCTCCCCAGATTCACCTTCCATTTTTCTCTGCCTAGGGGAATCACCTATGGGCATGACATCAACAGGGTTTCCCTTCCCTACTTGCCATTTGATTTCAGTCAATGGGGAAATTGAAAGAAACCAGGAGACCAGACCAAGATTAGGGTGTTTATTCTCCTTGCTGAACTCTAAGTGAGGTCACCTGCCTTAACTAAAGTTTGCCCCTCCTTGAAGGATGATCTGTCCTATGTGATTTCCTGTTCCCTGTGGGTTTCAGTAAGCTTTTCCTCCCATCATCTCTCCCCTCTTTGGTGTGGTAACAATGCCACTGCTACTAGGCCTAGACTTCCTGAATATTCCTTACCAGTTAGTTTGTACTTAATAATTACTTCTTTTTAAGAATTTTTTTCTTTTTTTTTTTTTTTTTTGTTTTGTGTGAGTAAACTGTATTGATTATCTGTTAGTGAGTAACATTACCACAACATCTGCGTTTAAAACGGTAACAATGAATTACTATCTTACAGCTTCTGAGTCAGAAATTCAGCCATGGTTTAGCTGGGTCCCTCACATCTCTGCATTTATTGAAAGAAAATAATCTGCTTACCTTTACTCTGGGCTGTCTTTTCAAGGATATTTTTATAGTGACCCGCCTTGAAATATATTGTCTTTCACCTGAGCAAAGTACAGACATCCTCACTTTCCATCATAAAAGCTTGGGATTTCTCTCATGTAGTAAATTACTGTATGTGCAGGTGTCACCTGGCCCCCTTCATTTTGCTCAGTGAGAATTAAGACTCACATCAGTGTAAGAAAATGCTAATATTCTTGTTATTGTTATTGTTGAATACTAAATTGTCTCTGAACCAGGAATTTTGTGTCTTTTGCCAGCATGAGGCAGGCAAATGTGTTCCCCCGAAAATAAGACCTAGCTGGACCATCAGCTCTAATGTATATTTTGGAACAAAAATTAATGTAAGACCTGGTCTGATTTTACTATAAGACCTGGTCTTATTTTACTATAAGACCGGGTATAATCTAATCTAATCTAATCTAATAAATATAATATAATATTATAATATAACATAACATAACATAACATAACATAATATAATAATACCAGGTCTTATATTAATTTTTCTAAAAGATGCATTATAGCTGATGGTCTGGCTGGGTCTTATTTTCAGGGAAACACAGTTGTTGTCAAGTAGGGTAAAATCTTTCTCCTCTTGACAGGTAGTTTTGGCTCGGGGTCTCTCATGAGGTTACAGTCATGATGTTGTCGGGGATGATATTCATCTGAAGGCTTGACTGGAGATGAAAGATCTCCTTCCACGATGGCTTACTGACATGGCTGGCAAGTTGATACTGGCTGTTGCCACATTAACCAGTTCCGTGCTATATTTAATTCTCCATAGCTGACCTGAGTATCCTTCCAACAAGGCAGCTGGTTTCCCCAGAGCAAATGATCCAAAAGAGTGCAAAGTAGGAAACACAATAGCATTATGACCTAGCTTCAGAAGTCACACTGCCATTTCCATACTATCCTGTTGGCTTCACTGGGCAACTCTGCTCAGTGTAGGAGGATATGAATACCATGAGACAAAGATCATTGGGAGCCATCTTGAAGGCTGGGTACCATATAAATCCTTCTCAAAGTAACCCAATTTGTTTTTAACATTTTTATTTAATAAATAATTTATTTAAAATTGTGTCACTAAATACATATTGTCACCTTGCAGAAAGCACACACACACACACACACACACACACACACACCATGCACATGGTTGATTTCATGAGACATAGAAGCTTGAGGATATTCAGAAATCTATATGGTTTTCTGCTGTGGGGTTCTTGGACAATTTGGTACTGTATTTGAAGGTGCCTGAAAGAATGGCAGTGACCATAAGAAATTCTGTCCCCTTCACAAATTCAACTTGAGTTGACCCCAATAGCAGAAATGAACTAGTAATTCACTTTTTAATAAAAGAAAGATGGAGAGTTGTGCCATTATTGTGTAAACAAGCTCAGAAAGCTTTGAGTGACTTCTTTTCTCTTAGTGAAAGTATTAGGTGACTGCAACAGTGTTATATTGTGGTTAGGAGTATTCTGAGGTTAGAAATCTTATAAAATGAAAGAGCCCCCCCATTTTTCAGTGAAAGTGTATTTAGCCTTTTTCAATTGAAATGAAAAAGTTAGTTTACATTTATCTTAACTATTTTAAACTTTTTTCATTCTTTCCTTTTAACTCATTTCTATAACAATTCTCTTTTGTACAACTTCCTTGACAGAAAGAGCTACAGAGTTTTTCAAATTCAATAAGTCAGATCGAAAGGGAGACATCCCTCAACCAAATCTCCACCAAGGGACCTCAGATTTCTAGTGTATGGGAGATCTTTAGAGTCGTCAATCTGCCAAAGCAGTGTTTTTATAGGTGTCTGGGATGGGCACTAGGTTTTTAGTGTAAAACAACTCTACATTCTGAAGATTCCTCAGCTCTTTACTGTGAAGACACCCTGTATTTCAAGTTATCTAAGGAGAGAGAGAGACATGAACGCAATAGCACATTGCGTACTTGCATTACTTGAATGTGACATTAAAACGCACTCTTTTGAATGATGCTTGTCATACTCGCCTAAAGTCCGCTAGCAGAGACAGAACCAAGATCTCCCTAAGCAGATCTAGTCTCTGTTGCCAGACTGCTGTTCAAGTTCAGTCTTCAGACTCTGAATTCTTATTTTGGCAACTGAGTGTGGATTATTCTATTAGATCACCAGATGTGGGATTGTGGACAGGCTTCAGTAGGTGTTGGATCACGGATACTATCAAAGAAATGTCTCTTCTGCTCCTTCAGCCAACTGACTCTTGGTCTTCCCTTGGCAATCATTAATAGTTCTGAGATTGAGCCAATGAGACTAATACGACTTATTTTCCATGGTTAGAGACTAGCTGTCTCCCTGTCCTCTCCTTTCCTCTTCTCTCACCTTCCCCCTTGCTCTCCTCCTCCTCTTTCTCTTCTCCTCCTCCCCCTCTTCCTTCTTCTTCCTCCTCCTCCTCTCCTCTGCTCTCCTCAACTCTCCTCCCCTCCCCTCCGAACCCCTCCCCTATCCTCCCATGTCCTCTCCTCCTCTCTCCCCTGCTAGAGGTGAATAAAGGAAGCCCCAATTACTTTGTGCAGTGATCTTATAAGCTCTAGGAGAAATAGCCATAGAAAACTGGGAGAATTAAGTTCTTTGATGACATCATTAGGCCATTCTACTTTGGGTCAGGAATAATTAATTTCCACATAACTGAAGTTACTCTTAATAGGGATTTTTTTTTTCTAATTGCAACTCGAATTATCCACTCTGAAATAGAAAATGTATGGAAAGTAAATAGATAAGCCAGATACTGGCATGAGTGGCCTTGCTGGTTGTACTCTAGAACTGCAGTGGAGGTTGGAAAGGTGGGAGGTATTATAAGGTTTTATGTACTTAAATTTATGTTTTAGAAAGGTCAATTTTCTGACAATGACTGAAACAGAAAAATATATTGGAAAAATAATCTTGGAAAAAAATGTTCCTGCTTCATGTTTTGGTGAATCTAGATTTAGCATTGCCGTGTTTCCCTGAAAATAAGACCTAGCCAGACAATCAGCTCTAATGCGTCTTTTGAAGCAAAAATTAATATAAGACCTGGTATTATGTTACATTATATTATATAAGACCCAGTCTTATATTATAGTAGAATAAGACTGTGTCTTAGATTAATTTTTGCTCCAAAAGATGCTTTAGAGCTGATTGTCTGGCTAGGTCTTATTTTCAGGAAAACACGGTGTCTGCTAGGAAGCCACATCAGGTAAAGCATTAGGCCCGCTCCCCTCATGGGGTTCTTCTCTTATCACTTTAATATATCTCTGAACGAGATTTTGCTTGATAAAAAGAGATTTGCGATCAAATATAAGATTGATAACTGTTTAGCTACAGACATTCATTCTGTCATTGTTCTTTGGTGAACACAGTGAGTGACTAAGAAAGTATTTATGTTATCCATTTCCATCTATACCTGACTCTGGGCAAGGTCATCTTTGTTTGTCATTCTCATTTGGCCTGTCATCCCTACTCTTTCCATGTAAGGCTGAGGAAAGTGGTACTATCATTCCACCTCTTTGTCCTTTATTCTCCTCCCCATTGTTACTGAGCAAACATTATACCACTTTGTCAGCATTTAATACAGATCTTCAATCTATGTGCATAGTCAGGCCATTTTTTTTCCTCCCAGGGATGAATTTGCAAGATTTTAGTTTGCATTATATAATTAGAAAAGAAAAAGTACCTTTCATATTTTTTATGATTACCCACTATTTTTCTTTTCTCTCATCTTGAGTCCAAGAAGTTTATTTGTTTGTTTGTTTGTTTACATACTTTTCTGAGACTAGGTGAATAGCAGTTGTTCACTGGGTCCTATCAAAATATATCGATTTCCCTGTTTAAATCAGCAAACTTCATGCGTAGTTACAAAACAGTAGTTGTAGCAGAAACCTCAACAGGAAACTTCAGAAAGAGAAAAACAAAATATCTGTCCTTAATCCAGGATTTTTACATATAACTGGGTTGCTTTGGTAAAATATCTACTGACAAAGCTGAGCCTAAATAGCATTTAAGAAGCATCCTAAACAGCTTGCCTGAAGACCGAAGCACACAGTGCTTATATACTTTCTGAAATCTATCTATATTTTATTTTGTCTTGGAAAAAGATTAAAGAATAGAATTATATTAGAACTGGTGGAGGCATGATCCATGCCCCCTTGATTATATTGAAACATTAAAATGTCATCAGCATGTTAATTTTGTCATCTCAACTGCACGAGATTTATTCAGCACTTCTATCTATTACATTACTCTGGAAACACAATTTATTCTGATTGTGGAAATGTCATAGGCAGCGACTAAAAACATCTGGAATTCTTTGTTTAGAAAGAATGCCTGGTTTCAATAAGGCTATTTCTAAATTAATTTTATCTATGAAGATGATCAAACATTTCTAAATTATTCAAATTGAAATATTCTCGTGGCTTACCAATTGTAACTGAGGAGGACAAAAAGCAAAAAAAGAAAAACAAAATTTGTGAATAGGAAGTATTGTTTTTTAATGGTTGTGAAAATATAATGGTCTGCAATGAAAGTCTAATTCCAGGCAAATATAGTGACCTGGCATTTTTTTGTTTGTTTGTTTTTCCTCTTCGTTATGGCAAGAAAAGTTTGCCTAAGTCAGTGACATATCTAGGAAGGAGAAGGAAGGGAGATGGGTAATTATTCCCATGAAGACAAAAGTCACAGAATTGTCAGAATGGCAAAAAGAAATATGATTTTTGCTTTTATGTTTTACTTTTTCTTAATACAAATTGTAAATAGAGTGCATTTATTTGCTATTTCTGAAAGCCCTTGATTGCCCTGCTGAGGACTTGTATACTTGGCACCAGGGGAGGAAAGAAGCAAATATTTGATGATAATTTAGGGGTCTTCTCAGTACACATATCCATAATTTGTTATCTGAGGTACCCAAGGTTTGAAAGCTCTGAACACTGACATAAATGCCTATTTGGTGGCAAAAGCTGAACTGATGTGAGCCTATTTATATTATTTAACTCACTTACCTGATATGCATAATTTCACTGCAGAATTACTAATGTGGTCAATTACAAAGTTCTGTCCCAGACCTCACGTAAAACGTGTTGTAATTCTTTCCTAAAATATGAAAATTTCTGAATTTCAAAATACATCTGGTAAGAAACGTTTCAGGTAAGGAGATTATAGATCAATTGTAAATTCTAGAGATTATTCCCATCCCCATTGCCAGCCAAAGACGACTGTTCCCAACTTATTTAGGCCTGACTTAAAAATCTATTGGCTGTGAGGCATTATCTGAAACATTTATGAGTATACCTTACCTAAAACTCAATTTCATGTTTCATATCTAGTACCAAATTGTTTTGGTAAACTGTATGGAAAATAAATATATTATGCTTATTAGATATATTTTTGTGTTGCATTCCTGCTTTTTATTTTTAACACACTTTTAATTTTGTAATATTTTTCAATTCACAGATAAGTGGCAAAGATAGTACCGAGGATGCCTGTGTACAATCACTCTGTTTCCCTAACGCTCTTTTGCTAATTTAAAGTAGGCAGTATCACATATACAGTGAGCCCTCTGTACCCATAGGGTTTAGATCCACACATTCAATCAACCATGGACCAAAAACAGAATTTTCATTCTGCAGTTGGGAATCTGCAGAGGGCCGACTGTATGCAATGTTTTATGCCATTTTATAATAAGGGATGTGAGCATCTGCAGATTTTGCTAACTGTGGGAGATCCTGGAACCAGTCCCTGTGGATACCAAGGGACAACTGTAGTATTGTGCTCAAATATCTGTTTATTCACTAGTCAAGTTGCTCTCTTACTTTTTCCCTTATTATGCTCTACACATTGCTTATGTTTATTATCTTTAATTCTCACAACACATAAATTACAACACATATATTATTATTATTATTATTATTATTATTATTAGTAGTAGTAGTAGTAGTAGTAGTAGTAGTATTTATTTTTTTGGAAAGGAAAAATTAAAACTATCTCTGTTTGTGTATGACATATTGTATATAGAAAATTCTGAGAAATCTGCTAAAAACTATTAGAATTAATTAATGAGTTCACCAAGGTTACAGGATATGAAGTATATAAAAATCAATTGCAAGATGTACAAAAAAGATTTTACAAAATCCAGCATCCATTTATGATTAGAGAAAAAAAAAAGCTCTCAGCAAAGTGGGAATAAAGGGAACATATGTCAACACAGCTAACATCATACTCAACGGGGGAAAGATAAAAGCATTCTTCTTAATATCAGGAATAAGACAAAGATGTCCACTTTCACCACTTTTATTCAACATAGTACTAAAATTTCTAGCCACAGAAATCAGACAATAAAAAAGTAAAAACAAAAAGCATCCAAATGGAAAGAAAGAAGTATGACTGTTATTATTTACAAACGACATGATACTACATGTAGAGAACCTCAAAATCCCACCAAAAATCTATTCGAACTGATAAATGAATTTAGTAAAACAGCAGTATACAAAATTAATATTGAGAAATCAGTTGCATTTTTATACACAATAATGAACTATCCAAAAGAGAAATTAAGAAAACAATCCCATTTACAATTGCATCAAAAAAATGCCTAGGAATAAATTTAACCAAGGTAGTAAAAGACCTGTACTTGGAAAATTATAAGACTTTGAAGAGAGAAATTGAAGAAGATACAAATAAATGGAAACATATATGATGCTCATGGATATGGATATAGTTAAAATGTCCTTACTATCCAGAGCCATCTATTGATTCAATGCAACCCCTAGCAAAATACCAATGGCGTTTTCCACAAAATTAGAACAAATAATCCTAAAATTCACTTTAAAAAGACCCCAAATCACCACAGAAATCTTGAGAAAGAATAACATTTGAGGTATCATGCTACTGGATATCAAACTATACTACCGTAGTAACCAAAACAGCATGGCACTGGCATAAAAACAGACACATAGATCGATGGAACAGAATAGACAGCCCAGAAATAAACCCAGGCCTATATGGTCATTTAATCTATGACAAAGGAAGCAAGAATATACAATGGGATAAACATTCTATTCAATAAATAATGCTGGGAAAACTGGAGAGATACATGCAAAAAAAATGAAACTAGACCACCTTCTTACACCATATACAAGAATAAATTCAAAGTGGATTAAAGACTTAAATGTAAGATCCAAAACCATAAAACTCCTAGAAGAAAACATAGGCGGTAAATGTCTCAGACATTACCCTTAGTAATAATTTTTTCTGATATACCTCCTCAGGCAAGGGAAACAAAAGAAAAAATAAACAAACGGGGCCGCATCAAACTAAGAAGTTTTTCACAACAAAGGAAACCATAAAGAAAACAGAGAGACATCCTACCGAATGGGAGAAGATGTTTGCCAATGATACATCTGATGAGAGGTTAATATCCAAAATGTATAGAAAACTTGTGCAACTCAACACCAAAAAACCCCCAAACAATCCAATTAACAAATGGGCAGAGGACCCGAATAGACATTTTCCCAAAGAAGACATACAGGTGGCCAATAGACATATGAAAAGATGCTCAATGTCAGAAAAATGAAAACAAAAACCACAGTGAGCTATCACCTCACACCTGTCAGAATGGCCATCATTAATAAATCAATAAACAGCAAGAGCTGGCGCGGATGTGGAAAAAAGGGAACCCTTGTGCACTTTTGGTGGGACTGCAAATTGGTGCAGCCACTATGGAAAACAGTATGAAGGTTTCTCAAAAAAATACTTTATACTTTATACTTTATGACCCAGAAATACCACTTCTGGGTATTTATCTGAAGAAATCCAGAACACTAATTCGGAAAGATATGTGCACCCCTATGTTCACTGCAGTACTATTTACAGTAGTTAAGATATGGAAGCAATTGAACTGCCCATCAATAGACGACTGGATAAAGAACAGATAGTACATATACAATACAGTATTACTCAGCCATAAAAAAATAAATAAATAAATAATGAAATCTTACCATTTGTAACAACATGGATGGACCTACAGTGTTTTATGCTAAGGGAAATAAGTCAGACAGAGAAAAACACATATATTATTTTTGCACAGATTAGAAAGTTAAAACAGAGAGTCAAAGCAAGGAAATGGCTTATCTAAGGTGATAGATTTTTTTTTTTTTAGTGAAGTTTATTGGGGTGACAATGGTTAGTAAAATTACATAAGTTTCAAGTGTACTAATCTTTAATATATCATCTGTATATCACATCGTGTGTTCATCACTCAGAGTCAGTTCTTCTTCCATCACCATATATTTGATCCCTTTTACGCTCATCTATTATAACATCCCCCCTCCCCCTTTACCCTCTAGTAACCACTAAAGGATTGTCTGTGTCTATAAGTTTTTGTTTCTTTATTTGTTTCTTTATTTTGACTTTATTTGATTGTCTTGTTCCTTTGTTGTTTTCACTTTTACATCCCTCATGGATCTTGAGATTATTATGCTAAGTGAAATAAGTAAGGCAATCACTCTTAAACAATGGAACTAAGTATCTAACTGGATTCTGAGTGACTCCTGTACAAGTTCTTTTCAAAGGACACCATTGCATTCAGCTCTTACCTTGTTGAATGGCCCCTACTTAGCCTGATTTCTTTGCCTCCCTAAAGCTCACAAAGGGTCTTCTAGCTGAAGCTAATCCTCCCTCACCTTCCTCAGGGTTGGTCCTCATGAGAATGTAGGAGATTGGGAGAAGGTACTGTCGAGTTTAGCAAGATAAAAAGAACCAAGTAAAAACTTATTTTTCTACTTCTGAGGTTAAGGAACAAGGCCTTTCACTGCTTCTTGAGTGTTTATGTAAAAGCATTCTATTTGCATGGACAGGCATTCTTTGTCTTCTAAGTGAAAAAGAGAAAGTATCCAGCTTTAGAGGCTCCTTTTTGGATCTCTCCTTTTATCTGGAGGAACAAGTTGTAAAACACCCATAGAAAACCTCTTAAGAGGCTAAAGGGAAGAATGGTTGTGAGATATTGATATTGGGTTTTTTGGTGTGTGTGTGTGTGTGTGTGTGTGTGTGTGTGTGTGTGTGTGTGTGTGTGTGTGTTGTTTGTTTGTTTTTAACACAGCGGCATTTTTTATGTCACTCAAAGAAGTGGTGAAAACAGAAAGAGGAAAAACTGCTGAGAAGCAGCAAGAAGTAGAACTGAAGTAAATAAGTCTCTTCTCAGGGCTTCCACCTCTTTGAATCTCCTCTGTAAACTCACAACTCAGCTCCAACCCTGATTTGGAGGGCTACCTGGAGGGCAAGGACTGTGTTGGGAAGGTGTATTGGGGAATTCTGAGTTAAGACTCTTTAAATATTGGTGAATAAATATGTCATTATACTTGATTAAACAGTTCATAGACATCATTAGAGTTACCCTCTTTTGAACCCCTAGAAAATTCCATATGAAGATTTCATATAGTGATACCCACATGAGCTGTGTATAGTCATGATATTACTAGAGTGTAGGTGAGATTAGCTTATTTAGTGTTTATATTATAAAAATTGAAAAGTAATCATATAATACTTGCGGAAAATAATCCACTTGAAATATCTCAACTATGTTTGTGTTTCTTCCTGTTAATTAAAGCAACTATAATCAAAAGAGGTGTTTCTGATCAGTAAGTGGTTCTGAACTCCTTCCATCTTGTGGCTCTGACTCTTCACTATATGGTTTCCATGGTCACCATGAAAGGGCAAAGCTGTGAAGCTCACATTAGGGAGGTTTTTATACGCCATTCTTGGCTATAGTTTATGTCAGTACTTCCCATGCAAATTTGGCTAGATGTGAAATATGACTTATGGTATTCAGAGGGAAAAAGAAACTGGGGTGGTGAAGAGCTTACTAGTCTCTGCCATATTCATTAAGTTAAATTCTCATTTTATTCAAAATTTCTCCCTGGCTCTTAATTCTATTAAATAAAATCTCTCTCTCTCTCTTTTTAATTATATTATTTTTTTACCTCCATCCTTCATTCAAATTTCTCCTTTAATCCTGTTTTTCAGTTTCTCTTCAAACGCTCCCTTGCTTTACTTCTTCTTTTTCCCCCTCTTCCCCCTCTACTACCTCTAGGTCATTGGTTTATCCAGGCAGCTGTCTTTCCACCACCCACAATAACCTCACTTTCTGGTTTGGCCACAGCTGCCCTGCCAGTCTTCCATACCTAGCCAATCTAATCTTCTGCTTTCTCCACTTGGAAAGCACCACCACGAAAAACAACAGAAACTGATTCCTTCTTATAAACCTGATTTCAACTTCAGCCTCACCCTAATGATGCTGTTTAGCTATGACTGATTTGTGAATAGCTCACTGTTTCATTCCTCATGGTATATATTTTAAGACATTTACAATAAACTTCATTATTTATCTCTACCTGCCTTAACATCAGAAGATTTAAAAAGGCATAAATCACATGCCAAGTTCCCCATATTGTACCTCTAATCAAGTGTATTTACATGGCCCTCCTTTGTTTCCCAGGGCTCTTCTGTTCAAACTGCTCCTGCTTTTTGCTTCATTCATTATCTCTTTTCCATTCTCCATCTGTCCCTTTTCCCCATCCATTGGTCCCAAATTCTGAAGGTTTTTCCCTGTTTAGAGGAAACCATTGACACGTCCTTCAAAAGGCATCTGAAATATTATTTTAGTCTGTCCTGGCTGCCACAAAATTCTACAGAGTCGGTGGCTTAAACAATATAAATTTACTTTTTCATAGTCTCTGGAGGTTGGGAAGTCCAAGATTAAAGTGCCAGCAAGGTAGGTTTCATTCTGAGGCCTTTTCTCTTGATGTGTAGGCAGCCACCATCTCCCTATGTGCTCACATGACATTCTCTTTGTGTTCCTGTGTTGGGGAGGGGAGAGAGGGAGAGGGAAGGAAGGGAAAGAGAGAGGGAGAGAGAGAGAGAAGGAGAGAACAAAAACTCTCTAGTGTCTCTTCTTAAAAGGGCACTAATGTTATAGGATCAGGGCCCTACCCTTGTGATCTCATTCACCCTCAATTACTTCCTTAGAGTCTCCATTTCTAAATGCAGCCACAGGAAGGGATTGCCTCACCATTGTTTACAATTTCAGCATGATAACCAATTGACTCCATCCATCAAACACGACCCTTGAAAATAATGTCGCATTTTAAACGATATATGTTCAACATATGAATTTTAGAAGGGTTTATTCCATTTATAACACTTATCTTCACCATCATCTTCGTAATGAAGCATTTTTTTAAATGACCAAGGCAGAGTCTGTGCCC
The DNA here is from genome assembly GCF_964194185.1 of Rhinolophus hipposideros. NCBI lineage: Eukaryota > Metazoa > Chordata > Mammalia > Chiroptera > Rhinolophidae > Rhinolophus > Rhinolophus hipposideros. The sequence continues at coordinate 27,824,353 of NC_138052.1, read as the reverse complement.
ATATAAGTTTGAATAGAGTTTTTCACCATCATTATACTTTTAAAAATTAATTTCTTATATATTACCTCTGGACTGTGAGCTAGATAGAGAGAGAAATCATTTTAGTCATGTAAATGTCTCTTACCTACCACAGAGTGGACAACAGAGTAGGCACTCAATAGCTATTTTCGATTGAGCCATAAGATCCTGAAAGTCAGCTAAATGATCAAAGAAACATTAAAATATGGTGCATCTAGCTTAATAGCAAATTAATGCATTGAGCTTGAATTATTTTGAAATTCTCCTATATAATGTATTAATTCTCAATGGAATATTTAATTCAATTCAGTTTTGTGATTCATTGGAGAAAATACCATTTGTAAATATCAGCTTGAGTATGTCTATAAAATCCTCATGAACCAGAATGGAAAGGAAATATGTTCATTCCACTGAGCTTGTATATCTCAAAAAGCTACTAGCATAACACAATTGCTAGACTTGGAAGATTATTGTGAATTAAGCACAATATAGGGAGTTACAGCTATTCTTTTAAGAGGTCTGGGTAGTTCAAACATATATTTTAATGCTTAAAAACTCTATTTTTTTTCTTTGTCATCGTTGTACTCTGGACTGATTCAAATATATTTTTAACCAGTTATATCTTGGAATTGTAGAATAGACTATTTCTTTAACTTGTTGTTTATGATTATTCTTACTAGTTCATCAACTCCATAGCCATCAGAAAGGCATTTTAGCATGAAATTTAATTTCTGCAATGAAGGTGCAAAAATTATCTTGTTTCATCAATGAGAAAAACATTACTACAATTCTCCCCCATTCCCATTTTCTGTGAGAGCAAAACAATCTCTTGAATTAACTGTGTAAAATACTTTGCATTGTTCTGGCAATGATATGGCTTCATCCCTTGGTAGGAAATTGGGCATGGGTAGCTAGGCATCCAGAGGAATATGTTTACTGGTGAATTATCTTCCAGGGTTTTGATGCTACCATCAGTTATGCCAGATGCAAATCATTTACTCTCTGTCAGTTCAAATACACAGTCTTGTTTGGATGGCTTAAATCTATGCTGGCACTACAGTACAGAAAGCGTTATTGCTCAACTTTTGACTTGAAAGCCTGGGCAAATGTATCTAGTGCCAAAACATGGAAATAATGCAATGTAGGATAAATTCTGCTAAGTGTTACTTAATGTTACCATAGCATGAGATTGTCAAAGGAACAGTGACAGTTTCTACTGAGAAATAGGAATCTTCTTCCCACGAGTCTTTGACGTGAAGTTTTAATATGACGGCCATGTTTTCTATCTCCCACAACCCTGCCAGATCTCATAAGATCAAAACTGAAGCTCCCAGTAAATACCTCGGAATAATGACAACTTAAATTCTGGAATTTAGGGATTTAATAGTAATGACTCAGTGCTGTGGTATGTCATCGAGTTCAGCATCATGTCTATAGACCATGAACGGGTGAGTTGATGGCCTCAAAGAGTAAAACAAATAAAATATTGGACTAATTTTATTTTCCTACTTCTGAATCTAAGTAGATCATGAAATTTAGGTTGTAAGATGATTTATTTCTTGGCTTTACGCATGAAGGCAACTGAAGTAAACAAAGCTGACCAATATTTTCACTTATTGAATAGATACAATATATATTTATACAAAATAATGGCAGAATTTAATAAAATATCCTAGCTGAAGGTAGTGGATTAAGATCGTGGATCACTGAATTAGAAATTTGGTTATTACTTCCACTACTTAATTGCAGTAGTGACCTTTCTAAACTTCAGTTTTCTAATTTGTAAAATAGGAAGGATACTTACTAACTTACTAAGACTACATACTGATTTAAAATTTATGAAGTGTTTTAATGCATATATGTTTATGACAACTGACAGTTGTCATACACATATTATCAGGTCATAAGGACCTTAACTAATTAAGCACAATAATCAGTGATAATCACAATAATCAACTGGCTGTTTAAAAAAATAAAAGAATACCGCCTTTTCATGGTTAGAACAAATCTAACCTAATTTAATGTTTCCCTAGCTTCTTTGACTTTGATATTGTCTCTCCAGTTAGATTTAAATTGGATTAAGTAAGCATTCCTAGTTAAAATTTTTCTCAGAAGTAGGACTTAAAGAGCATTCCCAGATCCAACAATAGAAAAAAAACTTATACATTCATACCAGAAAATATTTGTGTTACTGAAATCTTCTCATCTGTTTTCTTATAAAGTGGTTAAATCAAATAAGTAAAAGACCACAATATTTTATATATATATATATATATATATATATATATATATATATATATATATATATATATATATATATACACACACACACACATCTGTCTATCTATCTATCTATCTATCTATCTATCTATCTATCTATCTATCTATCTATCTCTAATGACTTTAGAGCATTCTGCTTTTCCTTGGTCAAGATACTATTTTCACTATGTGCTTATAAACTAAAAGAGTGGTTCTCAACCAGGGGAGATTTTGCCCTGGGAGGACATTTGGCAATACCTGGAAAAATTTTTTTTTTAATTTTCATGACTGGTAAATAAAGGCGTGCTACCAGCATGTAGTGTGTACAGCTAAGGATGCTGCTAAACATCCTACAATACATAAGACAGCGCCATAATATAGAATTATCCGGTCCTAAATATCAATAGTGCTGCTCTTGAGAAACTATCTCTATTAGGTTTATATCATACTCGTAGAGGTGAATTTTCTCATTTCAGATTTAGTAGAAGGCCTGTTCAAAGATGCTAATATATATTTGCACACGTTTTCAACATTATGCACAGGTGACATGTTTCAGGAGGAAATCACACACAAATTATCACTTCCTACAGATAGGAGTACACAACATGAGAAGTAAAAGCATTCTAATTTGAATATATAGAGCTATAATATCTTGTAACTTAATTATTCCTCGTAGGTAATGAACCTCGTACACCTGTTGATAGGTTATTTTTTGCAACCAATTAAAACAATTCATTTTTGTTATCCATAATAGGTTGCACTTCACTTTCACTAATGCATATTTTCATTTGCACTAACACAGCAAATATTTTCTAAATTGAACCTTGACTCTCATCATTATAACAAGTTAAAATGAGAGAGGGTCAAGAAATCCATCTACCTCTTCATTCCATCGCTGAGAAAATTGGAAGACAAAGAGGCTGAGTAACTTTCCCAAGGTTATAAAGTTTGTTGTATGCAGTCAGGGCTGTATTTTCAGTGAATTAATTATCAATATTTTCATTTGAATGCTGTCACTCATTATAAACACATTATATGTTTAAGTTCATTATGCATTTTTCAAAGAACTATCGTGGTAACCTCTCCCTACCCCAACACACACACACCCACACCCACAAAATAAATACACATTTATTTTTGTATGATGTTTTTTTCTTCCTAATTTCTCTCAGGTTAGTGGAGTCAACAGTACAAGACCTTTAATTTGATACCTTACCCAAAAGCCTTTCCATGGGTTTTTATGCTAAATCAGACTCCCACAGATGTAAGAGGTGTGGAAAAAACTAGATTAAGCTGTCTCAGCCTCACTAATCTTCTATTTGGTTAGAGTGTGAAGTGTCTATATTGCAGAGTTCTTCCATCACCAGAGGAAAAGCTCTTCTCAATTATGCTGGTTTAACTTACAGGGATTTTAGTGATCCACAAAACCAGTGAAATTTAAGATACAAATCTTAAGCTCAGTTTGTAAAGGCCTGTGCTTTCAATAACAAAACTCACAGTGACAGTGATGTATGGTTTTCTTTATGAGACCTGAAAACTGATGGATATGTGATCTTATAAATGCTTAGACAAACTAATGCACATAATTATATTTTCCATTTGAAGTCTATTGCTAGGCATTCTAATACAATATCATTAGTTGAAATGGCCACGATGATACAGCTTGGGCAGTTTGTCACGGTAATTACAGGGTGATTATTTTTGACTGGAATAAAGATTTCAGTTTTAGTATGGTAGAAAGCATCATCACAAATTGCAGTCTTAGAAAATAATAATAAAAACTTTAAGATTTTAATGCATTTTGCAACATTATTCTAAAATAATTTCTCATTAAGGAAAAGGTCCAGGAATTGGCTAAATAAATTATTTTAAAGTGATTAAAATATGGCTTTGCCAAAAGGATCCCACTTATCTCATTAATGGTTCCTATGTATAAAAATGTCAACATTAGATAAAATTTGAGTGTGGTAAATAAGGCTTATGTCATAATTAACAACCTTTGAAGAAAGGATTTTTTTTCAGCAGACACAAAAGTATGGCATTTATCTTCACTATTTTCAGAATGGTTGATTAAAGCAGACAGTGTCCTAACATCTGTATTGAAAACTATATTAATCAATTGATTAATCATGCAACATTAATCAAAAACCTCCCTAAGTGTTTTAGTATGTGAGCAGCTCTTAGTATTTTCTATCAGATCCCTTTTAAGGTGTCCATTAAAAAGATTAAATTTGGGTGGTAAATACTGAGGGGTTGTGGAACTTGTGGCTTCTCACTGGAAGGTCACAGCTACTGCTCATTAGTGCTACTTTTAATGGGATAAGAAGCAAAAGTTTTGAATATGTGACTAAATCAATTAATCAGTACTGCTGTTGACTTATTCCAGTAAGCAGTTTAGTATTTGCCGAATCGGCATGATGGCCGTACGGCTAATTTGTCCTCAGTGAGTTGGCTTAAACCAAATAATACTTTTTACTTAAGAGTTTAAATTGAATGGCCAATAAAAGGGATGCAGCAACTGCTATTTTGTATGTTGGTTTGTAAAAACTAGTTAAAAGTCAACCCTTATTATTAAGAATGTATTTAAATGATCTAAGTTGCCCTGTACAATGAATGTAACCCTTCCTATTACTGAAGTGGATGGTTCAAAATCAAGTGAATTGTTTCAGTGCTTAGTGAGATTCAGTTGCACTTCATAGTACACTCTCATGCTTACTAATCGACTATAAATTTCAAGATTTGTGACATAATTGGTTAGCTCTTAGATTTCCAAACTCTTTTACATGTAACATTAGTCAGGCAAATTCATGCAGTGAATGTGGAGACTGTCAGTATCAAAAACAAACAAAAAATTACACAGTATAGTTCAGAGATGGACATTATAGTAAACAACTATTGGGCAATAGATAAAATTATTTGTCGTATTTTTAGAAGGCACTGCTTTATTATATTTTTATCCTCTACCTTACTAATTCTGAAAAGCAACATTTTTCAATATTATTTGTTTATTTTTATTGTTTTACAATATGAAAAGACTGGTATGCTCTGCAAACTGTTTTGATCTTACAATCCTTTTTGATTACTTGGTGGAGAATGGTTAAGATTTTCATTCTATTGTTGAATAAGTGATCATGACATTCAATGAAATTAAATCTTGTCAATTTTTTTTTTCTGGAAATAATTCTGCCAGCTTTTCAAACAGAATCCAAACCTATAGGCATTTAAAAACATGGTATGGCCCATCTGTTTATCCCTGCTGTTGCTTAAGGAAAGAATCTGTAGGCAAGACAGTTCCTAGAATTTGTGCAAAGGGCTTTATGATTTGGGTAACATCTAGCTATTGCTGTTTTTCAGCAAAATGATTAGGTAGTAGTTTTAAAATTTGCAAACATGTCCTGAAGTTTCAGCAATAGAAACACATATCTAGATAAGAAAATTTAAATGTATGCTGAGTATCTTCCATTTCAAAGGATGTTTCTTTTTTTTCTTGGCCAGTTGCTCAGAGTAGAAACATATTTTATTATATATGATCCAGTGATGCTCATTTACAAAAGTATGATGATTAGAAGAGAAAAGGATGGGTAATCTCTACAGTTCTCTTTTGGATAAAGTTGTCTACAGAAGAAATGTATCCACTAAAAACAGTTACTTTTATCATGAATTGTTCAATCACACAAATTCTAAAGAAATAATTTTAAAGTAGATTTTTATTTAGCATTTATTATTACAGGAATTGAACATTTAGATAATTAATTTTACTTCCCAATTTGATCAACCAAGTGCATTACTTTCTTACCCTTCTGAGTTCTGTGTTACTTCAGAATAGTGCTTTAAAGAAAGTTACAGAATAAATCTATTTATGATAAGGTGTTGTAAAAAAAAATGGTTTCTGTTAGCATGCATAATCCACATTATGATTCTGAATGTGTGTTTTGGTATGAAGTATCTAAACAATATTCTTACTTGATTAATACTTGGAGCTATTTAGGTACCCACCAAGTGCTAGAAACTTTTATGTTTTATGTCAGTTCTGTGTTACCAAATAATTACATGAAACAGAAATAATAATTTGCAAAATATTATCAATGTCTAAAAATACTCAGAAATAGGTTTAGTTATGTCTCTATGTATATATATATATATATATATATATATATATGTTTCATATTTGACTCATATTTTCATTTTGCTATTGATGTGAAGCTTGGTTGCCTTCAGCGGGAAAGGAAATATAATCTGCATAATTCCCTTTAGTTCTTCATTGGGCAGATGCATTTGCTATTCTATAGTAGGTTGGTTTGTGTCTAATCATTTTGGTACTTAGCAGCAGGTGTTACTACTATATTGAAAAAATGGTATATGTTTTAGAAATGATGGGTATAATTTAGCCATAAAACACCTAAGTTTTAATTTCCATCAATTTATTAGATAAGCTCATTGGAAATACCAGAAGTATAATTAGTTGCTAATAAGATCATTGTTTCATTACCTGAATTATTTTTTTTACTATTCAGAAAGCATTTTAAAGAGATTTTTGTTTTTGATGTTGCTCTTGTGGTGTGCTAGAACTACATGACATCATATACTCAGAAGGAACATTATTTACTGCACCTTGCTTTAGGAAATTTATGTTGGGAATATTTTGGTTTATGGGCTTTGGCTAATATTTCAAACATTCTTATTTTAAGGTTCATTTAAAGGTAGATTTCTCTGGTTCTCAAAGTGATAACCCCTTAATAGAATTCAAAATTGCACACTTTTATGATTGCAAGCATGGACCATTAGTGATTACGAGTGGAAACACCTTTTTTCTTTCCTACTCTTCAGCCCTTTAGGAGTGTGATCTAGGAAAGTCACAGAACCACTACTGTTTACTTATTTTTAAGAGAAGTGATATGACAGAGCTAATAGTTTTGTGAAGATCAACTGAGATAAAGGAATTACTATTACTTTGAAAATTGTCAGTTGTCAAAGAAATGTAAATTTGTGCTATTATTGTGTTATTAATTAGGGCTTTTTTGTCATGTTTAGAACGCTGTTCATTCAGTTAAAGGCTCAGTTTCTGGAGTCAGATTGCCTAGGTTCCTTCACAACTTTCCTTTTCTACTTACTGACTGTGTAGCCTTGATCTAGTGACAACTTATTTGCACCTCATTCTCCTTATTTGTAACATAGAATAATAATAATACCTAAATCCTAAGGTAATTGGGAGGATTAAATGAGTTAACACAAAGAAAACTCTGGAGAACATGAGACAAAAAAGCTGTTTTTATTGCTTTTGTGTTGCTGTTGTTACCATTATCTTATGATCCAGCTGTAAATAAGTAACCATATTCTTCTATCCCATTCAAATTGTTATGATGTAAGTTTGAGCCAGTGGCAGGAGGAAAACTGTAAAAATGTACTCTCCAAATATGTTTTAAAAACATAATTCTTATTTATTTGCATAATACTTAACTCTTTTTTCAATAATAGAGCCCTCAATAAAAATGGAAATATGAAGTAAAATTCATCTTCACTGTTCCAGAAAATACGTAATTTCCTTATAAGCATTTAACAAGTAGACTTGTTTCCTAGGCAGTAACTTACTGTATAATTAGAGCAGTTTAATCATGTAGCTTCTATCTATAAATAAAAGTGAAGTTAACTTGTTCTAAGAAAGGTTCTGATTGTAGCTAAAATCATACTATATAGACAAGGTAGGTGGAAAAAGAAAATTGGAACTTGGTTCAGAAGTAATTCTAATTAAATGTAGTCACTTCTTTAGTTATTGACCTCTAGTCTATTTACAGACTAGGATTATCTGACTTTCTGCTGATATAGAGAACCCACTAGTATAGTGTACTAAGGTACACATTGAATTGACTTCCCACTACTTAATTCTGCTAACATCTTCTGACCAAATGCATAGCCTTCTGGTTTCACTGTGGTTCTTTACATTTTCAATATTCAATGTCATAATGATCTGAAATTTCTTAATGCTAAAAATCAGGAATAATGGAATGATCTCTTGTTTTAAAGATGTGGGAAAATCTAGACGAGTTTTCTTTTCCTAGGAATTTGTATATTCCATGTACCTGAGCCTGGAGAGAGCTAACAGTTCCTCTCTGGGAGTTATTTAAATTTCCCAGGAATATAGAAAAATCACATTTCACCTTTACACTGGAAAATAAACCTAACTTGTATTTCCAGTGCCAAGGAAAGCCGTTTTAAAAATATACATTTAGTTTTACTCTTGATATACCCCTAAATCTAGCCAATTAACAGTAAAAAGAGCACTTAGAACAGTAGACAATAGTAATTAATCAAGAGTGTTATAGCTACAGGTGAATAAGATAATGAATTAGCTACTCTTTGAAAATATAGAGGCTACTCTCTAGTTTTCTACAACTAAGAAGAAAAACCTCACCTTTCTGGTGACTTCTAGGTGTTTCTTTCACTGAATCATTGGTGAGGAGGAAAGATGAAGTTCTAAAGTATTAATCATATAATTAGGTTGAAATGTCTGTGACTAGGCTTTATTGCTTAAGATTTAGAAATAAAAATGTTTAGAAGACTATAGTCATAATAGCATAGGTTTACTTATTTTGATTTTTGAAATATTTAAAAATATTTATAAAATGTTCTTTAGTGAGTTTGTAAATTCAGCAAATTTGAAATACTTATAAACACTTTTCAAAATTTTCACTGTTGCATCTCTACACTTAGAGAAAAGACAGCTTATAATTTATTATCTTTTTTTAGTGTAAAAATATCACCAATTATTCTAAGATTCCCTATTTTTATTTGAAACAAAATATTTATTTAAACAAAAATAGTTCATTTTTAAATGCTAATTCTTAGAAATTTCTAAGCAGTTAGGAATAAAGTTATGTTTTCAATGACCACAAGTGTAATTCAGCTATAAATTATTTTTATTCTGTGCACAATCTCTCATTACCAATATGGAAAAAAGTTATTAGTTGTCATTGTTTAGTTGCTTGTTTCACGTAAAAGGTATCTTGTTTACTTTTTAGGAGAACCCTATTGATTGGAATATCTGCCTTTTACACAGACTTATAGTTTGCAGTTCTGTTAGTCAAATACATATTATCTAATTCTAAAATCCTTGCTCTTGTCCCTTTAGCCCTTATACTATATTACAAAATAAACAAAAAAAAGGGACATACAAACTCTTGTGAAAAATGCAGTTTCTCTATAAAACTCATTGTTTTGTAGCATATTTTCCAGTGAAATTCTGTTTCTGACTACTTCCTCTCTTCCTTCAAATTCTGTCACGTTGTCTTCAGATGCCCTCAACACAGTGTGATTTACCTATTAAAAGTCATATGGTTTACTTTTAGTTAGAAATAAAAATCTTCATTTATATACTTTAGTCTAAGATCAATCCTAAAGAAACATATATGTTAAGTCATTTTTTAAGTTAATGTTTTTGGTTATTAGGATCTTTTAAAATCCATATACTCTGTCTGCTCTGTATTTATCTACAATTGCAAATTAAACTTTATTCCTGTATAGCTTGATAGGAACATTGAAGTCTTTCTTCTTGGATTTTTAAATTTGTTTAAATAATAATGACTACAAACCACAAATTAAATGAGGTTATTATAGCTGAATTGAGGTTTACAAAGATACTCAATGGTCTCTCTTCATTTCTTATTAATATTTTTACTACTATCTTGGATTATTTGTTTTTAATTGAAACATGTGAAATGAAATTTGCAAAGAAGTACCATCATTTTAACTGAAGACGTGAACCCACCTATGACAGTGTCATCAGTTGAATCTTGCTTAGTTTTGATCCCAAACTACTAAACCCTTGAAAGTTTACTTGTTAATTATTGCCAAGTAAAATTTTAATTTGCTCTGAAATTGCATGGTGAATAGGGTTATTACAATTAAGTTTATATTAGAAATTGGCACTAGAGGGAGCTAAGTAATTGTATCATTTATGTGTTTAGGGGGAAATTGAACATTCATTTAAAAACTTGTATTTTTTTCTGAACCTGCTGATTTTACAAATATGGCAGCTATGCCTCAGCAAATTATAAGCAATAATGAATTAGTTAATTTTCTTTAGTGAAAACTGCTATGGTAAGATTATTAAATTACTGTATTTCTACTTAGTGAAAGTAGCTACCAGTCAGTAAATTAGGATTTCTAGGACTCTTTAGGGAAAGGGATTATTACTGTTATCCATGTTTATCATTATTTTGGCCCTAACAGAATTAAAATGCTCATAGTACCATGTTAAAATACAATATTTTGTTCCCAAATTTATAGTTTGATAAGAAAATGGCCTTATTGAATAGGATCTTAGTGCAGATTAGAAAACAATTTTACTCTTATGGAATATTCTAGGAATTTAGTTGGTTTGATTACTTTGAAAGGCTGATTCAATTTAATAACACTATTCTTCCCCAGCAGGCATAGTCTACTATGAGTTGAGTAAAATTGTGCCATCTCCTAGTGTTCTCTCAAAAATGAACAAAAGTCTGCTCTGGTGCATAAAGCCAAAAGTTACAGGATTTTCATATTTACATAAACTAAAGCGCTAAAGAACAAATATAATTCTATACATGTTGAGTCCCAGGAAACATTCACATTTAGAAACAGCCTGTATAAAGTCAATACCATGAGGGGGAAATGGGAAATTTTGTCCTCCTCATCACCTCACTAGGCAGTCATGGCCAGAAAGGCAGACATTTTATGTGTCCTTATAAGTGAGCTTGTCCTCTTACAGACAATGCATGTGAGAGCATTTGTTCTTTTCTTCACAGGTCTTACGAGGGGGGAAAAAATATATTTTGAAGACAGGATTGGGGGAGGAAAAGGAAGGTTTGTGTACTAAATACAACCAGGACATCTTTCACCTCTCAAAAAGTAGTGTGTGGCAAACTTCAATGTATATAGTTATCCCCTGAGGATTTCTTAAAATGCAGATTCCAAACAAGAGATCTGATGCTGCATTTTTAACAAGCTCCCTGTTACTGCCTGTGGACCACACTTTGAATAGCAATGCTCGTCACTTTCTTTAATTCTGATACATGCCCTTCTGGCTTTAAACAACTTGGAGCAAAAGAGAAGTAAGAGTCTAGAACAAAATGATGACCTTGATCCTAAAAACCTGAGGTGCCAGCTACAGTTGTTCTTGCCCTTCATGAGCCATGTGAGGTGCCCAAAAGTGACCACTTACAAGAATAGTAACTGCACACATAGGGCTATCTGCGACCATTACGTTATTGAGCTGCAAACCTCCTTTGATCTCACAACATGTAGGGGATACCATAGTGTTTTCTTTTAAGAATGTCAATAGCTTTAAAATCATTCTTTTGTGTAGATAAGCCCATTTCATGGGGTGTGTGTGAAATCTAGGGAAATAGCATTGTGTAGCAAGCACAATCTGTTTGGAAGCAGATTCATCTGGTTTCACATTCCATCTCTCCCACTCAGTAGGTAAGAGTTTTATTTAACACTATTTATTATCAGTAAAATTGAGATAAATACCTATTTCCTAGGTTTGCTGTTTTGCTTAAATTTTATCATTTCTGATTTGGTTGACTTTGATCTCTGAGCATTTAGAATTTTGATATATTTTTATATATTTTAATTAGCATCAATATTTTTGCATCAGGAAATGCTATGGTGAGTAAGGGCCATCATTTCTGCAACTTTACCAGCAAAATGGGTTATTGGTCTACCAGTAGTTGAGTGTACATGGAATAAATATGATGGTCTGAAAATTAAGTTTGCGAACTCATCCTAGAAATGAGTGTTACGTACCTCATTGCTGAATATCACTATGGTCATCTTCGAAGTACCCCCCTTGGGAAGCTATGCACTGATGCCTGCACCTAGTCCACCCGTCAAAGCAATTTGGGAACTCGTTTTCTGGAATGTCCATCAGAACTGTCATTGTATTACCCTCGATATCCTGAATGTCATCAAAATGTCTTCCTTTCAATATTTCCTTTATCTTCAGGTAAAGAAAGAAGTCATTAGGGACCAGATCAGGTGAGTAGCGAGGGTGTTCCAAAACAGTTATTTGTTTACTGGCTAAAAACTCCCTCACAGACAGTGCCGTGTGAGCTGGTGTATTGTTGTGATGCAAGAGTCATGAATTGTTGATGTAAAGTTCAGGTCATCTAACTTTTTCATTCAGCCTTTTCAACTAGTAAATTTGGTTAACTGTTTGTCCAGTTGGTACAAATTCATAATGAATAATCCCTGTGATATCAAAAAGGTTAGCAACATCTGTGCAACAAGTTCGTGAACTTAATTGTCAGACCTTGTAGTTTCTGAGATGGTAAATGACAAAGGAAGCTAGAAAGACAGATTTAGACAGATAATGAAAGGTCCTAGAGAAAGCTAGGGATTTAGAATTTATTCTGTAATAAATGATGAATCATTAGAGGATTAAGATCTGAGAAGCAGTGTGTGTGGGGGAATTGTATGTCTGTTTATTGGTGATTTTAGATGAGCTTAAGAACAAGTATTTCTTCTGTAGTCAAGGTTAAGAGATTATCAGAATATGAGCCAAAATAGTGGCAATGGAGATAAATATAGTAAATAATTACTTGGTAGTCAATTTCGCAGTGGTTTTTTTGTGTGTTTTTTTTGTTTTTTTGTTTGTTTGTTTGAACATGGGGCTATGGATTAGGATATTTAGAGCCATCAAAAACTAGAACTCACCAGACTTTAGGAAATTTATTATTTCACATAAATAACAGTGTGACGTTGACTTTTCTGTGATTCTTTTAGTTCAGTTTAAGATTGCTACACACCCAGACGTGACAATCTCCAGGGATGGTATAAAGTACCATTTCTTTCTTCTGTCTCTCTTCTAAAGAGAAATTTTTGTAAAAACTCCCCAGCCAACTTTCTTATGTTTTGTCTAGAGTTTTATCCCAAACATGTCAAAAAACCAATCACTGGCAAGGGAAAGAAACCACTAGTGTAGTGCTACAAGGACATTTTTCCTTATTTATAGAGTAGAGGCAGCTTTATGTGTAGTACAGAACTACTTGCAAAAGAGTGGATTGCTGTGCTAGAGTTCTTTAGGAAGTCTTGGGGCTATGTTTAAACCTGTGGTGGGGGAGGGGAATGTATGTGTGTGTGTGTGTGTGTGTGTGTGTGTGTGTGTGTGTGTGTATCTGCATGCTTTTAGTGGAGGGAAGTTGCATTTATACAAAGTATTTAATTTTTATTTATTGGTAAATGGTTATTTAATTTCTCTCTCTAGATTAGACTATAAACACCATGAGACCCGGGACCATATCATATCATATATACATTTAATTCATTATTGTATGCCTATCACATTGAACAGTGTCAGACACACTGGTGATTTTCAAGAAAACATTTTCTGATGAACTACTTCCGAAAGTCACACGACACCTATGTACACACCTAACAAACTTCTTTACCCTTCTAGCAACATTTCTCTCCAACCATGCTTCAGTCACACCAAGTGTTAAATAGTCCTTTAGTCAAGCTCATGTTTTTCCAGAACTGAAGAAATGTTCCTCTCAAGGCTAGTTTCTGCTTGTGTTTTAGTTGTCCATTCATATGTCGCCTACTCAGAGAGACCATTTCTGATTATCTTACCCAAAATATTTTCCCACCATGAATTAATGAATTATTGAATTATTTGCAATTATATTTTAGTATCTTGACTATTTCTCTCAAAATACTAACTTTAATTATTAACAGTAGAACTAGAACTAGAAATACACACACACACACACACACACACACACACACAAGGTTGGACAATTAAGTTTGCTGAACTTGTTGCAAAAATATTGCTAACTTTTTTGATAACAGAGGGATTATTCATTATGAATTTGTACCAACTGGACAAACAGTTAACCAAGTTTACTATTTGGAAGTGCTGAAAAGGCTGCATGAAAAAGTTAGACGACCTGAACTTTACATCAACAATTCATGGCTCTTGCATCACGACAATGCACCAGCTCACCTGGCACTGTCTGTGAGGGCGTTTTTAGCCAGTAAACAAATAACTGTTTTGGAATGCCCTCCCTACTCACCGGATCTGGCCCCCAATGACTTCTTTCTTTACCCTAAGATAAAGGAAATATTGAAAGGAAGGCATTTTGATGACATTCAGTGCATCAAAGGTAATACGACGACAGCTCTGATGGCCATTCCAGAAAAAGAGTTCCAAAATTGCTTTGAAGGGTGCTCTAGGTGCTGGCATTGGTGCATAGCTTCCCAAGTGGAGTACTGTGAAGGTGACTGTAATGATATTCAGCAACAAGGTATGTAACACTTTTCCTAGGATGAGATTGTGAACTTAATTGTCTGACCTCATATATACCTGTGTGTGTATTTTACCATTATACATATGGAACCCAATAAGATACATTGTTCGTGTTTGTACTCTGTATATATTTGCTGCATGCACAAATGTGGCTGAGGTCTATGTTTCAAGATTGAGTAACTCGCGGGGAATGCTCTTAACTAATCTAGAAATTTGAGAAAAAGTGGCATTTTTAACAGAAAATAATTAGATTAACTTGAATAGTTGTATATTGGCATATGGGGGTGGGGAATTAAGAAGGATGACCTCTAGACTTAAAAATGTGAGTATGTAGCACAGGAGAGAGAAAATGAGAATGGTGGTAGTTATCTGGATAATAGGATCTATGCTGTCATAGAAGTGTAATATTTGAGCAAAATAAGTTGATGTGATTTTCCACCCGGAGTATCTTATCAGTATTACACTATATTTATTTATTTATTTATTTGACTACTTGATTTCTCAAAATTCTAATTCTATGAGCTTCAAGAGAAGTTAATCACAAACAGGTTTTAGGTCAAGTTGAAAAAGAGCAGAGAAGTGCAGATCTTGACTTTGGTGGCATCATAATGAGGATATACAGGGGTGAAGGGTTTTCAAGAGGCTAAAAAGCATGACTTTTGAAAATATTAAAACAGCATGTGGCAAATATTTTGTTCAACTTATTAATTAGTGAGGTAACCAGTAAAATGTTGAAACCAGTTCAAAAGCTATTTGAGAAGTTAGATACAAAGTAATACTATGATAAAATTGCAGATTATATACAAAACTAACTAATGTCTTCCAGAGGATTATACCTTAAGGGTTTTCTGTTCCACCAGGCAGGAAATATTTGCCTTTCTCTGGACAACACTCTGTAAGTTGACTTTTTCCTCTAAACAATTATAACAGGCAATCAATAGAAAGTCAAACTCAGCATGACACCAAAAGAGCACATAGGGTGTATGTGTATATGTGTATATATGTGTGTTTTCTGTTTCCAAGTTTGGTGATAATCTTTCTAACAGGGTAAGGAGAAGAGTAGATTTCACAAAAGAAAATAATTGTGTGTGTGTGTGTGTGTGTGTGTGTGTGTGTGTGTGTGTGAAATACAGATGTTAATAATGATTGTTTGATGATAAAACTCCACCAAATCACTATAATGTGTCCTGCAATTTAGGTCTTTGGAATTTAATATATTTCTGTAATTTAAGAAAATAATTAAATTAGACATACTTGACCAAAGTATATATACATTTCTTAAATTTTTGGTAGCAGATGAAATGTGTCTGCAGATTTATATTCTAGATAATATACATAATGTAGATTTTTCCAAAATAAATCTAAGATTCAGTATTTATGAAGAAATGTGGTTAAATCTATCTAGAGATTCCAATATACCCTTATTTGATTTTCCTTTGGGATGAAAAAAATAAATCTTCAAAACTAGAATCACCTACGTTAAAAAAAATAAAAATGATGCCCCAATGTCCATTTTGTTGTTATTTCATTCACTGCCCTTTAGGCAGCTGAACTAGATTGCTTCTTAAATGAGAAGTTAGTGATATTCTACTAGGGTGATGCAATATATACAGAGGGTGCCAAAAATGTATACACATTTTAAGAAACGAAAAAAAAACCTGTATAAATATTGCACTAATATATACCTGAAACAAAAGATGAATACAAGTCATGTTTATACATTTTTTGCCACCCTGGTATATTACTTATCATAGTATGTCTAGAAAAATTGGTGATATTTAGTGAGTTCTTATTGGCTCAATGACTTAATTGTGATACAATGTATGCCGTTTAATATATACAATGAGAACTTTTAGGTAGGTAATATTTTACAGATAAAAATCCAAGGTTTTCAGAGATAAAATAATTCACAGAAGCCCCATAACCATTAAATAATGAGGCCAGTATCTACCCCAATCTAAGTGAACCTGCAGTCCAGTTTTTAATCTTGACCTTTTCTTTTTTAATCCTAAAACTAATTGTTTTTCTATGGATACTTTTTTCTTCAGGGATCTCTCAGCAATAGTAGGTTATTTTTTTTTTACTAGCTATATTATTTTTCTACAGGAATTTAGTAACTGTAATAATAATATAGCTACTACTTATTAAGCATTTACTTTTGTCTAATAGTTTTATCCTGTATAATTTTTAACAACAATTTCCTGTGGTAAGCATTATTATTCTAACTCTATGCTTTGGGAAATGGAAGTTCAAAGAAATGTACGGAATTTCCTATTAAGTTAACAGATCTATCTGACTCTCCTACTCAAATCTATCTCTATTACGAGCACTATTCTTGCTCAACATTTAAAAACATTATTTCAAAGACATACCTCTAGGATGAATTTCAAAATACTCCCCTTCCCTAGATCCAAGAAGCATACTCTAATTTTTGTCCATGTCTTGGGGATGGGACTTTAAAGGTTGGTGCTGACATCTTGGCAGTATCCCTGTTCTTATTGAAGTCATCTCCAGGGCTGCTCAGTCTGGCATAATCATGCATGTAGGCACAGATAGTACTCTTGGTATAGGATGGGAACTTATATCCTCTCCAGCTGTTCTCTATTAGTCTTCTTGTGCTATTGTTTACAGTATTTATAATTCCTGTATTTATAATTTCTGTATTTATAATTAAAAATATCCTGTATTTATAATTCCCATTTAAACTCTTATATCCCCTTCTACCAAGAAGAACATCTAAACATTTGACTGGTACATCAAAATGTGGTATTCAGATGTCTATCTTGAGAAGGATGGATAAATGGATACATACATAATAAAACAAATATCAACATGGATTAAATAACTGGTATGTTAAATTAAAAATATATATGAGTGTACACTATGAAAATATTTCAACTTTTTTATGTTTGAATAAAGGCTTTTATACTAAAAAGCCTGGGGAAAATATCTGCCTCATATGAACTTGTAGCTAATTTATTTTGGGTGGTCATCCTCTCTCCAATAGAGTAGAAGCTCCATGAGGGCGTGAGTCTTTGTCCCAAGTGCCTAATGCAGTGTCTGGAACATAAGAGGACCTTGATCAATACTTAGTGAAAGTGTTTAGTGAGGGAAAAAAAAAAAATACTACAAGAAGGCTTAATGATTGCTCGTGGTAAGATGTCCACACAGTGGGATTAAAGTTTTTAACAAGAAAGTAAGGCAGAGTGATAAAATTATAAAGCTGTCCCCTAAATTTTTAGTTGAGAATTGATCATCAAATAAAAACCAACCAAATAAGCAAACAAAAACTTATGACATTTTAAGCTTTGTTCTGGGACACTGCATAATGTGATTAAATGCCTTAGGGGGGGAAAAGTAAGGAGTGTCCAAAATGTGAAGATCCTTCCACAGATCTCTCTGTGCTTGGGTCAAGTAGGAATCTGAAGCTCAGCTTTCAAACTTATCCCTTTTCCTTTCTGGGATTTCCCACAGGAAGAGTGTGCAGAACAGAGCCAAGTGTGGACCTACCCATTCACAGACCACCACTGAGTTCAGAAGCTTGAGCTCTCCCTTATCGTGTAGGAGGAATCATGCATAGCAGAAGGAAGCACAAGAATGTCCAGGGTTCCAATAGCAATGCAAAGCTAAGAAAGATAGCTAGGAGAGGTGGTTAGTTTGTTTTATTTTGATTGTTTTCCTCCAATGAATTATCCTCCTCTAGTAGTAACGTTCCAAACTCAGGAAAGTGCAGACTGTAAGTTGGGAATTGCTGGGAAGTGAACAGCTTTACTACTTCTGGAGAATGTGCAGTGCGAGCAACTGCTCTTCTGGCTCCTCTAAGCCAGTTTTCTGACAACCACCAGGGAGAGAGAGATGAGGTTACACCAGCCACTTCAGTTCCAGAAAAGGCAAATAAGTGGGAAGAGAAGTCTTGCTTGGACTTGTGCAAGGGTTGGTGGTGTAGGTCTGCCTGTCCTCAGTGTTATTTTCTTCAGGGACGCCAGCAGTATTCCAAGAAGTATATTCAGGCTGAGCATCTCTGCTACCTGCGTTACCGTTATTGATGTCTATGTTGTCTCTTGACAAGACTGCACACTAGACTCATTTTAAACATATTATTATGCAAATTCCCAAACAAACACGGAAACTGAGATTGGGATTGGTACCAAAAGAATCTCATGAAGAAAATGATTATCCATGTATCTAGACCACTAAATTAAACTATAGCTTGCTTTTACTAAATATTAAATACAACCAGTCATCTATTCTGATCACCTCTCTCACCTGAAAATTGAACCACCCTTCTTCAACTTTTATACTCATTAAAATATTTTCCTTTAATCTACATGTTATTTTCCCTATGATTTACACACTGGAATCTGTCCTTTATAAGCTGGCCAATTTCATTGTCCTCGAATACTGCCTCCTACCATATAATCGAAACCACTGTCTAAATTTCAAGGTCTCTAAATTTTCAAACAAAATTTCCTTCTTCATCTGAATTGATTTCCTTACTAACCCATTAATGTAGTAATATCCATTTGTGCTCAGAGTTGTTCACCCATGCTGTTTCTCTAACATTAAAGTTTCTTTCACTGCCCGCTCTCGTATCCACAAAAAGTCCTACAAAATCACACCCCACATCCATCTGGTCCAAGCAGACAGGCATTCCTGATCGCAGCTACCCTCACTCTGAATCTCTGAATTCCTAAACACTTGTCTATGCTAAATGTGATGATATAATAGGATACTATAGCTATATTTGTCCTAGTGTTTTGATATTTGTTCACATGTATTTTCTGTAGGAACATCAAGTCATTGAGGTCAGGGTGCATATCTCGTATTTCTTCTGAAGCCCTTACAGATGCGAATGCTAATTCTGAATGCCCATCAAACTCACATGAGATCTGTATGCGAAACTAAACAAAAATTATGGATACACTGTCAGATTTACACAAGATGGAGCTTCAGGATGTATGAATTTCATAGTTTTCCAAGTGATTCATTTATATCCATTGCAGTTTTGATTCATGGACTAATATATGGGATCCTCTGTTGCAGAGAATAGGGTCAGACTGAGTATTTAAGAAATTCCCAACCTAGACATAGTCATTTACTAAATTCACAGGATTTTGTGGTCAAACATTAGACATCTTTATTACCTGAATGTATACATGAGAGTGAAACAATAAACATAATTTTAAACTAGTACACAACATTCAGTCATATTCATCTAAATTGTAATTACCCAGTGATGATGATGGTAATAATTCTTGATGATACCCCAAAAGAAGCCATATACAGTTATTTTAAATCTTCCTCCTATTTAATCAATGAGGTGTGATCAAACAATATGATGAATGTTTGAATTAAAAAAGTGTTACAGTAAAAGACACATAGCCATTAATCCCCCTCAAAATACACCTTCTCTCTTTGGACACACTTATCCCATCATTCTTGCCACTTTCTGAAGCAGTTCTGGAAGTTCTCTTTCCTGAGTGTCTTCAGTTGCACTGTCATGGTGGCCTCGATGTCCTGAATCGATTCAAAACGTTTACCTTTCGTGGTCATTTTGACTTTGGGGAAGAGCCAGAAGTTGCATGGTGCCAGATCCAGTGAATAAGGTGAATAAGGTGGATAGGACACACCATAATGTTTTTATTTGACAGAAATTGCCATGTATCAGAAGTGATGTTTGACACGAAACGTTGTCATGATGGAGGATGAGTTATAGCACACTTTAAAACACACCTTCTCTGAACCACAGCTCATACCTGACTGACTGTACCAAACAAGTTGAAACTTGTCCTACACTTTTACTAAAGTTACACGCACCACTTCTCATATTGAAGATTCCTGCCTTACCTGCACTCGGAAGCAGCCTTCACCGTGTTTTTTAATCATACCTCATATCTGTTTAGTAGAAATCCATAAAATATACTGTATCTAACTCTAAAATTAATATGTGGATTATAGTTCTGTTCTATTTGGAATGCATAATGTTTATTTTTTAATTTAAATAAGTTTGTGAGTATGAAAATTTTACATAAACTATTTCAATTTATAGATTCTCCTAAAAATGAAAATATCTATGATACTAGGCACACATTTTCAAGTGATAGCAATTGGCTAAAGCTGAGTAATGTGTGTCTTCTTCTAATATAGTGGAAAATGGCCAGTTAGCATCAGACATATCATTCCCTTTTTTGTTACATACTTATTACTTGTCTGATCATTTGAACACATACTTTTGCTCTATGTATTATAGGGTATACAAGAAATTTAACATCATGAAGTAGATTAACAATCAGTTAGATTTGCAAAATTGACTAAAGTATGAGCAGGAAATCACAATGTATTCTTCTTTATAATCTTTCTATCTACCAGAATGCTAAAGCATATCTGTGCATAAATCTGTCTCTTTAAAGTAGTAAGAGAAGGAAAGATAATTCTACTGTTTTGCCTATGGCAATCCCAAGAGCAGAGAGACATTATAAGATATTAATTAGACCATGAGAACCAGTGAGTAAAGTCAATATATTCCAAAGGGTTACACATTTACATGTTACTCTCATCTTTCTTCCTCTTACTTCGTTCATGCAGCTTGTTAAGTAAATTGAGTAAAGGATTATTGCTTGGGTTGTGGGAAAGTAAGTCGTGATCATCAGATGTTGTCCAGGCTAAATAAAAAAATGAAAATATCTCTACCATTTGACAATGATTTTTTAAATCTATATCTATCTATCTATCCCTGGCAGCAATTTTCATTTGGCAAGATTGATTGACATTATCTATCCAAATACCATAAAATGTCATTTGAACCTTATACATCCCTTCACAACTTATAGGAGTCAATAAGAGGCACTACCTATCTGATTTACGCATTGGTGGCACCAAACCTTGACTATAATAATCAAATAAGTTCTGTCTAGATGAATCTGCAAGGCCATAGCAGTAGCTATAACATGGAACTTTAAGAGATTGATTAAATAATATATTGAAAGAAGTGGACCCTAAACTCTTCAAATACACACACATACACACACACACACACATAATTCCATTTTTATTTGCTTATAAATTCCCACTTCCTCATCATGGAAGACCTCGTGATAATTCATCTAAGAAAAAAGAGTATTTCAAGGTATGATCTTTTCTATTTTTAATGCCATACTATGATGTCTGGATTGCAATGACTGCTTCTTGTTTTAAGGACCTTATTACTAATTGCTGAAATTGTCTTAGGCTTTGCTTGTTCACTTGCTCAAAGAATGATCTTTCATTACTAGGTCTTTAAGGGATTGATCTTAATGCTACATTTGATTTCTTTTGATATTCTCTACAAAATTGTGGCTTCCTCCATTACTAAAGAAAGAAAATTGAGGAGAGCTGTTTGGGCTATCTCTTTCCCCCCAATACATATCACTGTTTTATTTGCTATTCTCTTCTCTTTGCCATTTATCATGATTTTCCTCTTAGCTTTGGCAAAGGAAGGGTCATTTAAAAATCATTCTTTGGACAGAATGATCTGTTATTTAGGGATTGTCAGGACTCTCTCCTATAAAACATTATATATCTCATGGGCAATAATTTAAGAGAGCTCATGGATATTATCACACCCAGTGTTGTGAAGGGTAACAGTGCTCAGAAAATGCTTATTAAATGTGTCAATGAACACATTAATGAGGTTCCTTGTTTTGACACTCAGAATTCTGTTTGCATATCTAAAATGAGATCTGATTCAATAAAGAATTGATGTTCAAAAATTGCTATTTATTTAAAACAATACCTGAATTTAATAAAACATAAATTTCTAAATACACAATTACTTAATGGTTCCAGAATATTCCATAGTGTTTCTAGAATTTTAATGTTTGTTTCATCCAATTTTAGAAATTTGAGCTATAACCCTTTTTGTGTTAATTTTAGAAATATAGAATAATAAGATGATTTTTAAAAGAAATATACTTTAATTTTATAAGAATTTAAATTTTATTCCATTTGTATTATAATGTATGCCCTACCGTTAATGACATTACTCTAAATAATCTCCGAACTTGAGACTAATTTTAGTAAACAAGACAGAATAATTTTTTTAAATTGATATTTACACTCAAGGAGGTAAAAAAATACTATTTTGTACCTTCGCTCATTGTTGCTTGCTAATAAGATTTGGTATATATTCTTCTAGAAATTTATTTTCAATTTAAGCTACATTTTAATATTTCTGCCTTTTGTTTCACATATGAAGATTTAGTATATATATACAATGGACTACTATTCTGCCATGAGAAAAGATGAAATAGTACCATTTGCAACAACATGAATGGATCTTGTGATTATTGTGCTAAGGGAAATAAGTCAGACATAAAAAGTCAAGAACCCTATGATTTCACTGATATGTGGGATATAAAACTAAATACAACAAAGGAGCAAGACAAACAAATAAAGAAACACAAACTCAAAGACAGAGACAATAGTTTAGTGGTTACCAGAGGGTAAGGGGGGAGGAGGGTGGTAGATGAGGGTAAAGGGGATCCAATATATGGTGATGGAAGGAGAACTGACTCTGGGTGGTGAACACACAATGTGACATATAGATGATGATGTATTACAGAATTGTATACCTGAAACCTATGTAACTTTACAAATCATTGTCACTCCAATAAACTTTAAAAAAAGAAGAAGAAAGAAATATTCTAATGTTTGTGTTACATGAAAATGGGATGGCAATAAGGAGTCAAGTTTCTGGTACTTTGATGCCTTGTTCTTTCTCAATTTTTCATGGTTGCAATCTCTAGTAATTTTGGGGATCTGTTCAATGATCAGTTTTGGAAATATATTCTACCAAGAATCACAAAATTTAAAAATCAGAATAAACTTTAGAAGTCACTTCTACCAATGTTATATCTTCCATAGAGGATAACTGAGAGTCAGAGAAGTTAAATGATTTGTGCAATGTGACATAACTAGTTGGTTACAAAGTTACGAAAAGTCTATACCATAAATGCTTTTGATCGTATTATCTTACAATATTTAGAATTTGATTATAAATAAGTGTCCTAAAATTACTCATATTTAATTTTTATTTGGTAGAAATCTGTTATTTATGGCAACATCAATGAAAATTCTGTTAATACACAGATTCAAAAGAGGAATAAATCTAATGATTTTTTTTCTTATGAAGTTCAATTGAGTGTTATGTTAAAGAAAGATTACCATTGTTAGCTAATTTTGCAACTATATAGGCCAAAGAAATATATAACGACAGAACTTTGAAGCATGAGTGATGTGGAAGAGTTATGGATATTAATTCAGTCTTTCCATGTTGTGTTCAGTGAAATATTAAGCTTTAGAGTCTGTGTGGGAGTGTATCTAAATATAGTTGTTACTTTGCATTTTTATTCTGCAGTTTCTCTGACATATTCATGGCAGGGAGGAAAACAAAAACAAAAAGAATATCTGCCATTAAGGCGTGATTCTCAATAGGAAGCTGAAAGGTCATTTCTTCACAGCCACAGCACATTATAGTTAGAAGCAAAAACTCTGCTTGGTTCTGTCCTGATTTGGTCTCCTGAACTCTCTTCTTCCTCTGTGCTGATACGGGTAACTTCAAAAGTGTATTTTTCCAGAGACATCACTTCCATGAACAATTATTACACAGACCGTAACAAATTTAGTTTGACTTAAAATTACGATTGATCTATTCTCTGACAGCCCTGTCAACAATCTCTGGTGCTGATAAGATGATGAAGATCAATATTTTAAAGCTCTAGATTAGAAATTGGCAAGCTTTGAGGCAAAAATTTAAAGTTGACCCAAGAGTATGTTTTGTTTGGCAGGTCCACTGTTTTAAATTTTTTAAATTTTGGATTTTTTTTTTTAGGCAGATCTGTTTATTATTCTTCAAAATATTTTACAGCACACCTTCACACTTTGATTTTATTTGCCTGATATCACCCCTGCTTAGATGACCATGTCCACTCAATGCTGTGTATTATAGGATCATAGAATTTCAGATATGGGAAGAATTTGAGGTCATCCAGTTCATGCTCTTGCTTTTCTAGATAAATAAATGGGTCTAGAGAGGTGAAGTCTAGATTTATAGAAGATAAGATATGAATAAGAGAAGAAAGAAAGCTAACATATGTAGTGAACCTGAAATGTACCAGGTAGAGAGCTGGACACTTCACTCACATCATCACATTTAATTCTGATATTTATAGATGAGAAATTATGCTTATCTATGTTCACATACAGTTAAGGGGCGGGTGGAAGTCAGGTACTGTTTAGGCCGACCCAAAGCACATACCAGTCTTCCAAACAGAACCAAATTCTGATTCAATTCTCAGAGAACTTTCAACTAATAAATAATTATGCTTACAGATTTAAAAATGCACCCATCTGGTAAACTTGCCACATGTTTGCCTTGGGCATTTTTGCTTAAAATGCAGGAACATTCCAGAAGGAATCCCAAACTCAAATGTAGCTGATTCCCTCTGTTCTTATCCTGTCTCTCAATATGTCATCTAAAAGTCAGCAAAACATAAAGAAAAAAAAGACAGGTATGTCATTATCATCTGGATTAGATGTCTCTGTGTCATTTATTAGCCTTTAGAATCAGTATATTATAGGTCTCCACTGTTTAAAAGCTACATGAGACATTCCTTATTTCCTCATTTTCCTGATCATCTCAGCACATCTGATTTCCTTGTGTACTTAAGGTGCTATCAACCTAAATCTGACGAATACTAAAGTCATTTGCTGACTCACACCAGCAACACTTTCTACTAATATATAAGTTTTCTACAAGTTGTCTCAACCAGAACCAGGACAATTCCTGAGGTGTTTGTTTATTTGTTTGTTTGTTTCTTTGTTTTTTAACCTAGGCCTCACATCATTTGATGATATATATTTGATGATATATAGCTTAAACCCAAAAAGAGGACAGCAAATTTTAAAGGCCTCTGTCTCTGTGGGTATATGTGTGTCAGGAGGTTGTTAGAGAGAGTGCATAGCACATGATTTATCATACGAAAGACACAAATTAAAGTCTACAGACCAGTTATACCAGTCACCTTCGGAATGGATATTAGACTTGAAATTTTCCTAGAAGATAGGTCTAGAAGCTTCATCAGAATCACTTATAAATCATATTTATTATTTAATACAGTAGAGGAAAGACTTATTATCTATTAGCTTTTGGAATATATCCAGTCAAAAGTGATGCTAGTTGGACTAGACTTGTAAAAGGAGCTGTTAATGGGAGATGAATTGGGCAGCAGAACCACACATAGGAGGTTGATTATGAGGATCTCAGGAGACAGATCGACCTGGATCACAGTACTCAAATATACAAAGGGACTTTTTTTTTTTTTAATAAAAAACACTGGGTAGCTTCTTAGCTTAAATATAAAATTAAGATCTTGCCTGTAACTAGTGAACATTCATAAATTATTTTAGAAATGATAGCCTCACATCATCCTTTTCAGAAAGATGAAAAGAATACACATATACACAGAGAAGAGAGATACCTGGTACACAAACCTGCATAATTATTTTGACATGTCATTGATATTTTGCTTCATGTAATTATATATATACGTATATATAATTATATATACATATATAATATATACGTATACACATACATATATACATATACATACATAATTATGTATATATAAAAATTATGAATCAAATTGTGATTTTAGTGTACAAAATTCTAGAATATTTATTTTTGTATTTTTAATGACTACGAGCACACAATTGTATCCACACATACTCTAACTGATCTAACCTGCTTTGTAAATTAAGACTTTTAATGAAGGAATCCATCTGAGCCTCATGAATAGGCAAATATAGTTACCTATATAGTGCCATTTTGGCTCATACCTTTTGTCTTATCCTTGGGCTCATCTGAACTCTCTTCTCATAATCATTAACAATTGGGCTGGTGTTTTTCTCCTGGAGTTGATGTCAGGCTTGGTGGAAAGCTGCTAACTTGACTGTGTTCTATGGAGTAAGACTCTAAAAGAGAAATTCAAAATATGGGCTTGAGGAAAAGTCAAATTTCTGTCTAGGTAGACTTTCTAGGTGATTTCTCCTTCTGATGGAATTGGCAGAGAAAGACAATCTGGGTGAAGAACAATTGGCTAGAAAACTGTAATACTGCGTAAGTGGGATGATTAAAAGTGAATGGTGAAAGAGAGTGCTTAGAAAAACTTTTGAATTCATAAATTGGAGACATATCTCTGTCCTCAGAGTAGCTAGTTGTGGGGAGCTGTTAAAGCCACTGACCTAGCATGATAATTTATTCACAGTAGGTCATTAGAAAGGTGAATCATGCCACTAGATTGAGAATGGCAGATAGGTTTCTTCTCGGCTGCCAAGTCTAGTTGATTTGTCGTGGCTGCCTGGAGAGAGGTGGACAAAAGGACTCTAAGACCTTATCTAAATTCAGCAGTTTAATGTCCTGTGATTGATTAGTGATGTCTTCATAGACACAGAAATGTAAGTTATTGATACAGATCATGTAATGTTTCTTTCATCTTTGTACAAGATATCCCTCTAGAATTGGATAGTTAAAATGGTCCATATCTGACTAGTGGAAATATATAGTTCACCATCTGAGCACCTTAATCAGTAGTTAACCAAACTCCAGAGTCTTTACAACTCTGGCAATTAGTTGGTCCAAACAGCTCAAGATGATACAGTGGGGCTTCCTTATATATTTCTGCACATTTGTAGCATAGCTTTGAGGTACTTAAGAACACCAGGTAGGCAGATATTCAACATTTTTCTTTGGTCTACCCACACAATTCAAGTTTGAAAATGTAGCACTAGAATTCAGAGCAGAATTCAGATCAAAACAAGGAATATTACCACTCAGCAGAGTTCTATTCTTTGAAAATAATATATTGAACCTGCTGTGGGTACCGGTCCTGTGAACTGGGCGTTGACACCGGTGCCCAGAATAGACAGATAGCTTCTTATCAGAATTCCAAAGAGGCATGTGAGTGTGATTTGTCAATTGTCAGTTAAGTTCACCACTAGGACAGCAGAGGTCTGGAAAGGGGCATTGCGGTAGGGGTCAGCCTAAGAGGGAGGGGCACAAACCATAAGCCTTGCTATATTGGGGGTTAAGCTGAGGAGTGGACTTTGAGGCTACTATAAACAGTAGTACCAACACCTGCATTGGCCTGATGATTGGAATATAAGTGAACCACTAAATAGGGAAATCAGAAGACCTTGTTGTGAAAATAATTGATAAAGTAAGGACAAGGAAATAAAGAGGGCTTGGCCCACTTGATTTTCTTATACATGAAATTAGGTAACTGGAGTCCCAGTGTTTATCCATGAAACAGGTTTTCCCTCTTAAAATTTAAAGTTTTAGGAAATACTAGGAAAGGTATTAGATAAAGTGTTAGCAGACATTTATACCTAATTATGAATGAGTCTACCAGATGCTTTCTTAAGTATACACTTTTTCAAATGGTAAGAAACTGCTACTGCTACAGAGAAATTAGGAAGAAAGATGAAAAATGTGTCATCAATTTACTTGGGAATATCCCAAATACTTCCAATTATCAATTTTAAGCATTTTTGAAATTATTTTATGGCTAGTTTGTATATTTAAATGAGCAGAAAGAACCACATTGTAGTATGTATGTGTGTGTTTATGTGTGTTTGTACTTTTCCTTGCTTTATCTAATAGTGATGAGCTGATGCAGCCAGGTACAAGATTTAAAATGTGTATTTTGGTATGAACGTCATGTGCTGAGTTTATTGGCATGATGTTTTAGCCCAAAGCATATGCTAGTTCAACTTCTTTGTTAAATATATGGATAAAAGAGTGAGTTTGTAATTGTATACTAGAAACTCTAAATTCCCTTTAAGTACCTGAGAGACCTAAAAATCGTGTAGGAGGTGGAGGGTAAGAGGTTGAGAGAGAGAAGACCATGCATCTGTCATATTTCCCTACCTCAACCAGAGAAATACTAGGTTTTATATGTTTGTTTGCTTTTGTTTTTTTTTTTGTTTGTTTATTAACACTTTAACTACTAATACTCTATTTAGCAAAGTTGTGTGGTTAAAAAAGAGAAAATAAATAAAGATTTGTGATATAGAATAATGAACCTTCAGATGGACATAAGGAGTGAGTCCTAATCTTGACTTACTAGCATTGTGATATTTAGACATATTTCTGTAACCCATTAATATCTAAATAAAACTAACAGTAAATATATTCAAAATGAATTATTTCCAAAATTTACTAAAATAAGTTTAAATTTTTCTTGCAGTTTATTTACACCACCTTCCCAGTGTTTCCAAACCTTTTCTCCAATTTTTTCTTAACCATTCTTCAGCCAGATACACACCTTGCCATTGCCAACATTTTCCATACATCCCTGCTCAAGAAATTTTACTCACCTGCCTGTCCTTAGAGGGACTGTTGTTTTATCTCCCTCCTTTATATCCATCTTTCAATATCCAACACCTATTTTAAGGTAGAACTTAAATATTCCTTCTCTGATGCTTTCCTGATCATCCACTGGTGATATTTTCCTCCTCTATCTCATAGCACTTTGTAGGTCTTTTGTGGCATCTTTTTCTTTTTGGTCTGTATTAATTACATTTGAGCAGTTTACTTATCTAACTACAAAATTTTAGGCTACTTAATGACATAAAGGCAAGGGTTCATTTGCATCACACATGCTTTTACTCTGTCTCCTCTTTGAAATTGCCAAAACCTGAATATATATAGTCCCTGGATGTGGAGTACACCACAGGGAATAGAGTAAATGGAACTGTAACAGCTACGAGCGATGTCAGAGGGGTAGTGGACTGGGGCAGACGGGTTGCCACTTTGTGAGGGGTGTAAATGTCTAATTAGTACATTGTTTTATACACCTGAAACTAATAATAATTAAAAAAAAGTGTATCATACATAAAAAAGGCAAAAAAAAAGAATAAAAATAAAAAACTGAAAAGTTTCATGTTTAATCTACTTGCAAATTAACTACTTACCCTGTGATAGTTTTGTGGATACTGGCAGAAGACATGAGGCATCAGATTGAAAAACAATGGGCAGTTTACTACTCAAAGGAATAGCAGTAGCTAGACTATCAGAATTTTCCTGTACAACTTTCCCAATTCTCAATTTCCATAGGACAATATGAAGAGGGTCAGGTGTAAGGTGCACACACAGTGGGTTGCCATACAGGACATGAATCTTGAGCTAAGAGAACCTCCTCTTTTATGTTGAACTGTAACCCTGCCAGCCCATTGCTCCCAAGGGAGCCACTATATCTGTCAACATGCAGGTAGTTTGGAGCAATGATACTCAATGCCTCTGCTCACGAGACATGCCAACATGTGAGAAGCCCAAGGAGAATTGTCTCACACACAGAAAATTTATTAATTCATCAACATTTTGTGAGCACCTCATATGTGCCATCCTTCTGGGCACCAGGAAATGGTTACAAGGCAGAGTAGGCCTTTGTTCCAAGGATCTAACTGGAAAGAATAGGAATTGGTGGATGCTTTGGGATATCACATTAGCAGTGCAGGGCATCCTTTTGAATATAGGAGTGGATTTTTTTTCTGCCTCATTTTATCTTTTGTGTTATATTTTCTTCGTATTGGTAACAGCCCTCTTACCTGAACTCATCCAGGTCTGTATGTATTATAATGTAGTAAGATGAACAAATCATAGTTGACGCATGGTAAATAACACGAGCACATCTTTACACAGTGTCATGCAACTTAAGTACAGCAATCTTTTTCAGCAAGCAATTAGTACAAATATTACTATACATTCCACTATAAGTATGTAGATTTGGACCTTGGATATTTGATAAATATTTGATGAATATATTTCACTTTTTATATGAAAAAATGGTCCTTATTATTGAATGTACTAGTTAATGACAAAAATCTAGGGCAATTTCTCCACATTTTAATAGAGAGCTGAACCTGCTTACCACAACTGTGACTGTTACTACTAATAATAATTTAAAAATTAAAACTTAAAAATAAATTCTTCAGTATGGCTAATTGTTACGTCGTCAGATACTATTTCATTTTTTACTCTAAGTTATGGACATAATAGCTCCATGTCAGAAACTAAGCATCACAATACATATCATCAGCAGAAACATTGAAAATACCTCATTTCTCCATCAAAATCTTCTTGTAATGGGAGACATGTAGCTTGACTCTAATCTGTCTATTTCTCTGATCTTACTTTATTTCACAGATTGCTTTAGTATGGCAGATTGTTAAAGAGAATGTGATTGCATTTCAGGAAAACAATGATGATTCCCCAACAGAAGTATGACATTGTTAGGATTTCAAAAAGTAAAAAGCCGTTACTTTGTTCAGTCTCTATATAGGCTGTTTTCTGCTCTAAAAGTTTTGCAGGAAGTGAATTAATGTAATAGTTTTTACAGTCTGTATAGTATAAAATAGACTCAGATTAAGCTAGCAGACTTGTTATTTGACAGTTTATAAAATATTTTAGTATCTTTTTGGCAGTAGCAGTTTGAACGTTGGCAAATGTACACAGTGCTTGCAGTTTCAAAACCTTGTAATGAGTATTTTCCACTGTAATAGCAGAGAGCTGAAATTTGGATAAACCACTTAGACTTGTGAACTCTGACATGCATGGTAACAATGTCTTTGTAAAAGAATTTTGTCAAGTATTGGAGCTCCTGCTAATAGCACATCCATCTTTCTGCACACCATAAATCTTAAGAAAATTTCTATTACTCTGCAATTTGTCTGGCTTATGCTATTTATTAGCCATTTTATTCTGCTGCTTTAAGAAGTAATGTGATGTTCATTTTATTGCTGGTTCAATAAATTGTTAATTATAATGCAGTGATTGCAGCTGACGTGATTTAAAAGCTACATTAGCACTATAGCATTACGTTTTAACTATTTTACCCTTCAATTCCCTGTTTATACAACAGTAAAAGGAAAATAGCCTTAGACTAATTTAAAAAATGAAGGTACTTATATCTATTGATCACATGACACTCTTTTTTTGTTGTTGTTGTTTCTTTAATAAAGGTTACACATTTGTCTTGAAAAAGGAGGGGAAAACCGGTGAACAATACACAATAGAACAGTTAACAGAATACCATATAATTTCAAGACAGGTAGAACACAAGTGAAGTTAGCTGTATTATATTTATGGATATTAATATTATAGTCCTCGTAAAAACTATTAAATGAAAAGCATATAGGTCATTGTAATTTTGTAAATATTTCCCTTCTGAAATTTAAAAGAATAGTTACTAAAAAACATAGCAGTGACTTTAGAAGGATATTTTCAATTTTATACCCTAAATGGTGAAACACGGAGCAATGTGAACAGCTCTCCCCACTTCCCCCCTTGTTTCTTTTCAGCCTCAAACTAACTTAAAACATTCTTGCTTGCCTAAAATATGTGAACCCAAGCCTAACAACTATCCTTGGAGATGTATTAAATCACACTCTTCTAAACATGGAAACCATAGAATTCCCTATGCCATACACATTTTCTGTTAATTCTGTACTAGTAGGTATAATTTCAGAATGTAAATTCTTTCTTCTCATCTAAAGTCTGGATTTTGCCCACTAGCTTCAGTTCACTGAAGTCAAGGATTTTGTTCCATGCTTGTTTGCTACACACCCCCAACTCCCTCCCACCCCACTGTCCTCAACTCCCTCAGATCCTGCGAGTTCCCAGGCATCACATAAACTCTTTAAATAAATGTCTGTTGGTTCCTGAACCTGCCTCGAATGCTGTATCTATACATTTTGAGTGTTGGATGACTCATGATATACCATTTCTGCTACACTGGTGAGTGAGGGCCTTGTGAACATGCCCCTTAATGCCAGGAAATAAGCTTAACTTTCTCTAAATTTGAGGATTCAGTTTATAAAAATCTCTCTGTCTCCCATAATTGTATGAATTGGGGCAAATCAGTTAATTGTTCTAGGATTTGATTTCAGTGCTGTGATGTTTTATTCAGCAGGTGCACGTAAAGAAGCTATCATGTGCCCAGGACTCTACTGCATACTAGGAATAAATTGTGGATACTCTTGTAAAATTTACCTTCTAGTGGGGGGTAGGCAACTAGATACCTGGATTCCTTTACTTTTCTTACCCTGCAATAAAGCACTGATCCAAAAATGTATAAATCATTATTTTGCATTTTCTGTAACATAGCTATTTTTTTCTTTTTTTAGTACCTTGTCTTATTAATAATTATAACATGAATGCAATCTATATGTGTTGTTTAAAAGGAGAAATGTAATAATTAATTATAGTAACATACAATAGTGGAGACAGAAAAGGACGTTTAAGGCCATTTAGTTTATAATTCTACATCAAGATAACTTGAGATTTCAAATCATACAGCTGATTTACTCCCATTTCCACAATTCTGAGACCCTAACATCTGTATTTTCCTATCTCTCACTAGGCAAAAGCCATTGATCTAGCTCACCTCTTTCATTTTACTGTCCAGAAAAAACTGAGACCTAGGTTTTTGTTCAGCTTGTTCAGCATGTGACAAGCCTTCCCACCTCTGGGCCTCAACACTTGCAGTCCTCCCTTCTTGAAATGCTCTTTCCCTAGCTTGTCTCATGACTGGCTTTTCCTTCTAACCTTAGGTCTCAGCTCAAATGTCACCTCCTCAGATAGGTTTTCACCACAGTGCTACTTTCCATTTATTGTCTTTGAAAACAATGTTCACATTTGTAATCATCATGTTTAATTTTTTTTTTTGGCTTTCTCCCTTAGTACAATATACATTCTGTAAGCAGACTCTTTAGCCCTATTTTTTATTATATCACAGTGCCTATCACACTGTTTGGGTACAGCAGGGATTGAACATATCTGTGGAATGATGAATGAATGCATGCATGCATGCATGAATGAATGAATGTTTTGTTCAAAGTCAGATAATTTATTAGTTGTACAGATAAGACTATAGGTTTAGTTTCCTTACCTCCCTTTTGCAATCACTTGCAGTTCTGCACCCAATTTCAATGTCTGTGGTCAGTTCCCCCCCCCCCCCCATTCCCCCAAGCAATTCTCAGACACTAACTATTATCCTACAGGTCAACTCATTTCTGACACTTTCTACCAGATATAGCATCAGATGCCGCAGGTTAAGGGCTCAGTCCACTGGCTTGCTCTCTACTTCAGATGTCAGTCACAAGTCCAGTTTGTCACCTGTGATTCTGTCCCACTGTCTATAAATCACAGGTTCCCATGATCCCTTCCCTGAGTTCTATTAATTTGATTGAGTGGCTCACAGAACTCAGACAAAAACAAAAGATGTTTACTCAGTAGATTACGAATTTATTGCAAAGGACATTAAGTAATATGGATGAAGAGCCAGATGAAGAGATACAAAGGATGAGGCCCTGAACACGGGCTTCTATCCTCATGGAGTTTGGGGCTCAGCATGGTGACACACAGAAGCATTCTGAAACCTCTCTTGGGTTTTTATGAATGCTTCATTACATAATTATGAATGATTAAATCATTGACCATTAGGATTGGTTCTTTTTTTTCCTCAGAGGTCTGAGGTTGGGTCTGAAAGTTGCAGCCCTCTAATCAAATGGATGGATCCCCTGTCAACGCCCCCTTCCTTAGTTGACCTGCAGACTTTCCAAAGGTCCCCTTATTAACATCAGACATCTTTAAAATTCTCACCACTTAGGAACTTCCAATAGTTTTAGAAACTGTGAGCCAGAAACTGGGAAGAACAAACACACAGTAATCCCTCCTTATCATTGTATCAGTTACCTACAGTCAACCATGGTCCAAAAATATTAATTGAAAAATTCTAGAAATAAACAATTCATAAGTTTTTAAAAGTGTGCCTTTCTGAGTGTTGTGATGAAATCTTGTGCAGTCCTGTGTGGTCCCATGAATCATCCCTTTGTCCATCATCCCCACGCTATATATGTTACCTGCCCCTTATTCACTTAGTAGCCATCTTGGTTATCAGATCAGTAATCAGAGAGAGCGAGAGACAGGGAGAGAGACAGAGACCACATTCACATAACTTTTATTACAATATGTTATTATAATTTTTCTATTGTATTATTAGTTGTTGTTACT
Source organism: Rhinolophus hipposideros (assembly GCF_964194185.1). NCBI lineage: Eukaryota > Metazoa > Chordata > Mammalia > Chiroptera > Rhinolophidae > Rhinolophus > Rhinolophus hipposideros. The sequence continues at coordinate 27,789,683 of NC_138052.1, read as the reverse complement.
CTCTTACTGTGCCTAATTTATAAATTAAACTTTATCAGAGGTATTTATGTATAGAAAAAATTGTATATGTAAGGGTCAGTACTATTTACAGTTATGGGCATCCACTATGGGTCTTGGAATGTATCCTCTGTGCTGGATAAGGAGGGACTCTTGTGTATTTCTTATTAATAAATTCTAGTGTCATAGTCCCATAACTATGTCTGGTCCAAAAGTGTTAATTTTTTGGTTGAGAAAATTGTGCCCCAGGCTACAGTTTAATAGTTTGTCTAAGAGCTATGTATAATTAGTGCTTCATTTGGAACAAGAACTCAGGTATTTTATCTGTCGGCCCAGCAGTCTCTTTACTATATTAACATAGCCTGTTTTTTAATAAATATGTTGTTTTACCGAATTATTCAGATATCCCCCAATCTCTGTTGACTATAAGGAAAGTCCTGTTGTCTATAGAGACAGTAGGTCTAGTAACAGTCTCCATGTAAGCATTTCTGTGTATACATGACAATTGAAAAACAGATCATCTGTCAATTATATTTTAGCTTTGAATGCATCTGTGTTCATGACCATACACTTGTGGCCTACATACACATAAAGCAATGGGTGCCCATTCCTCTCTTTCTTTACAAGAGGAGACCTTGAGTCTGGATTGAGAAAGTGAAGTGACATTTCTTCCTCGATAGCTCATTACTCTTTTAAAAAATCAGTCTCTGAAGATTCTGTAAATTCAAATTACATCAGTGTAGATTCAATCTTAGAATTTCTTTTTCAGTAATCCATTTTGAGAAATCAACCGCTCATCTGATAATTTGAATTTTTACATTCATTTAGGAAGCTCTCCATTTTAGGCAGTCTTTTATATAGTATCTTCAGAATAAAAATCTATCTTCATTTGTGTTTTTACACCTCTACTTGAGCTGCCATGTTCACAGGGGTAGTTATAATATTTCCATGTATCATTGGAAAAAGGAGACAAGTATTGCAGTTAGAAGAAAATAACTTCCTCAACTTCATCCATTACTCACAACTGAAACCTGAGTTTTAGAATCTGTTTATTCATTTATGGTCCCATTTAACCTGACTAGCATACTCCAGATCATGCAGCTGTCACATTAAAACAAGCCTGCAGGGTTAACATTGGTTAAGATTATAGACATTTAATTCCAAAATTGAAAATAGTACACAATGTAGGAAAGCAAGAAAACTTCAAAATTCTTACTTGTAGAACCATTTCTTATAAGGTATTTAACGTATATTAAGATAAATGTCTTAAATATACAGAAATCTGCATAGACTCTGGTTTTATTTCATTAATCCATTTTAGGAGTTTTTAGTCATAGTGGCATGCCTCTGACTGATTCATTCAGAGTCTGTATGGGTGAAGTTCAAGTACCCATGTTTTTTTTTTTTAATTTTCCAGTTGCTTCTGATAGGTTATAAGAATTGAAAATTATTAATCTTCTCATTATTTTAGAACATCACCTTCCAGCTTTACCAGACTAAAACCTATGTTTGTCTCTTATATGTAAGACTTACGTAACAGAAATTCTTTGAGGAATTGTAACTTCTGAAAGTCCAAAGCATTATAAAATATCAAAGAAGCTATTTGCCAACAAATTACTAAGAATCTTTAATTCTACAAACAGTAGTTCTGGGTGCTACATAAACTCTGATCTGAATATATCCCTTTGCGATGAACTTGAAGAACATGATGGATATTAGTCCATTAATAAACATTCTCAAATTACTACCCTGTTTCCCAAAAAATAAGACCTAGCCAGACAATTAGCTCTATGCATCTTTTGGAGCAAAAATTAATATAAGACCCAGTATTATATTATATTATATTATATTATATTATATTATATTATATTATATTAATTATATTAATTATATTATATTATATTATATTATATTATATTATATTATATTATATTATACCCGGTCTTATAGTAAAATAAGACCGGGCATTATATTAATTTTGCTCTAAAAGAGGCATTAGAGATGATTGTCTGGCTAGGTTTTATTTTCAGGGAAACACGATATGAACAGGTTTTGTTATTTTTTCTGTCTTCCCTTAGCCCCACAAATGGCCATGACTGCTTGAGAGGAAGGTAGGTGTTTCTTAAAGCTGTAGTAGCCAATGACCTATTATTATTCACTTGATTTGTATTTACATAGTATTCTCTCTGATTTCTATTCGTTTTCTCGATTCTAACTTTATTTTTCTGTATATTATTTCATCTCTTTTCCTAAGTGTGACATGTGTTACTACTTCACTGATTGTAATTTCCAAGTTCCCATCTCAAGTCTCATACTTCACCCCTTTTTCAAAATTGCTTGCTCTATTTTCAACTACTTAAGATAAATAACTTATTTGTTCTTATCTAGGCTTCAGAATCCTAAACCTGGGTGGAAACCTCTTGTGATTTTGTTAGTGTGATTACTATTATATTCTAATAGGAACTATTACCATATTTGTAGTAGGTCAGGAAATATTGACATTTTTATTGAAATATTTTATTGGCCTTACATTTTATCCAATTGAAGCATTTTTTTAATTAGAATGATCATTTTGTCTTACATTATAGTAGTTGACTGTGTCAGTTTTACTTGCTCGATTGCTTCCTTAAAAAACATTCACCATGGAAGAAGATTTAAAGGTACAAACTTCCAGTTATAAAATAAATAAGTAATGAGAATGTAATATACAGTATAGAGAATATAGTCAATGAGATAGTAATAACTTTAGTGATAGATGGTTACCACATTATCTTGGTAATCACTTCATAAGGTATATAAATATAGAATCATGTTGTACACCTAAAACTAATATAATATTGTATATCAATTATTCTTTAATCGAACAACAAGAACAAAACATTCACCATGAATTAGTTTCCATGGTTCAATTGGAAGGTTATTTTCTAAGAAAGGTATCCTGAGCTTCAAATTTGGTTATGTTGATACTATTCATTATTACCTTGATAATTACATCCTAACCACCAGCTCTGCCTGTCACTTCCGCGTATACTCGGAACTAACCAGAATATTTCTTAGTTCTTCTGTTTACCTACTAGTAGGACCAGGATGCTATGGGAATCGGAGGGAGGCTTATTCATTCATTCACTTCTATGAAATTTCAACTGAACATCTCACAGCATCTAAACCTTAATGTGTTCAACCCTGAAACTTTAATTTATAATGTTTTCTCTCTGACATCTTTTCCTCTGTTTCTACTTCCATATGGTACCAACATCTTCCAATTGCCCATGCCAGAACTGTAGTAGTCAATCTTTATTCTTCTCTCACACCTCATATTCAGTCTACTACACTTAAATAATATTCAATCCATTAAATCCTATTTAATCTCAAAAATATGTCTACAATCCAGTCACTTTTCTTCATTTCAACATCCATAACTTTTCTTTGATATCATCATCTCTTACCTGTAACAAACTCCACTTAATTTCTTGACTGTGCCTCATTCGTAATCCATTATCTTTTTAGTAACAAGAATTATGCTTTAAGGTAATAAATAAGATTATGTTACTACAGTGCTATGTACATATTCACCCCTCATTTCACTGCTCACTCTATCTTGAGTCATTCTTCCCACTTCTCACTGCACACCAATGGCATTTTCACCTCTACCATTTTGCAAACACATTGAAATCTTTGCCAATTTAGATCCCTAACTAATGCTGTCTCTTCTGCTTGAAATGTTTTCCTCTTTACTCTTTCTATAAATAGCTGTTTTCAATACTTTATGATGATTTTGACTAATGTGCATAGAATGGATGTTGCAAATTGTAGGAGGAGAAAAGCTTGTTTTCTGGCTAAGAATGGTTATTAGCAGAGTCAAAAATACCTGAACAGATTCAGAATAAATTCTAGAGCGAAAGCTTATAGGTTTTGAGAAGAATTATATATGTGAGAGACATAGAAAAGTATAAGGATGACTCCTTTTTTCTTGGCTGAAGTAGGTGATGACATTCATTGAGAAAGGAAAACCTGAAGGAAAAGATTTAGGTCATGCTAGTGGGAAAGGAGAAGGGATTACTGTGCTGTCTTTGTGTCTCCTTCTTGGACAGGAAAATTGTGTTTTTCTATCTGCTATTCTCCCCTCTTAATAAATTGGGCAGCTTAACATATTTTTTAAATAGGAAATTGGTTTGAAGGAATATCTGGGAATCTCGATGGTTATCAGAATTTCTTCAGCGTACAAAATGTGGAAGGAAGTTTCTAAGAATGCACTGTTACAAAATTCCTGCCCTCCCAGGCTCTGTGCTAAAAGGAAAAAGCACAAGACACCAAGATGTTGAAGAAATACGGCTCTGCCACGCATGTCATTGTTCAGTTGGAATAAACTGTTTCTTCCGAAGTGGAAATAAAATTGGAATTTACTCTGAAAAACCTGTAAAATTACACTCCTGCCCCTGATTAAAGACCCCATTCCTGAGAGAATTAAGCAACCTCGTTAATTTTCATGTGTGTTCTTCTGCCCAAAGGTAGAAATAGGTGCAAATGGAGGGTTGAGAGGCAAACAAACATGAGACTGATTAAACACAGATAAGGATAATACATACCTAAGGAAGGTAAAACGTGTAGGCATTTATTTATTCATAAAAACTTATTAGAGAGGCAGTATTGGGTGCTAAGAGTGAAGAAGTTAAGAGTGAAGGTTCTAGAGTCAGACTATCAGCATTCACATTCTAGCTTTACTAGTTATTGAAACATTGTGGAGAGTTATTTAACCTCTCTGTGCTTAGTTTCTTCTTCGATGATAGGCAAATACTGATGTCTACTTCATGAGCTTGTATCGAGGATTACGTATATTAAGATCGATGTATTGGAAGACTCCGAGTGTCACCACTAATATTTTATTCTAGATAGAATATGGAGTACATAGAATAACATGTAAATAGTGTTTCCTGGAACTGTGAAACATGGCAGTACTAAAAATATTTAGCACAAAACCCAGCATACAGTTTTGAGAAACGAGGGCATAATAGAAAAGCCAGTAATAGAAATAAATATTATTCTTACCTACCTACTGTGTGCCAAACAAGGTATTAGATGACAAGGACACAGTCATTAATAAAATAGATGCAGTTTCTACTTTCATAGGGCTTATAGTTTAGCAGGAAAGACACAGTTTCAAAAGCAATGGCATAAAATATGTAACTTCTCCAATAAGAGACATGAGACCAATTAAGATAAATAGGGCCTGATATACCTGCTGATAAAATAATGTTACTTCTAATTCTGTGCTGCTCTATTCTTCAAATATAATTAAGTCTATAAAAAGCAACATTCATAACAATTTTAGCATCATAAAAGTATTTTATGTCAACCTATTTATTTTACAAAACTAAGGAATTAAGTAACAGAAGTGACATATCCAATAGTGCACAGTTGACAGAGGGATTGCATTGTTCTTTCTATAGCATCACATGGGAGAAGTAAACCAATTACTTATGTTTTTCATAATCAATATTCCTAAGCATTTATAATCGGTGTTTTTATACTCCTGTCACTTCAATGCATTAAAGACAAAAAGTTAAAAAAATTTTTCTCAACTTTCTATGAACTAACTCTCTTCTAAGGTAGACAAAGACAACATGACGAGCTATTTAAGTGTGAGTTAAATTAGTCATGGACACATGCATAATTTAATTTCTATGAATTAAAAGTTGTATTTTAAAATATTACATTCTTATAACATTGCCTTGAAGATAAATAAGGTAGATAGGTTTGGGATATTACTCATAATAATAAGTAAAATATAATAGAAGTGGCACTTAACATCCTATTTTACTTTACTGTAGGAAAGAGGGGGAGGAAGGAGGGAGAAAGGGAGTTAGGAAGAAAAAGAACAAGGACAAGGAAGAGGAGAAAAGGGAGTAAACAAACCTCATCACTGTAGTTATTTTAACAAATAGCAGTATAGATGATACTTTGATTATTGTGTATTAAAATATTATATATAGGAGCAATTTCTAAATTGTTTCTTCTTATGATTGGTACCAAATTATGCACCTCACTATCCCAAGTTTAAGTGCAGAAAAAATAACTAGATTAAATCCTTGGAGATAGATCAAAAGGTGGAATGAAAACTGTTTCGGACACTGCTATGATTTGGAGCTGACTTTGTAGAGAACAAAGACATGTTGTTATATTCTTTCTCTGCATCCAGTGCATTTTTCACTGCTAATGACGCTGTGATTTTATCTAAAGCACAATCTTTTTCCACTCTTCTGAGCTCTGGGAGAAGTTCTCTGGTGGACATATGATGTGATTCAGGCCATGTCAAGCCGCACATTCAGTACCTCAGCCACTGTGAATTGGTACGTTCAGGGACGGGGACTAAACTTATGGAAATTCAATTTAATGCTCCTAGATATTTTTCTTTCAATTTACATAGGAGGCAGACAATTACATTCTCAAATTCATTCTAGAAAAAGTGCTACATGCCTCATTGCTGAATATCACTATGGTCACCTTCGAAGTACAACCCTTGGGAAGCTATGCACTGATGCCTGCACCTAGTCGACCCTTCAAAGCAATTTTGGAACTCTTCTTCTGGAATGGCCATCAGAGCTGTCATCGTATTACCCTTGATGTACTTAATGTCATCAAAATGTCTTCCTTTCAATATTTCTTTTACCTTTGGGTAAAGAAAGAAGTCATTGGAGGCCGGATCAGGTGGGTAGGGAGGGTGTTCCAATACAGTTATTTGTTTACTGGCTAAAAACTCCCTCACAGTCAGTGCTGTGTGAGCTGGTACAGTATCATGATGCAAGAGTCATGAATTGATGGCAAAAAATTCAGGTGATTTTTGTCTTTTACACATAGCGTTTTCAGCACTTCTCAATAGTAAACTTGGCTAACTGTTTGTCCAGTTGGTACAAATTCATATTGAATAATCCCTCTGATATCAAAAAAAAGTTAGCAACATCGTGGCAATAAGTTTCCGAACTTAATTGTCAGAACTTATATAATGTACATATGGAGAAAAGCACTGATTTTAAGCTTACAGTTTGAGGAGTTTTGACATTTAACTCACACCCTTATCAAAATACAGATTTTTTTTAATCATCCAGAAAACTGCCTTTTGTGCTTTCAAATCAATTCCTTTCTAAGCTTCCCAAAAGAGGTAACCCATTTTCTCATTTTGTTCACTGCCAAAGGTTTTGTCTTTTCTAGATCCGTCCTGACCAGTTTCTAGATAATCTTGGTCACATAATAGTTCACCTGTTTCTAGATCATCATGTAAATGAAACGATGCTGCATGAACACTTGTTTCAACTTCTTTTACGCAGCATAACTTTTTTGACTTTCATCTGCGGTGTGGTGTGTTCTACCCGTTCATTCCTTTTAATTGCTGAGTATATATCACACATTTTTTATTTCTTCTGTTAAGGGCCATTTGTGTTGCTTCTTGGTTTGAAAGCCTTTTATAAATAAAGTTACTAGTAAGAGCATTCTTTATAGTCTTCTTGTGAGCGTATATTTTCCTTTATCCTGGGCAGACACGTAGCAGTGGAATTGCTAGGGTTGGTGTATAAATTTCCGAAGGGATTGTGTCATTTGATACCATCCTCACCAAGATTATTTTTCATTCTTTTTAATTTTAGCCATTCCTGTGCAAGTGTAATAAAAATCTCATTGTGGTTTTAATTTGCATATCCGTTATGACTAATGAAATTCAGCACTATTTTATGTAGTATTGACCAATATCATATATATAGTATATGTAATATATATTTATATATATTGTTTATATACTACATTCATATATTATTTATATATTATATATATTACATATTTCTATAAATTATATATGTCTATATATTATATATAATAAATAAATTTTAATATATATTCTTTTGTAAAGTGATTGTGCTTGTGCCTTTTTAGCAATATTCATCCATTTCTTTCTTCCCATCTTTTGTTCTATCATTATACATTTTTCTTCTTGGTTTGTTATAAAACTCACAGGGCAGTGTTATTTTTGTTCTCAATAGTCAACTAGTTTTGAAAGAACTTAAGAACTAGCGGAAAAAAAATTATTGTTCAACTTAGCCATATAAATTTACTTTTTATTTCTTTGTGTTGTCTCAAGCTTCCATCTGGTATTATTTCTGTTCTGTCTAAATTCCTACTTTTAGTATTTCTTATTGTGCTCATCTGCTGGTGACACATTATTTCAGCTTGTGTTTGTCTAGATAAGTATTTTGTTTGATGCGTTCTTTTTTGTTCAATTTAGATATTTAGAATAATACTTTTATTTTTCCTTTAACACTTCAAAGTTGCCATTCTATGATCATCTAGCTTGCATTGTGTCTGATGAAAAGTCTTCAGTTTTCTTATTATTGTCTTTTGTAAGAAATGTGTCTCTTATTCAGTTTGCTTTTCAGATTTTTTTCTTTGTTATTGATTTTCAAACATTTTGTTATGCAGTTCACTGCTGTATTATTCTTTGTGATTATCTCTATTGCATTTATTAAGATGTTAGGATCTGTGAATTTACAGCTTTTTATCAAATTCAAAACAGTTTGTCTACCATTATTTTATTAATATTTTTTTTCTTAACTCTCATTTCCTTTTTAAATACATGGGTTTTAAAGATAGTTTACATTGATAATTTCTTTCAACCTTTTTATTTTCTCTTCTTAAGTTTGGGTAGTTTTCCTTTTCTTGTATTTAAATGTACCCACATTTTATTCTGCAGTCAGATTTGATATTAAACTGATCCAGTGATATTTTCAATGTAGATATTATAGTGTAAATTTTTAGAATTTCCATTTGATTCTTTGCTATAGGTTTTGTTTCTCTGTGATTTTTGCCATTTTTTAATCTTGTTAATATTTAACTTCAAATTCCTGTGTATATTTATAACAATCATTTTATGTTTTTTTATATGTAATTCCATCATCTCTGACATCTCCAGTTTGATTTTTATTGAAAAAAATTCTTCTAGTTATTTGTCATACTTTCCTGTCCCTTCTTATATCTAGCAACTTTTTATTTAATGTTAGATATTATAGATCCTATTTTATTTCATTTCTGGATTGTCTTTCTTAATGAAATGTTGAATGTTATTACAGCATATAGTAAATTTACTTGCAGATTAGCCTGATCCTTCTGGGTCTTCTTTTCTTTTTTATTATAGTTCATCCAAAATAGCCTTTCTTCTTGGGCTAAATGCCCCCTGACCTCTAAGACGTGGCATTTCCAGGATCCTTACTTTAGGTTCACAGTGTGAGAGTTTTTTGTTTGTTTGTTTTTTTTTCCCCTTTGGCTGTTGGAACTAAATGTTTCCAAGCATGCATGAACTATATTAGTTATTCAGCTCCTCTATGAGTAGTTATTCAGATACTCTATGCAGTTGTTCATTCTGCAGTAGTTTTTCTTTCACTACTAGTGATTCTTCGGCTGGCTTTGTGGAATTTTGCTCTGAACATGCAAGGCTTAGTTTTTTAACCAACGATGTAAGGGCATCTATTTTGCAGATTTTTAGAGTTCCTTTTCTCTAAAGTTCCCTTCTCTAAAGTACACTGCTGCCCCATAAGAACCAGCCCTCTCAGTAGCCCAAACTCTTATCTCTGTCTTCTCATCTCATTGATACTAATGTGCTCTGTTAGTTCTCTTATCTTCTATGCCATTCTTGCCAAAAAAAAATGGATTCTTCATGAACGCCACAGGAAAGAATTCAAGCATGTCCTGAATAAGCCAAGTAAGCAACAGATTTATTAAAAGAACTAGAATAGTACATTCCCAAAGTTGTGGGAACAGGCAGGCCAGGAGAAGAGCAACTGCCCTAAAGAACAAAGAGTCTTAGGAATTCATTAGAGTGAGGGTATGAAATATTCAAGACTTAGGTGTGGTGTTATAGGCATTCCCAGATGAGTCTTCAGTGACCTCTCCTTCCCATCAGGAAGAGGGATTTTTCTTTATTTGGCTCTTGGTGGAACTGTCATGACAGCACAGTGGGTGGAGATTTTCCTTGCCTGTAATGCTAATAATATTAGAATCTATTATAATTAGCTGAAGTTCTCCTTGAGGGACAAGATGCCCTGGATCTGCTCTCAGCCACCAAACTCTAGTTCTAGTCGGTCTGGTAGCACCACCTTTACTTAAAAATGACCTCATCTCTTCCTTTGTCTCCCCTCAATTCCTCCTTTCTTTTCTTCCCTTTTTCTCCCTGCAGCCCTATTCTTTCTGCCTATGGTCACACCATGGGCCAGAAAGTGTCACCATACAAAAAGCCAGTGCAGTTGTGGGGCTTCACCCTCTTTATTTTCCTTCTCTAGGAAATCATAATTCTGCACTGCACCTAATACAACTCTTGTAAATAATTATTTTATATGTTTTATCCAATTATGTAGTTTATAGCAAGAGGGCTATTCCTTCATGGCTGAGAATAAAAAATAAAATAGATTGTACATTAATGGCTTTGATTTGACTTGGAAAAAATACATGCTTTTCCTTTTTCTTTCCTTCCTTCCTTCCTTCCTTCCTTCCTTCCTTCCTTCCTTCCTTCCTTCCTTCCTTCCCCCTTTCCTAGTTGGCTGAACCAGAGATAATATAGACCTAGAGGTACTATTACCCATCTTCCTGTCATATTAAGTTTGAGAATGACACTGTATGGAAAAAAAAAAAAAACAGAGCCAAACAATGAAAGGAGTCTATGACCTACTGATTTTATTTAACCCAAATCTACCTGACTTAGATTACGTGATATAATAAATTTCTGAATGTTTCCAGCATATTTTAGTCAGTACTTTTAGGTTTGCTTGCAACCCGAAGAATCTCAATTTCTTACAAAAGACAGTATTTTCTACCAGTACCCTATTTAAGGTTTCACCAATCTAATTAATATCAATTGACTATGTGCAATAGGTCAGATGCTGTGATAATAATTAACATTAGTTACAGTAGTAAAGATAGATTGTTTGATTTGATCCTGAATGGTAATTTGTATCATATTAGTCTTTATAATAATAAAAAAGTTATTCAACTATCAATAAGTGAGCTTTATTTTCTGAAGCTGATAGTTATAAAATAATTAGGAAAGCAAAGAAGTTGCAATTTAATATTACATATTCATTTGGGATGATTTCTAATATACTTTCCCAATCAAATTAAAATTTAATATATTAATTTAACTTAGATTAGCATCAGCAAAGGAAATGAACTCACACTGAGATATAAACGTCAACACTTTTGCCATTTACTATTATTTTATTCATTATTTATAACTTTAGTGTGATATGTACATATATACCGTGTTTCCCCGAAAATAAGACCTAGTTGGACAATCAGCTCTAATGTGTCTTTTGGAGCAAAAATTAATATAAGACCCTGGCTTATAGTAAAATAAGTAAAATAAGCCCGGGTCTTATATAATATAAAATAAGATCAGGTCTTATATTAATTTATGCTCCAAAAGACGCATTAAAGCTCATTGTCCAGCTAGGTTTTATTTTCTGGGAGACACGGTATGTATATGTGTATGCATATATAATAGTATATTCATATAGAATTCCCACAACTGCTTCCAGAATTTTCTTGGTTAGTGGTTAGATAAGAGTTGCAAAACAGATAATTTAAGTTAAAAGCAATGAGAGTCTAAAGGTTCTTTGTTCTTGTATAAATATCATTTGGAAGAATGCACATAAATCTATATTTAGTATTCAGAATCAATTTACCTGTAACATGAATCTGATCTATAAATGGAAATAAGCAATGGAATTTGTATGGTAAATATGATACTGGGGGGAAAATGTAGGAATTCTCTATAATGGTTTAAATATTTTAGGTGCCTGGAGTGTTCAAAAACCAGAGAGAGAGAGAGAGAGAGAGAGAGAGAGAGAGAGAGAGAGAGAGAGAGAGAGAGAGACTGAAGACAAGAAAATACAAAGCTTCACTAGCAATGAAAAATAACTTGGTAGAAACATATTCAACACATCTTCTGTGTAAGACACAAGAGGCAGTAATACATATGAATATAAATTGTATATTACTTAGAAAGCTTCCAAAAATTGTTTATGTGGTGAATACTTTGTTACCATTTGATTTTCTTCTGCTTATTTAGTTATTTACTTCTAATAGTTCCTAGCTAAGGTGCTTTCTTAGACACAAGATGACATATGCCATTATCTGACACTAAATTTTAAAACTGATTTAGTTTAGTTTCTTTTTTCTTTTCCCTCCTTTATTAAGGAATCTAGAAATGAATTTGTGTGTTTTGTCTTTTCTTCAGAACCATTAATTGATTGCTCCTTTCTTCTGAAATTATAATGTGAGAAAGAAAGCAACCCATCACAACAGATATGTAGATTTTTACTATTAAAAAAATCAAAAAGACATGGGAAATAATAAAGCATATATTTTCAAATCAGCCACCTGATAAGTTCGGCATGGAAAATAATTGAGAAAGCTGAATTATTATAACATGTTCATTATAGAAAAATGCAGGTTTATGTGAACATAAGTATGTTGAAATGGTCACCTTTATGTAAATACCTTATTTTTTGTGATGCCTATCAGAGAATGAGATAGAAACTTCAGAGGGATAAGTTAGGCATCGGGAAGTTTTATAATTTATACAGTGATTTTCTTTAGTGATTATAAAGTCAACTTGTGTTCCTTTATTTTAAAACTAGAAGTCTTTAATTAATACATTCAATAAATATTTGGATGTCTATTATGTGTGGTATGCTAGTATACCTTTATGAGCAAAGCATCATAGTACCTCTGCTCGTTGAAATCAATCTAGCAGGAGAGACTGACAAGAAAAATATGAGCAGACAAAAAGGATTACAACCTATGGAAAGGGCTATGATAAAAACCAATAGGCTTGAATGCTATTCCATTGTATATATATACTACATTTTCCTTATCTATGCATTAATCAATGAACATTAGGTTGTTTCCACATCTTGGCTATTGTGAATGATGCTACAGTGAATGTGGGAGTGCTAATATTTCTTCGGGATTCTAATTTCCATTCTTTCGGGTAAATACCCAGATGTGGTATTGCTGGATTATATCGTAGTCCTATTTTTAATTTTTTGAGGAACTTCAACACTGTTGAAAAATAAGGAAATCCTGCCACATGCAGCAACATGGATGAAACTTGGGGACATTATGCTAAGTGAAATAAGCCAGTCACAGAAGGACAAATGCTGCCTGATTCCACTTATAGAGGCATCGGAGACAGTCAAATACATAGAAACAGAGAGTAGAATGGTGGTTGCCAGGGGTTGGGAGAGACAAAAACAGAGTTGCTAATCGATGGGCATAATGCTTCAATTATGCCAGGTGAATAAGGTCTAGAGATCTACTATTGTACAACATTGGGCCAACAGATCACAGTACTCTATTGGAAACTTAACTATCTGTTAAGAGGGTAGATCTTATGTTAGCTCTTCTTATCATTATAAAATACTTTAAGTAAAATAAAACTAGGGTGTTTCATAATAAGGTGGTCAGGAAATGTCTGGTAACAAGGTAATATTAAATGATACTTTAAAGATAAGAAATTACCCCAAAAGCAAAAACTGGGGGAAGTGTGTTCTAGCAGAGGAAACACCATTTGCAAAGTCCTAATGTAGAAATAACTTGGTTTGTGTGTTAACTTGTGGTCTCCAGAAGTGGACCTTCAGAACAGGGTTGCTATGCAAGTGATTTATTAAAGAAAATTTCCTAGGAGAACCCAGTATGGGAATGACAGGGGCAGGATAGGGAAACATAGGAAGCCAAACAGGGTGGAATTTCAGCCTCAGACCTAGTCTCAGCCTGATCTCGCTGCAGAACCCTGGAGTATAGATTGCATCTCAGAGTGAGTCCTACATGAGACCATGGAGCTGGCTTCTATCCTTTTGCACCAAGCAGTCATTAGTTAAAAGCCTGTCCACAGGATACAAACACTCAGGCATTTTTAGATCTTTGCATGTCCAAGAAAAGAAGCTCTAGTTGGTAGCCAAAAAACAGTTCTTCCAAAGGAGCTATATAACAAGTTAGAAGCAACTGCACACAGAAGCCAAAGGGTGCACAGAGATGGTAAATGGGATCCAAGGGATCTATATGGAGCCCCAACAATGTCTGCTGCAACTTGTTAGAGAGGATCTGTAAGGAGATTAGAGTGACTGTCGTAGGAAGAGGGACAGAGATGGATGTAAGCCTAGGATGGGAAATAAAGAAAGGCCAACTATGTAGGATTGAGCAGGCTATGGTGTGGAGTTGACATTTTATTCCACAAACAAATGGAATCCAATACAGAAAATGACACAAACAGATTTGTATTTTGAAAAACATCTGTGCTGATTATATAGAGACTGGTTTAGAAAGACAACAGAGCCAAGGTTATTTTAGTCCACCAGAAAAGAGACGATGATAACCTGCATTAGAGTGGTTGCAGTGAGGAAAGATAAAAGTGGGCACACTTGAGAAATACTTGGGAGTGGAAAATTATGCACTTAATAATGGATTGCGTATGAATGTCAGGTAGATAGGGATAATACCCTTGACAAAAGGAAAAGGACCAGGTAACTTGACTTTAGCTTTAAATTCTGAGTCAAACCTTCTCCATCACCTCTGTGATTTCCAGGATATTGAGGAGCACAGATTAATTGTCAAGTTTGAAAAGTCCTTGTCATCAGCTTATTTACATGAATGTGAATTTTTAAATGTGTATTGATCATTGACTATGTAGAGTTTATGAATACAAACATGAATAGAGCACAACAAACCTTTTCCTCAAACATATACATATCAGACATGTATACACCTAGCTTAAAAAAAAAATCAGGAACCTTAGGATCGACATGCTGTCCCTTTCTATTTCTCAGTAGTGATGGGATAGGCCCATATACCCAGAGGAATTCAAGTTCCAGCATTAAGTCCTAAATCTTTCCAGTTTCACCTCACATACCACAAATGCCTCATTTCTTTCTCCATAAGTCAAGCATAATTATATCAGGGATATACAATCCATAAGATTTTACCATTGGTGAATAAAGTGCTCATATTTTACAATTATTATGTATCCTCTAAGATTAGACATTTCCTAGGGGACACAAAGATACTGAAGATACAAAATCTAATTAACCACAGAGCTTGTGCTTAAGGAACTTGCAATCTACCGAGTGATTTCCACCCACCATGCGGGGAATAAC
Organism: Rhinolophus hipposideros; assembly: GCF_964194185.1. Taxonomy (NCBI): domain Eukaryota; kingdom Metazoa; phylum Chordata; class Mammalia; order Chiroptera; family Rhinolophidae; genus Rhinolophus; species Rhinolophus hipposideros. Next base: position 27,774,501 of record NC_138052.1, on the reverse strand, counting down.
AATAAGGTGTGAAGAAGTGAGGGTGATAATCACAGGAAGTGGATTATGAGAATACTTCACCTTTGAGAACACTGTTGACGTGAGTTGTGTAGGTGAATTTGAACCACAGAAAGCTACTTGGTCAAGATGGTACTTTTTTTAAGCCTAAAGGATAAATATTTGATGGATATTCATAACCTAACTCCCATCTTCCTCTTTACTGGACTGAGAGAAGAGGATTGCATAACACCAGGTTTCAGAGAACATGCCACCTGCAAAAGAACTAGAGGTAGATCATCCAAGATGGGCAAGCTAGCGTTAGATAGCAAGCATATGTGTATTACACTGAGTACATGCGTATCATGCTAAGGAGTTTGGGTTTCATCAAAAAGGTGGAGACAATGAAGAATTTTTGAGTAGGGATGTTGAATATCTCCTTATACGTAAGAACAAATACTTTCCAAAGATAAATATTTAGGGGTCTTGAGGACAGTTAAGCAGGTTCTGCAATAATCAGTGTTAAATTATGAGGGCTTGACTAAGGTAGGTAGCCAAGCAAGTGTAGACTCAGAGAAACATCGGGGAGACATTTAGGAGAAGTATACCATTCTTCAATATGAGAGGTAAAGGAGATGCAGACATGGAAGAGGCCTTCTTATTTTCAGAATGAGATAACTCTTCTGGTTTATCAAGACTGAGAATCCATTTCATGAGCTTCTAGAATTTTTAGGGGAAATTTTTTTTCCCATTTTGAATATGTTGATTTCAAAAGGCAATGGTTATGGAAATGAAGTAGAAATACTCATAGTTGATTGAATACATTGGGCTGATCTCAGAAAAGAAGAGGTTAGAAAATGATTTGCCATCAGTGGAAGTAAAACTCTGGGCAAAGATAAGGCCATCCAGGGAAAATATGTAAAGAAAGCAAAAGAAGACGGCTGAGAAGAGAGCACAACTGTGCAAAGAATTGAGAACACAGAGGCTATATGCAAAGATTGAGAGAAACAGAGAAACAAAGAAAAGCAAAACACAATGTAGGCAAGGAACTGCATGGGAAAATGATACAGAAGGGGAGTGTGGTCATGAGGACGAAATGTTATAGGCAGATTAGCTAAGATAAAAAGTAAAACACACACAGAGTTTTTGGCAATATATTATTGGAAATATGTTGAAAACATTTTTAAAAAAATAAAGTAAATCAAGTTGCATTGCGTTTGAAAAGACTATAAAGATAGATGCCACCTTCATTTGTTTGAAATAAAGATGTTAAAGTGTGACTAGAGTGTCACATAATATCACAGGAGATTTTGTTTATTTTTGCATATTTGTTTTTCAAGTTAGATGTGTACCTTATATGTTACAGGTAACATGGTTCTAAAACACACAGTCAAGTATTAGAAGCAAGTGAGATTAGTTCATACATTGAGCTACAGGAGGAAGTAAGGAGTATATTATTCAGAACATAGGTAGAATGATTACTCTGGAACAGAAAATGAAATGCCTGCTCACTGAAATGTGAGAAAAGGTAAGGTGGGATTTTATGCAGATATATGTGGTTGGAGGGCAGCAATTTAAAAGAGTATCAGCTAATGGCTTCTAAATGATCTGTTGGAGACAACAGGGTAGCAGTGGTCTTGGGGAAGGGAGCTTGAAAAGAGCTACAGTCATGAATTTACACCTGTAGAGAATGGGAGAAGAAGCTGACCAAAGAAAAATAGGAAGATTTGCGGACCACCCTGGGGGTCAGCTTAGTCAGAGACAACAGACGTGTAGTGAACCAGTTTCCATGCTGTGAGTCCTCCCGATGAGCTAACCTGTGCTCCTCCTTCTGTAAGGTGCCAGGAAGCTTCCCAATCGCACATAAGCTACTATCCTTGCAGATCCCTTTACTTGAAACTTCTTTGCTCATTTCCACCCTGTTAAGAGCAGGTTTAGTTTTCCATGCTTCTCAAAGTCAAAATAAACTAACTGAATAAACAATCTGTGTTAGCAGGTCAATGACAAGGGAGCACAAGTGTTATTTGCTCTCTAGTGTACTGCGGGAGATAATATATTACACGTCTACTTAAGCTTCCTCACACCCCCAAACTAAAACATTAAGGGAAAAATATAGTGGTTTAGATGGAGATAATCTGCTTTTCATTTTCAGGCAGTGTTAATTCTCATTCTCTGGGGAGCTGAAGTTTCTGGTCTGTGTGTAGGAAATGGCAAAAGCAGAGGGGCACAACACACTACACTTCCATGGCCGCTCTCCCTTAATGATTTTAACTGCCTCTTATGACAGAAAACATTTGGGGGGGGCGGGAAACAAAACAAACAACAACAAAAAAACAGCTCTTAGTTTTCTTTACAGCTCATGGAAATTCACCAATGTAAAGTTAGTAAATGAGCCATAAACAGGTTTGAAGGACATACTGCTACCTACGTGATGCCAGACAAGTGGAGGCAGATTTTCATAGGAAGCGGGCGTGGGGCTGTATATTTTGGAAACATAATGCCAAACATCTGGATATTTGGATGTCAACTCATTGTCTAGCTTTGTACTGTTGGTAGAAATAGTGTGTTTTCGTAGATATAGTCACAGACTCTTTACCCATGACAGTTGGAGAACCTGTTCACAAGTGTTCTGATTCAGAGCGCCCTGGTTCTGCATTTCTACCAAGCTCCCTTGTAATGTGATGTTCGTTCTGCTGAGCCTCAGATCCCTCTCTGAGTGGCACGACTCCAGACCTACACTCTAGAATGGTATCTACTTGCTGCATGAGGCCATTTCCATTCCAATTGGTTGAATTAAATGAGATTTAAAAATGAGTTCCTCAGTTCCACGAACCACATTTCAAGTGCTCCATAGCCAAAGATAAACAGGACACATAAACAGGACATTTTCCATCATTGCACAGAGTTATATGGGACACTGCTGCTCTCGGTGCATTATCCTTCAACTTTGTCCATTCACAAATACTTGGAAAATTATTTGGATTTTGGTTGTAATTATATCTCACTTAAAATCACAGAAGAACTCCTGCAAAAGTGGAGTTCAAGGTTGAATACAGTACAGGAGATCACCGTTTTTTGGTGTAGCATTGTCCTTTGAAAACAGCCAAAGACACTGAGGTTTGCCTGAATAAGAATAGATATTTCAACAGTGATTAATTGTTGAGTTCTTACTGAATTCAATTAATATATTTAAATATAATTTATTTGTGTATATAGTTGACACATCATAGTGAAAACTCTGATACTGCTATCCTGATTTATCTTTTGTACTTTTGTTTTACATTACTACCCCTTACTCATTTTATCATTATTGTTTGTTATTGCTGTTGTCATTTCTGTTAGGTGTTGGTACACATACCTATTAGTGTTACTCTACTTAGATTGCTAAGCATCTAGAGGTCCCCAAATAAATAAACACATAAATAAGCAAATGCAAAGTCATACAATGCTTAATCAATGAGCTATCTAGATACTAAGTATTAAGCCAGATTACAAGTCCCGGTCTGACTCATTCCAGTTCTAGTTTAAATAAACCACAAGATCTCTCCAAGGTTCAGTTTCTTGACCTGTGAAGGCTATATGATTCACAAAGATTAAATGGAATAATAAATATAAATATATCTCTAATACTGCATTAACACTGTACATATACATTATTATTAGTGAATTATTTTTATGATCATTTAGAGTGGTGTTGCCAAAATATTTTAATATTAGTATTAGGTTAAAACCTAAAGTTCACTAGGAAGAATATTATCACTAAAATGTTTCATACCGTATAGACCTAGAGGTGCAATGACATAAAATTCAATAGGCCTCGTGAAAAAAAAGAAGAACCTTAAGATTTTAAATCTCACTTAAAAGCTTTTTCTGGCTGCTAAACCATTTTTATATAGTAATAATCCTTGCCAAATGCAGGCAGAAAAGTTTAATGCACATATGCAGACATATTCTATTTAGCAAGTATTTAGCAAGTTTGCACAATACTCTCAGTTTATACATTCATGAGTGTCAGAACAGTTGACCAGTACCATTTCTTCCTGCTAGTTTTATCAAGAACAAATTGCATTACACTAGTACCCATTTGTTTCTCTCTTCTCTCATTCTCTGCTTTCACAGACAACGTGTTGTAAAGTTTCTGTGCAGGTGATCTCCTGCCGAAGGTAAGTTTTCAGATCAGTACTCAGTTGCTGTAAATTTTGTTTATGAATGTATCCTTTTTAACATCATAGAAGAATGGATTTCAAGGTTGCATGTGGTATAGATCACAGTTTTGAGATCTTGCGCAAATTAATTGGTAGCACAGATCCACTGTTTATATAAACACACACGTATCCTCTCTTAGTTCCTCATGAACATGAGTATCAGAATTAAGTAGTCCATGCAGAAAGATCAGTTGCACAACTCGTACTTTCCTGAACATTATTTTTAGTGCCAACTAAAAGTTTTTCATGAACCATCAATGCGTTTGAGACATCATTCATTCTTAAGATTCAAACAAGTTTTAGCGAAAATGTTAGAAAACTTCTGCTTAAGAATGTTACGACCTTTTCTCTCTTTCCTCCCAGTTTTTATTTTTGTTTTGATTTGCTTTTGTAGTGTGTGTTTGAGTGTTGCTGGGTCTTTATATTGGGCATTTCACCTGTAAAGGGAGGCAGTGATCTAAAACTATAACAGGCATTTACATAGATAAGTTTGCCTATTTCTCTTGAATGCCCAATAGGCCCTTTTATAGCCCTTGATTTTCCTTCTATGCTTCTCTGGAGCTTTGATCAGAAGATGAGTCTGAACAGCATGTCTTATTCTTTTAACTAACACTTGATACAACCTAAAATGTCCAATCCTATGTATTTAAAAATTACATACAAAGATGTTTGTATAGGTTTCCACAAAATCTGGAATTTTCAAAAGTATGATAATTAAATTTTAATCTTTATAATTAAAAGAGTCAGCATTGAAGTTAAGCTTCCCAAAGGTGGATTGATCATTTTAATCCAAGGATTCAGTATATTGAATTTAAATCCAAGCTTGAAGATGGTTACTGCATTCATTATCATGGAGCTAAGTGTGGCCTTTGATATATTTAAGTCAAGTAAGTTTCAATATCTTTCCCAAATAGGAAGCAGAGCTCAGAAATTCTTGTGGGTAATTTGAGATTGGATATAGGACATAGGATATCTCTGTAGGCAGCAAGAGGAGATGGATGAGGAATCTGAAAGCAGGATGATAAAAGATGGGCTTCAAATGAACTCTGATTCTTTGATGTTTGAAATGCCTAGGATTGAGGTGCTAGGGAGGGGGATAAACTAGTCTCTCCTTCCATCCTCTGAACTCATTTTCTTTTCCAGAAAAAAAAAAAAAATATATATATATATATATATATATTCACCTGATTTCACCTTGTTTTGATCTCCATTTCATTGCTGCTGTGGTTGGAGTCACTCAACTCTGATTCTGAAGTCACAGCCATACCTCCTAGATTTGGTCGGTTGTCTTTCAGTGCGACCTCCTATTACATGATGATTGCTTGGTACCAGGTCTTGGCAAACAGTGCTTGCAGCATGTCTAGATACATCTGAATAAATATGGGGCTCTCCTGTCCTGTTTCCTGAGAGTGGAAGAGTAATGGTCAGATTCAGGTGTTTGATTAAGATGAGACATTATCCTAAGGCTTGGAGGGATGAAATGAGCTCAAATGGGGGAATGTAGGTAGAAGGCTTGCTTCACGGAGGGTAGACATATTTAAGATCCCTGGTAAGTGAATTTGGGTGGTGGATTACAATAAATGGGTAAGCAGGCAGATAGGCAGACAGACAGACAGAAAAATGTTGAGAAGTCCTGAAGGCTGGCATAGAGCATGTTAAAATTAGTAAAATTAGAATCACAACAATCTCATAATGACAGGTCCCTGAATTTCCAAGAAGAAAGGGTACACATTTGTAGTGCAAGTGCATTTCTCCTGTTCATTTTGAGGTGGGTAACCTGAAGATCCTGTAAGAGACTTCCAATTTTCAGAAATTTGGGTTTGTATCAGCTGCAGCAGACTTCCCTGTTTCATCTAGCTGCTTATACACTCCTAATAAACTGATTTTTAGTAGTTGAACTGGCTGAGTAAAAACGTAAGTTAAAAAAAAAAAAAGAAAACCTAGTAAGTATTTTTTCATGTAATCTAATATTAAAATTCTATAAATTCTCAAGAAAAATTATAGCAACTGTAGAAATTTAGGCAGCCACCTATTAGTGAAAAATGAAGAACTGAATACAATGTAATGTGGTTAATAATTTACACATTTCGAATTAGGGTATGACAGAAAAACCTAATGGAATTATATAAATGATGGTTTCATTTATTTTAAATCAAATTATTTTTAGATTTATGTTTTGACATTTTATTGACATTAGATTTTTATCTTAGTTGTTGACATTAGATAGTTTTCCTAACACTTTCCCCCTCTCCTTTCCACCACCCCCCTCCACACACACACAAAGAGGGAGATTTTATTATATTTTGATTTATTATATTTTGATTTGATATATTTTGAAGACTATAACCCTTTTAAAAGTTATACAATCATTTCATTTTGGGGGGAAAACACAACACAACAAAACACTTTTTGAATGGCATTTTTGCTCTTCACTTGAGAAACAATTTGAAAAGCAGTAAATAGAATTATTTAGGTACAAAACATTTCTCCACACCACTTGTTTGTTAATACAGGATTAAAGTGATCATGTAACTCATTGTTCAAAGTTAGACCCGTTGAGAATTATAGAAAAAGCATTGCTGAGAGAACTGGCCTACACTGGGACTGTCCAGGGCATCTGGGACATATGAGCACCCACTCTAGATGATTGCTTTTGAATACTCATCAATGGACTGAATATATAAGTATTTTATCTTCTCTGCTGTTCACTCTAAGAGTAAGGGAGACGTGGAGAAAGTTGTAGAGTGAGAAGCCTTTCAAAAACAACCAACTGATTTCAAAAATTTGGCTGACAGCTAATGTCCTATTTTTTGACTTTGCTCTTTTGTAACAATGATCCAGTTTAGGTAGTCTTTCTCCACATCAGAATATAAAGGGGCCCCTATTAAATGTTAAAGTTATCCTATTTTAGACTTAGAAAATCAGAATAACTGAGACTTGGGGATAAGGAGTCTGCATTTTTAACACATTACCCAGGTGATTCTCATGCACACAAGTGTTGGCTTGAGTAGAAAACAGGGATTTTTCCAACCTAGAATGTCTCTAAAATCAGAATCTGACTCTGTACATCACAGAGTCAATCAAGTCAAATTATTTACTACTTTTACTGTACTGCACATACATGTAAACGATGAAAATCCAACTACATTTAATGTGAAATTTTCAGACACACTGAAGTTTTGTTTCTGGATGATGGCTCTAGTAAGCTTGCATACTTTTTTACCCCCACCAAATGGAAGGGTTTAAGTGAATGAAGTCTTGCTACCAGGAAGGGTAGCCTTCATCCTGCTTTTACTTGTGCTCTCCTTACCGGCATCTGATCCTTATGCTAGGTGAGCCAACCCAGTCTATCTATCTGCTTTTTCTTAAGAAAACTAATATCTACTTGAATTCAAGGCAAATTGCCCAGGATTCCCCTTGATTTTTCTCAATCTGACTTTGAGAAAGATGTTACTGAAACAACAGTGAATGCCAAAGCATACATAGGATGCCAGGGTAGCAAGTAAGACTTCACTTGTGGATGGAGAAGACAAGCACGTCAATAACAGGGGTACAACCATTATATTTAGCCAGGAATGCTTCCACAATTGGTAACTGAATCCATAACTACGGTATCCCTTCATACCACTCCTGTAGCACCCCCAAAGAACTGTATGAAGAACAGGAGTAGTAGTACTTTTGAGCATGCCTGGAAAAAACATGCAACTATTAAAACCCGTCTTCTTCACTGTAGCCTCCCAGTTCCAGGTATGTGGTCTCTCATGCTGTTCCTTATTATTTGTTCCGCTTAGCTTTTTCATCCAAGACTTTATGGGGCAGGCATCATGCTATCTGCTGACAGAGATGCAATGAATCATATATTGTGGTTGCTCCTATGAAGGATATTATAATCTGATTTACCCTTTAAGATTAGATACATACAACAATATTTAGTCAGTCGCACACATGCAAACAGCCCTACTTAGCACTGTGATGAAGAAAATCAGTAATATGAAGTGGTCCAGGTAGAATTTTTCTTTGTGGATTCTAAGGAGTGAGAATCCCCTTGCAACTGAGATGCCTGAGGAAGACCTCAAATTGAAGAGGGGTCATATGTAGGAGCATTGAAAGATGATAGGATTTAGACAGATAGAGGGGGATTTTAATTAGGGTGTATTTTAATTTTAATAAAGATTATAATACTAAAAGGAAAGGGCTTAGATTTAGCAGAATATCAAGAATTTACCACTGAAAAACTATTTCAGAGACCACTCAGCCTTTCTTACCTCCCAACAATTTCCATTAATCTTTTTCAGTGCCTGGATAAAGAGTGACCCCTATCTGGATTCTGAGATCCAAAGTCTCTTATAATGACATTCCTTTATGTATTTCTACTATGGCTAGCATGGCATCTTCCACGTAGTTGGGAGATATTTATAATCAGAATAAATCTATAATGATTTACTATTAAAACATTTCTCAAATGTTAACGAGCATATGAACTACGTGGAGATCTTATAAAAATGCAAATTCTGATAGTAGGTGTAGGATGGGGCCTACAGGTCTGCATTCTAACAAGTTGCTGGATGAACCAGATGGTGCTAGGCCACAAATCACAATTTGAATAGAAAATTCCCACACTTATAATTCAAAACATCGAATCTTCATAATGTTATTCTGTGTTTTTATTCAGCTTTTCACTTACACAGTTCCCTGTTCACCAATTAGTGTTTAAGTTCTTTTATGAAAGAGCTCATCACTCTTCTCAAAGAAAAAAAAAATCACTTAATTTAGTGTTAAGCACATGTAAAAATATCTCACTTATATACTTATATAAGAAATATCACCGATTGAAGAAACAAAATAATTTTAAAAGAATAAATATGAAAGTAATTTTGACAGGCTAGTTACAAGACCTTAGTGCTACTTCCAATTCTGATTGATTTTTAAAAAAATTTTTTATTAAAATATAGCTAACACAATATTATTAGTATAATTGTTTCAGGTGTACACCATAATTAGTTATTCAACATTATATGATTAAAGAAGTGATCACCATGATAAGTCCAGCAACCATTAGACACTGTACCACGCTATCAAAATATTATTGACTGTATTCCCTGTGCTGTACATTACATCCCCACAATTTATTTTATACCTGAAACTTTGAACCTCTTATTCCCTTTCACATTTTTCCCCACTGTAATTTTTCAATTACAGTTGACATTCAATATTATTTTATATTAATTTCAGTTGTACAGCATAGTGGTTAAACATTTACGTAATTTAAGCACTGATCCTCTTAACTAGTCTAGTACCCACCTGGCATTAGTTATTACCATCTTATTGACTATATCCCCTATGCTTTACTTCATATCCCCATGACTGTTTTGTAAGTACCAATTCATACTTTTTAATTCCTTCACCTTTATAACCCTGGCCCCTAAATCCTCTTTCATCCATTACCCTGATAAATCTAGTACCCCCATCTGACATCATACATAGTTATTTCCATATTATTGACTATTTTCCTTATGCTTTACTTTACATCCTCATGACTATATTATAACTCCCAATTTGTACTTCTTAATCCCTTCGTCTTTTTCACCCATCCCACAAACCCACTCCTATCAGGCAGCCATCAAAATGTTCTCTGTATCTATGAATTTGTTTCTGTTTTGTTTGTTTATTTTGTTCTCTGGAGTCCACTTATATGTGAAACTATTTGACATTTGTGTTTCACTGTCTTACTTACTACACTCAGCACAACACCCTCTAGGTCTGTTCATGGTTCAGATGGCAAAATTTTATTATTTTTGATGGCTGAGTAATATTCCATTGTATATATGTCCCACATCTTTAGCCATAAAATAACTTTTTCTATCCCTTTACTTTCAGTCTGTGTGTTTCTTTTGATCTGAAGTGAATCTTTTGTAGGCAGCATGTGTAAGGATATTGCTTTCTTATCCATTTAGCCACCTTATATCTTTTGATTGGAGCATTTAATCAAATTTCATTTAAAATAATTGTTGATAGATGTGCAATTATTATCATTTTAATATATATGTATATACATATATACATACATATATAGATGTGTGTATATATATATATTTCATCTTAAATAAGTCACCCTAAGATCCCTTGTGATATGTTTTGATGGTAATGAACTTCTTTAGCTTTTTTTTTTTTTTCCTGAGAATTTCTTTATACGTCCTTCGATTCTAAATGATAGCTTTGCTGGGTGGAGTAATCATGGTTGTAGGTTTTGTTTTTTCATCACTTTGAATATTTCCTGCTACTCTCTGCTGGCCTGCAAAGTTTCTGTTGACAAGTCAGTCTTATGGGAGCTCTCTTGTAAATAGTAACTAACTGCTTTTCTCTCGCTGCTTTTAAGGTTCTCTCTTTAACCTGTGGCATTTTAATTATGACGTGTCTTGTTATGGGCCTCTTTGGGTTCATCTTGGTTGGGACTCTCTGCACTTCCTGGGCTTGTATATCTATTTCCTCACCAGGTTAGGGTAGTTCTCCATCATTATGTCATCAATAGGTTTTTAATTCCTTGCACTCTCTCTTCTCATTCTGATAACCTTATCATGCAAATGTTGGTATACTTGCTGTTGGTATACTTGCTGTTTAAGGGACCCACAGGCCCCTTAAACTCTCCTTATTTTTTGGATTCTTTTTGCTGTTCTGACTGCATGTTTTCTGCTATGTTATCTTCTAAATTGCTGATTCAATCCTCTGCTTCAGCTAATCTACTGTTGATTCCCTCTGATCTAGTCTTCATTTAATTTATTGTATTCTTTATTTCTGACTGGTTCTTTTTTAGGTTTTCTATCTCCAATTTTATGTTTCCTATTTCTTTGTTGAAGTTCTCTCTGAGATCATTGATCATCTTTACAACTAGTGTTTGGAACTCTGCATCTGATAGATTGCTTTGCTCCATTTTGTTTAGTTCTTTGTTTGGAGTTTTGTTCCGTTCTTTCATTTGGGAACTGTTTCTTTGTCTCCTCATTTTGGCTGCTTCCCTATGTTTGTTTCTATGCAGGGCTGCTATGCCTCTCAATCTTAGTAGAGTGGCCTGATGTAGTAGGTGTCCTGTGGGGCCCAGTGGCACGGTCTCCCTGGTCACCAGAGCCAGGTGCTCCAAGTATGTCCCTTGTGTAAATTGTATGTGCACTCCTGTTGTAGTTGAGATTTGATTCCTGTTTGCATGTCAGTTGGAGGGGTTGACCTTCAGGCTGATTTGTTGTGAGGACTGATTGTGACCACAGTGTAAGAGCTATTGTTGAAGGGCTGACCCTATAGAGCAGAGTTTGCTTTCTAAGTGCTCTGGTGCCTGGACAATCTTCCTTTTGGGTGTGTCGTCCTTGGAGTGGCTGGGTTATGCTCTCGCACAGTCCAAAGCTGGCCACTGGGTCTGCCACCCACAAGATTTCCTGGGAGGGACCTGCTGCAGGCCGAGTTCAGTTGCAGTGTGTGCCCTGCCCAGGGCAACTTGGCATAAGCCACAAAGCAACCCAGATATGGCTGCCACCCCTGGTGTGCTTGGTGGTGCCTTAAGATGTCAAGCCACAAACCAAGGCTGGCTGCTGCTAGTGGCGGGCTTAGGGCTTCTCAGGACCTGCTGAAGACAGGTGCTGCTTATTTGAGTTCTGTGAAACTTTGAGAGACTTTATGAATGTCCACAGTATGAGCCAAGGGAGACAATTTATAGAGAAAATCCACTGGAAGTAGCTTGGGTGTGCCTGAAAGTTGGGTCGGGTGTTGTCTCATGGAATCACATCAGGGTAGGGCTGATGAAAGGTGATAGCCATTTGGGTGGAGACTCAGATATGGTGTTTGCCTGCATCTGCACAAGTGGAAGGGGAGGGAGTGCCCAATAAAGAAACAATGGTTTCCATCAGCTCCTCCCTCTGGGGGAAGACTTCCCCTCCATCCCTCACAGAGAAGCCAACAATTCAGTTCCTCCCCCTGTGCCCCTGGCAACTTTGGAGCTGCTGCCCCAGCACTGGAGCTCAGAGTGAGCAAGTCTGTCCACTAGTGAGTCCATTTAAGGTCCCTTTAGGAGGAGCACCTGGGGCTTCAGTCACCCTCTGTCCCGCTCAACCTCGATCTCCTCTGGTTTTCAAATAAGAAATTATGGGGATTTCTCTTCTTGACACTGAAACCCTGGGCTGTGGAGGGGCTGGAACCCCTCACTTCTTATGAGGGGACCGCTGCAGCTGAGATATGCCTCCCTATTTTTAATGGTCACAAGCATTTGTGGGACTGGCCTGCTCTGCCTCTCTGCCCCTCCTACCAGTCTCGAGGTGGCTTTTTCTGTATGATCATAGTTGTAGGGCTTTGGTTCAGCTAGACTTCAGGTGATTCTCAGCAATGGTTGTGCTGCTGTTTACTTGTAATTGATGTGGTCCTGAGAGGAGCATATTTTATTATAGGTCTTTGTCTCTTACTGTTCTTAATGTAAAGCTTGACTTACCAAAAATACATAATTTTCTATTCCATTTAAGGATCAGTTTTATAAAGAGAGTTACATCTGCATTTCAAAAAGATTGAATATTGGAATAATTTAAGTGTGGTAATAATGAAATAGATAACGTAAATGTATTTTAGGGTTATAACAGAGCTTGGAAAGATGACTTTTATGTAATAGTGATTTTTAAAGAACATCTTCATGGCAGCACAGGGTAAAGAAATTCCACCTTTCTTTTAACATATTTTCTATATTGTCAACCCATTTTCCCTCAATTTGTACTTTGGTTCTTTTCAGCATGTTGCATATTCTAAGTTCCAGCCCTTCTCCCTGTGGGTGCTCAATATGCATCTGATGATGATACTTACAGTGATTGCCTTGTGGGGGGAGGAAGTGCTAATTTGTTCTGACATCCCCAGATTTGAACCTAATGAAATAAAATTGTAGACTAGAGTGGGTTAAGCTCTCTGGTGCTTTTCCTCTCAGAACTAGGGTAGTTTCCTTTTGCATGATTGAAATCATGCCTATGTCATCCTCTTAATGTCTGTAGTATAGTGCTTAATGGCTTCATCAGGATATATCATTTCTTTAGCACAGAGCTGCCAGTGGAACGCAAATCATTTAGAGAGAGAAATTGTTAGAGAACGATAGGGTACAGTGGCTGAAGGATCACAGTGAAAAGTAAGGATCGTAGAGAAAAGCCTTAAGTGTTTGGAAAATGAAGAAAAATTCAGTGGCAGCATATTAAAAGTTTTAAGTCAAAGATGGGATCTATAGGAAATCTTCATATGGCTACATTCACATCAGATTACAGATAGCATTTATTACTAACAAAACAACCTCTATATTTTACTTATTTACCTTTATGATTATTTATTATGACCAATGAAATAAAAGCTCAGTGCCCCTGGAGAGTTAGTTTATTTGTCCAGTCTGAAACCTTAGGAATCAGAACAGTGCCTAGATTAGAACACTGTTTGTTAAAAAATAAATAAATAAATAAAAAGGAAGAAGGAAGGAAGGAAGGAAGGAAGGAAGGAAGGAAGGAAGGAAGGAAGGAAGGAAGGAAGGAAGGAAGAAAGAAAGAAAGAAAGAAAGAAAGAAAGAAAGAAAGAAAGAAAGAAAGAAAGAAAGAAAGAAAGAAAGAAAGAAAGAAAGAAAGAAAGAAAACCAAAACCGAATAAAAAGAATCCTGAAATCTGCATAAGAAAAAAAACGGGAGGGGGTGGAATCATCATGAAGTATATCAAGATTAACTCATAAAATAAAAATCCATATCCTCAAAGGATATTTTAAATGTTCTCTCTTTCTAAGAGCTGCAGGGAATTTGAAATAGATTGCTTTTTCCTTTTTTTCCTAAATATTTTCAATGTTCCTATATCTTACTAGATAATGCACCATTTAATATACCTGTATGTTACATCCTCATGGAATCTGCCTGTGTTTGAGATAAAATCAAGATCATACATAAAAAACCAAGAGTCAACATTTTTGAAATAATGAAAATAAAATTTTCCAGGACATGTTCAAATGTATTTATGAATGTCTACAGGCCACGTATCTTCTCATAAACAAACTAGATTAATATAGATTATAATTGAACGCTTTGGACAGCCGCTTGGCACAAAAAGGAATAGAAGTTGAAGATATAATAGCATGGAGAAAGACTTTGCAGAAAGAATCGTTGGGGCACACACTTAACTGATGACCACATCAGTTAATACACTTAAAATGCCCACCCTGTTCACCCTAATCTTTTGCTCCTGAAATCAATGAGCATCTGCTATGGATGAGTGCGCCTTAGGACAGAGTTGCTAACCTATTCATCCTGTTTTGAGAGTGGTGCTTCTTGGAGCTCCTTGTGGAATGCTATCACATGGAGAGGAGCGTGGACTGCAGAACGTGGGGTTAAGCACTTGGATTTCTTTAGCTGTTTGGACTATTTCTGTTTTACTTAGTAATATGAGATTACAAAGGCAGGCCTTGCTTGAATATAGTGTTTGAGTTTAAAACTGATGGTGTGTAAAAACTCACAAGAAAAAATATTCTTGTCAAGTTTGGGGGGATGTCTTCAGATCAATAAATGTTTAACATGTATTAGCTATTGTGTTAATAATTTGTAAAATGAAGTTTTGAGAAATATGCCAGACTGTTCTGGAATAATAAATTGTTCATCAACAAAATACAAATTTATAATTTATCAGTTTGAAAATATACATTGAAAAACAGAAGTGGTGATTTGCACCCAGGATTTAAAATTTTGCACAATAAGCAATTAGCACTCCCCATTCTATGTCATATTAATCAAAGTCAACAAATATTTAACTTGTATTTCTGTGTGTCACGCCAAGAGGATGCCACGTAATTCATTCATAATTCATTCATCCACTCAATAACTCAACATAATTCTTATCTTTTCAGAGTGTAGTTACAAAGGTAACTCAAAAGTGAATAAAACCCAAGACTGTCTCCAAGGAGCTGCCCATGTAACGGAAAAATATAGCATAAATCATTTATATAAACCCATAAACAAATGGATACAGTACCATTTGAAAAGGACAATAATCTAAATTTATCAAAACTGCTATTAGAGAACAAAGGAAGATAAAGCTAATTTTCCTTGTGAGATGTCATGAGGCTTTGCAAGATAGAAAGTCTTATAATTCAGCTAATCTTGGAAGAATAAGTAGGGTTTACAATTTATGAAGAAAAGGGAACACTATGTTCAGTAAAATGGAAGCACAAACAGTGGCATCAGGATGAAATGTATTCTCAAGGTAAAGATGGGAAACAAACTACATTGGGATCTTCTATATTTCAATTTTATTCTGAATATTATGGAGAGGTATTGTTAAAGCAATAAAAATCTGGCAAACGTGTTTATGATGACTAGTTCAGAGGGCTATATAATGAGTAAAGACAGGGCCTAACCTGCGACTACTGAAATCGTGATGTGCATGTGGGACAGAAAAAATAAATCAGATTTGGGATTGAGACAAACTGGTAACAGTGAAAACAATTACCATAAACTGGTAATCAACGAAGATGAGAGTGTTTCTGAAATGTTTTGTTGATTGAGAAAATGACAGTATCAACAACTGAGATAGGGACTAGAGAAAGGAGAACAGTTTTGGGGAGTGATAATTTATCATTATTGTGCTTTAGGATGTGATAACTTGGAAGTACCTTCTGACATTCAGGGATGTTAACTGGAAAAAAGAAGCACAGCTCAGAAGAGATCACAAAAGCAGTGGTGTTGGCAGAGATGAGATGTGTGTATTGGGGTGACTCTGGCCTTTACTGACAATAGAAATCATGGAAATAAATTAGTTTTTTTCTGGAAAAAAAAACAGAATGAATAAAAGACAGGTTTATGTAGAAATTCTAAGGAATATTAACATTAAAGAAATGAAGATTGGAAAACATATAGAGAATAGTATTAAAATGATAAAGGCTATGTGAAGAACAAAGGAAATTTTATTGAGCATCTAGTATATGAGCTCTGACAAGTCCGTGCACTCACCACCGTGTGCTTACACTGGCAGCACTGTACAAACGGCTCGGTAAGATTTCATAACCTTGGAATATCAATATCTCACAGCTGTGTTCATGTCAACGTGTTACAGTGTCTTGCTGAGTGGTATTCATTATTGTTGTTGCGTGATTTGTGTCCTGTCACGAGAATGTCTGAGCTTGAATTAGTCCAGCAAACAAACATTCAATTTCTTGTTAAACGTGGCAGAGTGGAAGTGAAATCACGGACATGTTAGTCCAATTGATGGGGATAATGCCATGAAGAAAACGGCAGCGTACAAATGGATTGCACATTTTTCTGAGGGGAGAGAACATTTCACTGATGAAGACAAGTTAGGGCAGACAATAAAGATCAGAACTGATGAAAACATTGCAAAAATTTGTTGAATTGTACATCAAAATCATCAGCTGACTATAAGAAGCATAGCAGACCAAGTAAACATCCATAGAGAAACAGGAAAATGTCTTTTTTTTAAATTAAAATTTATTGGGGTACAATTGTTAGTAAAGTTACATACATTTCAGGTGTACAATTCTGTATTACATCATCTATAAATCAATCTTAACTGAAAATCTTGGCGTGAGAAAGTTGTGTGCAAAAACAGTCCTGAAGGATCTCACTGATAAACAAAAGTTAAGAAAAGTCAAAGTTTGCCAAGACCTTTTGGAGAGGCAAGACAATGTTTTGGGCCATGTTATCACTGGTGAGGACAAATGGTTGTACCAACACAACCCTGAAACAAGCATCAAAGTGTACAATGGAAGTCAGCCAATTTTCCACAACCAAAACACTCCATCAATCCAAATCAAGATTCAAAACGATGTTGCTAAACTTTTTTGATATCAGACGGATTATTCATTATGAATTTGTACCAAATGGACAAACAGTTAGCCAAGTTTACTCTTTAGAAGTACTGAAAAGGCTACGTGAAAAAATTAGACGACCTGAACTTTTTGCCAACATTTCATGCCTCTTGCATCACGACAATGTACCAACTCACACAACACTGTCTATGAGGGACTGTTTAGCCAGAAAACAAATAACTGTATTGGAACACCCTCCCTACTCACCTCATCTGGCCCCCAATGACTTCTTTCTTTCCTCGAAGATAAAGGAAATATTGAAAGGAAGACATTTTGATGACATGACATTCAGTACATCAAGGGTAATACGATGACAGCTCTGGTGACCATTCCTGTAAATTCCAAAATTCCTTTGAAGGGTGGACTAGGCACTGCCGTTGGTGCATAGCTTCCCAAGTGGAGTATTTTGAAGGTGACTGTAGTGATATTCAGCAATGAGGTGTTTAGCACTTTTTCAAGGATTAGTTGGCGAATGTAATTGTCAAACCTCATATGTGAATATACACATTTTCATTCAATCTAAACACCAAGCACGTCTACAGAGCAATGTTTAATATTATTTCACTCATAAAAAGCAACTGTCGCTCTGAGTACATCAGCAATTTACCTAATATCATTTAACTAGGAAATTTTAGAACTGATGTTTAAACCTGTATCTTTATGACTCTAAAACTCATACTTGTAATATTCCAAATTAAAAGTCACTTTGACAGTCAATAATCAAAAATTGTGTCAAGTATAAAAGTTTTATATCATTTATTTCTGCTGCTGGAAATAATATCTTGCCTGTACATCATTAAATAAAACAAAAGCAATGTTGAAAAACCTTTTGAGCAATTAAACAACGTATTTTCCTAGATACTAAAACAAAAATTCACCAAAATATTTGAGTCAGGTGTCAGTGTAGAAACATTTTTTAGATATATTATTCACTTTTCAGTAGGTACTTTTTTTGCTAATCTCTTTTTATCTTTGGAAACTTACAATTTCCTCCAGATATATCCTGAAAACAAATATGAGATTTTATTAGAAACACATTAGAAAATAAAGTAATAGGGCTTGTAAATCTTCCTAAGACTTAATTATATATTCAGAAGGAATAGTAATAACTATACTATGTAATGGTATTTAATACATATTTTATAATGGTTTCACTTTTCCTATAAATGATTAATACTTGACAGTGAAATCTGCCTTATAACTCCTTCCGGTATGGTTTGCACACAATCTTACTTTATATTTCAGCTCTTTTTATAAAATTATGATGGATATGACTTGCTGACACTCATAATTCTTATTATGTCAACATTTTTGTTTACATGTCAACATTTCTCAAAATTCCCTAAATGAAACGATGTGCAAAGCAAATGTTATCAATTTTTTATTGAAAAAAAATTATATGCAAAGTATTTTTACAGTTTGATTCTTTTGTTATTTAAATAAGAAATGTAATTATTTTTGTCAAGAATAAAGAGTTACTTTGTGACTTTGTGTCCTGTTGTGCTAAAAAAAAAAGAGGAACTTGCTCATCACCCAGGTGCTTGTTAGGACTTTAGTTTCTGCATCTTCACAAGAATTATTGAGGGAAATAAAGATACTCATACAATTTGTAAATGATCTTGGGATAAAGCAATGTGTGCTTTCTAAATATAGAATACACTAGGAATAGAATTAATGGTTGTAAAACACAATTGACATCTTGCTCCAATTCTTCAGTGTCTGATATTAGAATCATTCAAATTTCAAATGGCCTTGATTTGAGGCACAAAATATGATGTCAGAAGACAAGTAAGTAGTCGGGTAGATGAAGTCTTAACAGCTAACGAGGCTGCTGTGTTGCAAATAATTTTTCCAAGGGATGGCAAATGTTTCTGAAGTTAACAATTGAAACGAAAATACACTGTCAATAAAAGGCAGATAAAATAAACACAGAGATCTTATGCAGTCCTAGGAGAATTGTTTTTGAATAAAATGCTTTGCATGATCTTCCCAAGTTGTCAGCAGCCCTTTGAAATATAAAGTCAGTGCATTTGGAGCAATTGTTTATGTGATGGTACTGGTTGGTAGACGATTCTAAAACTCCATCCAGCTGTTAATTTTGCACAGCTAGTCACAAAGTGTTCAAGTTTTACAATGAATGATACTTCCAAAACACTGTAACATGAGAGATTCCTTATAAAGCATTATAATTCTCTGCATATTGAAATAGTTGCGCCCTTAATTTATGTTTCACTTATGATGCATTTTTCCATCAGTACATTGTTTGACATGATCACATAATATTCACTACCTATTGCTAATGGATAATACTGTTTACTAATAAAAAGAAATGTTAAAATTTTGACAGGACACTGAATTGATTGAAAGTTCCTCTAAAATGGGGAAAAAAACTGCTTTTAAATACATTATTGAAATTGAATTGGGGAAATCTACAAGATCATCTCAAAAGAGACCAATTTTAGATTCTACAGAATATAGAAGTTACGGAAAATAAGGAATCAGACAAATATGTCGTTGTATTTGTGGAGCTTAATTTCTGGTAGCAGAGGCAGACCAAAATTAAATAAACATGCATTAAAAATGAGATAGATTCGAAATTATAGAGATGGAGAACAGATTAGTGATTACCAAGAGTTAGGGATGGTGTTAGGGGTGGTAAGATGGTACGTGTGACTATAACGGAGTGTCATGAGGGAGATCTTTATTGTGAAGGAGTAAGTCAGTATCTTGATAACTGTGGGGTTACATAAGTCTATACTTGTAACAAACGGCATAAAACTATACACACATCATAGCGATGTCATGGTTTTGATATTATAGCATTCTTTTATAAGATATGCCCATGAGATAAAGTGAGTAAAAAACACTGGGATCTTTCTGTACTTTTTTGCAACTTCCTATGAATCTATAATTATTTTAAATTAAAAAAAAAGTTAAAAAATAAGGTTGATTGATTGGTGGACAGATAGATATTTGAAAAGTCACTTAGGGTGGCCTTTATTTCGTAGGTTAAGAAATTAAGTCTTACCAAAATTATTTAGCATATTTTGCATAGTTCGAAGTTATTACATATGGCTTTAAATTTTTCCAAAAATATTAGATTCACAAATTATCCATTAATTTCATTTTCACTAGCCTAGTCATGTACCATTATTATTCTCCACGTCATCACCCTTAAAATAAAGGTAACTATTTAGGAAAAACGTATCATATTTCTCATGACAAACACAGTGTCATTTAATTCAAACAAAAGGCAATAATAAATGGAGGCAAAGCATAGCACTGCCAAATCCTGATTATTCAAGGGAAGACATAGGCATGGTGTTTCATATGGCAGATAACCTAAAAATCATTCCTTTATTCTAAACCTCTTTAATTCAGACTAAGCAAGAGGAAGAAAAGTGTGAACTACAGAATATTTTTAATGAAATATGTCTGAAGAGTTTCACAGAACTTTAATTGATTTGTTTCAATCACAAAATCTTTCTAAAGAGACCCACATAATATTATGCATATAACAAATGCCAGCAGTCTACTTCATTTCAAGAAATTCATTTGTTCACCTCAAACATTATTTGAAATGATATTTAATCTATTCTCTCTTTATTAATCCCCACCCTCCATCAAATTACTCATGTCAAAAGGTTGAAAGAAAGTTCTAGTAGTGGAAACAAACTGGGTGTTTATTTATGCAGGTTAAGTAATCATAATAAAATGTAAAATAGTGCCTAAAATACTAAAAAGCTATCAAGAAGAAATGATGAATGCATATCATGTAAACAATTAAGGCATTTAGAGATGAGAAGGCAGAAGCTGCATAAAGTATAATTGTCGCCATGACATCGGTCGAAGGGCAATGATAGAATGGGAGATTGTTTCCAGTCAACTACCAGTTCCGCCATCATTTCTTAGATGTTGTAGACATGCTGTGAAAGCCTGGATTTACTTAGCTGTATCTACTGTGTGGCAAGAAACGTGGAACTGTCATCTAGCTTGCCTTTCACAAGTGAATACAAACATTTGCAGTTCAATTATTGTTTTTATACTCCTTGGAAAATTTCTGTGGATACAGTGAATCTGTGAGTGACTGTGAGAATAATTTCAACACAGAACCTACAATTTTATGGATGACTAGCTGATTGGGTTTCTTTTATGATCACATGGAAATATGCACATATTATAACATATTTTATTACATTTATTGCTAGAATCCCAAATGCATAATGAATCATTCTTCCTTTATGGTAGGTGCAATAGAATGGCTTTCGACTTTCCCTATTTCTTTCTAGTTTCCCTTGTTTACTAAAGATTTCTGGAGGGTAAAATCTACATTTCCTAATTTCTCTTTCAGCTGGGTCTGAATAGAAATAGGTCCTTTCCATCAATAGACTCCCATGAGATTTTATTTGAAACTGAGTAAAGTGGGAGTATCTATAGAGGGTGCCAAAAAAATAGTATACACATTTTAAGAAAGGAAAAAACTTAAAATTGTAATACTCAATATACACCGATAACAAAAGATGAATACAAGTCACGTTTGACTTCTGCAATTACAAGAGGTGATCAAAGTGGTTACCATCAGCGTCCAGACACTTCTGATTACAGCAAACTACTGCTTGAGCAACATTGACCAAAGTGTCCACTTACATACATATTTTGGCACCCCCTGTATTTTTGGATTGTATGATGTGACTCTGGAGCCAAGAGCATAATTAGCAGCTTTGTGATCCCTCGGTCACAGCTTCTGTAGTGTGTTCCTACAGCCAAGAGTTTCAGCTGAAAATCTTTGATTCTCTAGCTTCCTCATTGTGGCCGAAGTATCAGTTCTTCTAGGGAACAATTTCAGCCAAGGAGTTGTGGGGATCTGTTCCATAGACTTGGGTTATAGCCTGCCCTTCTATTTCTTACAGTGATTTTGTAAATACCTAATTGCCTGGATTTTATGATTTTCGATTAAAATAGTGACAGTATGTTTAGAATCTGCAATTGAAGTTTTGTTGATACAATATTCGGCACAGAAATGACTGCAGATATAAAGCTCTTCAGGAATTACTTATTTGGAATTGGTTACCTGGCCTGGTTGTGTTTGAAGGCGTTAGAGGATGGGATACTAATTGTTTATGACACTCAGAGGCAAAAGGTAGTTAAATTAGTATGAGTGGTCATCTTTTGAAATTATTGCCTCCAAGGACCAAGTAACAGAGGCAAAAACAATATGATGGGAAAAAGGATTATATGGACCATGTGATTGGTAGCTTATTTCTGACTACACTGCAAAACAAGCATAAAGAAAGTGACATATTCACATACTTAAATTATGGGTTTCAAAGAATTTTAGAAAATTTAGGTTTTCTAAGACTTCTCTAAAATAACATTTGTATCTTGTATTCCCAGCATTAATGTAGTCAAAAATTAGACGCAAAGTCTGATTCTATTGGTTAATGAAAAAAAATTGTAGATTGAATTCACTCATTAAGTTTCTACAGAAAAAGAAAGTAAGGACAGTGCTTGGAAAGAGAGGCATTCCAAGATTTAGATTGATAGCAACTGGGAGCATTCAGATCACTAAACTTATATATTACTACACACAGATCCATGAAAAGCCCTGAGGCTGAAAATCTGTCTCTGTAAGTAGAAAGCACAGAATGGCCGCAGAAAGCAGCATGCCAGTTCAGTCTGGCAATTAACAGAGTTTATTAAGAGAAACTTACATATTAGTCACGTCCTGGGTGGTTGCAAGATAAAATGAATATCCTCTGTGCTGCTTGGCAGGTGCCAAAGAATTATATAGGATAAAAGGTGGGAATAGTCACAGCTACTAGCATGTGAATGCTACCAGGTATGGGAAGTTACTTTCCATGCTTGACCTGGTCAGGGCAATGGCCTATTCCAGGAACCAACACATATTAGGAAATAGGGGAGGAGTATTGATTTATGTCAAAAGAAAACATTGATTACTATCAGACAGTCTCTCAGAGGGCTCATGGAAATCAGTCTGCACCTTCTGGTCCAGGTCCAACTCAAGGGTCAGAAAGCAGTCACGTCACAGAATAGGCTCTTCCCCACAGTGTACTGAACCCAAAAGTGGTCTGAGCTTTCTGTGCTAACAATCCTATCATATCTTCCCCTGTCTAATGAAGCTGGCCCTACTGTACGTGAATAGCTAATTCTGATTGCACTTGAGCTGTGCCTTATAACAAGGTACCAGTCCTCCTCATGCCACACCTGTACCACTCCCATTTGTACCTAGATCTACAAGTCAGTTCTCTGCAGGTTATAGTGTCCAAATACTAAGTAAAACTTGGGAAGAGAAAGCTTATTCATCAAAAGAATTGCAAGACTGCGCTTATTTATATTAGAACAAAACAAGTGAATATGTACAGAATGAAATGGCCCGAGAGGGAAGAATGTACTTTTAGATTGGGCTGCATTCACCCCTATGGATTCAGTACGCTAACTCGTATGAAAACTGATTCTCAAAGGTGGCCTGTGATGAATGAAGGTGACATGACTGAAATTCCATGGTATAATGTAAACAGAATTATGGAAATAGCTTTGAGCAGATTTCTCATGTGTGTTCATTTTTCTGTCCTTCTAACCATGGGCTGTTAGCGGACTTAAAGGACATTCCTTTCACCAAAGCACTGAGTAGAGCACCAGCATTCTTGAAAAGCACATGACCTTCATAGGCTACCGAGGAAGGTAGGAAATGTGGCTATTGACAGAAAAGCTCTTATTCCAATGAAAATGATGGGACCTGAGGGTGACAGCCACTAAATAACAAGACGAGTTTCAAAAGCCAGTTCCGGGAGTTTGCCCAACAAGTAGCAGGGTAAAGTGGTAACAGAATTGCTTGACTTGAATGTACCTTTAGTAATGGCTAACTGATCATGAATTCCTTAATGAAGAAAAAGAAGCAGCCATCCAAAGGCATAACTTGGTCAGTATAACAAAACAACCCTCAATCTGGTGACCACACACCAGAATTAAATCATGGTAGCAAACCATAGCTAAGTCCTAATTCTCAGATCTAAGTGACGTTATAGAGACAGAGCCCTTCATATTAAGGCCAGATCAGCTTCCCACGAGAAAGGACCGTGAAGTAATAACTTTGGAGCCCTTTACCATTATGATTATGCACTAAGGACAGGAAAGGACCAATACTTTTCAGGGATTGTTGGGCACTGTCTCTGAACTGATAGTAATTTTGTAGCTCATGACATCACTATAGTCTAGCAGTCCGAATAGACATCTATAGGAAAAACCTAGCATAATAAATGGATATCTCGTCCAAGTTTTTTCATAGTGAGTCCCCAAACTTACCCATGGTTATTACTATAGTTCTTGTGTCATATTATGTGATTAAAATATCCTCAGCAACTCTCAGAATCCCTACATTGGTTCCTACCCATGGAGAAAGATAATCATGATAGGAATAGTGAACCTGACGTCCTGGAATTTAACTTCCTTATCAAAGTATCACATTCTCAGGGAAATCCCCAAATCAATGCCACCAACTTCTCTTTGACAGACACTGTTGTGCTATCTCTATCATATCTCCCTATAATTAGACTGTTTCACACAGAAGACAGATGGATCTTAGACAATTAAAATAGATTATCATACATTTAACAAGGTGTAACCACAAATAAGACAATGGTTTCAGATGTAATTCCATTGTTAGAGCAAATGAGCATAACTTCTGGCACTAAGTAGCTAGCTATTGATCAGACAAATATATTTTCTTTTTCTAATCCATTAAAGATAGAGTGACAGTTTGCTTCCTCCTGGTAGAGAGGGAAGTACCCTTTTCATTTTCTTTCCTACTGTCCCTCTGGACCATAATATAGTTCTGAGAGACCTTGGACATCTTACTGTCAAGGGCCACATGTCAATCACTGTATGCTATCACATTGACAGGACCTGGTGAGCAATAAGTTGCCCTTGATACCTTACTGAGGTATTTTTGTGCCATAGAGTGGGAAATGAACACTATGAAAATGAAAGGACATGGCACTTTTGTGACGTTTCTGGCATCTAGTGGGCTAGGTCATATTGGAATTTGTGTACAAAGAGAAAAATAAGTTGCTGAATCTCACACACTCTGAGAAAGATGTAGAGTGCTTGATGGGTTTGGGAAGATAGTTTGTCAGTTTTGTAAAGCTACTATCTATGAGTAGAGCACAGAGTAGGAAGGTTATCTAGCTGACTTAGGCTGCAGTTCAAGTATCTTTGCCATTTACCCACTATGGTCTAGTAGAATCAGTGTTACATGAAGGGTTTATAGCATATTGGAATGCTACACCGAGCCTGTAGCAAGCCTAAATAAGAGAACATAGTTTTAAACCCTTAAAATTTACAGTGAACCATGTCTTCCTTGTAAAACAACTATTCTTATTTTCAGAAACAGTTCTTGCTTGCTACTTAGTCTTGGTAGGGGGTTAACACTTGGTCATAAGATACTAAATAACTCTTGACCTGAGCTACCCATCATGAGTGGATGTTATGTTTCACCAATTCACAAAGTTAGTCATGTCTACCAGAAATCCATGATCAAGTGCAAATCATTCATAGGTAGAGTGACTACATATCTCAATTCGACAAAGATAGCTTCAATTTATGCTTACTGTGCAAGCATTTCATCCAGCTTACCATTTTAACATTCAAAAGGGTCCTCCTGGTTGTGGATGATATATAGCTGTCTATCCTAGAGCTAAAAGTTAGTTACATGAGTGAGTGAATTATTTTCTAAAACACCTATTCTTATTTCACTGCTTTCTCTACCTGAATCTACATCACTGAGTTTATAGGACCAGTTAACTGAGAAAGATAAAAATTAAGACCAGTTTACAGATAGTTCTGCACACTGTATTAGCAGATGTAAGAAATAGACTATTGTAACATTTTAGACAAACTGAAAGATTTTTTTTTCCCTTTATGTACTAATATCTAAACTAACAGAGCTCAAGTGGTATAGCTTTGGAAAACCAAAAAAGTTAGGTGTAATGATAAGAGATATTATTGCTTTCACCCCTTCGCTGGTCACTGGAGGCTGCTCTGAATAGGCTGTATCAATGGACTCCCTTGATCTGTGTCTTTGGGTTGTTTGGCCAATGGGGAGCACGAGCAGGAAATTGAAAGGAGAGGAGAACGGAGTCAAGGGTATTTTCCAGTTTCCTACCTGTAGGCTTGCAATGGGCTGGCTGCAGCCATCTGTGGAACATTCCTCCTTCCTTCAGTTTTCTAGTAATAGTATCCTGTCCTTTCCCCTTCTAGTCTTAGGTGGGAACCTGACTCCTGGTGCTACCTCGGAATCATATTTTGTGGTTCCCTTTAACTCTGACCATACATTTGTCAAGAGACTGTTTATTAAATACTCTTCAATTATCCAATTTGAGTCTTTCTCCTGCTGGTACTCTGATTGATACGCCAGGTCAAGGCAGCACAGGAAGCCTACTTCCAGAGGTACTAGGGAATTGGCCATTGAAGGGAGGCATGCATGTTGACCAAGGCAGGACAAAACCACCAAACATGGAGATGGCAGGCAAAAGAGAGGAGGAGATTAGGATTAGAAAACAGTCCACCTCAATAGCAAATTTAAAGCATGCATTTAAATGTTTCTTGCCTTTGGCCAAACTGAAGCTCAAGAGTTGTGTCCATAAGTGAGATTCAAGTGTCTTCAGGTGTTAGGTGAAGTGGGCTAAGCAATCTCTCAGCTTATGTACATTACTTTGCTTACATATGCTTTGCAATGAAATCACACACAACAGTTTCATGACCCAATACATTTACTGTGTCTTTCTCAAGGCTAGAAATTATTTGGCAGATTTTCAGTTGTACTTGGCGATTTTCTCTAAGAGGCATCGATTTTTTTTTTCTGATTATGACTTTCTTTAGATGTTACTTTTAACCTCTACCCTTTTTCTATAGGCGTATGTTTTTAGATAACACAGAACTATTGAAAGGGAAAATTTTTATTATTTTGTAGTAGTCTCTTATTTGGCAATTTAGTTTAGGAATTCCTTAACAATAACTTTCATTTATTTATATCTCCCTTTATCATGTCTGTTGACCTATTATTATTATTAAAAGGTTTATTCATTACTCTGATGTTAAAAACGTACAAGTGTATACCTCATACATTTATGTGTATATTTTTTTTCAAATTAGTTTCCTGCCAGATAATTTCCTTTAGTCTTGAGTCCTGGAATCCCCAAGGCTATGGTGATATTGTTAGTGTTGTATCCATTCATCACATAATTTTTTTAAATTAAATTTATTGGGGTGACAATGGTTAGTAAAATCACATAGGTTTCAAGTGTACAATTCTGTAATACATCATCTATATATCATAGTGTCTTCCCACTACCCGGAGTCAGTTTTCCTTCCGTTTAACCCACTCTACTTTACTACTAATATTTGAATTAGAAGACGGTTAGAGCAATATTTCACCCATGGATATGGCTGTCACATAAATGAATAATTGGTTCTCAACTAAGTGATCTAAGATTAAGAAAGTAATAGAGAATACTCATTTAGAGTACATACATTTGCTGTTTTGTTCTTGGAGAAGGAGATTAGCTTTACAAGTGAATTTGCAATTTCAATTGGTTCTTCTTTGTGACAAATTTTAAGAACAGAATTGAGAGAAAAGAGGGAGAGACAGAGAGAGAGACAGTTTTTTTTTTAATTTATTGGGGTGACAATTGTTAGTAAAATCACATAGATTTCAGGTGTACAATTCTGTATTACATCATCTATAAATCCCATTGTGTGTTCACCACCCAGAGTCAGTACTCCTTCCATCACCATATATTTGATCCCCCTTACCCTCATTTACCACCTCCCACCCCCTTTCCCTCTGGTAACCACTAAACTATTGTCTGTGTCTATGAGTTTTTGTATCTTGTTTGTTTGTCTTGTTCTTTTGTTGTGTTTGGTTTACATACACATATCAGTGAAATAATATGGTTCTCTGCTTTTTCCATCTGACTTATTTCGCTTAGTATTATACTCTCAAGATCCATCCATGTTGTCACAAATGTTTCTCTATCATCTTTTCTCACTGCCGAATAGTATTCCATTGTGTATATATACCACACTTCTTTATTCATTCATTTATCAAAGGGCATTTTGGTTGTTTCCATGTCTTGGACGCCATAAACAAAGCTGCAATGAACATTGGAGCACACGTGTTTTTATGTATAAATGTTTTCAGAATTTTTGTGTAGATACCCAGGAGAGGGACTGCTGGGTCATATGGTAATTTTATTCGTAATTTTTTGTGGAACCTCCACACTGTCTTCCATAACGGCTGCACCAGTCTGCATTCCCAACAGTGTATGAGGGTTCCTTTTTCTCCACAGCATCTCCAACACTTGTTACTATTTGTCTTGTTGATGATAGCTCTTCTGACTGGGGTGAGGTGTTATCTTATTGCGGTTTTTTTTGCATTTCCCTGATGATTAGTGATGTTGAGCATTTTTTCATGTGTCTATTTGCCATTTGTATGTCCTTTTTGGAGAACTGTCTCTTCAGGTCCTCTGCCCATTTTTCAATTGGGTTGTTTGTTTTTTTCTTGTTATTGAGTTGCATAAGTTCCTTATATATTTTGGATATTAGCCCCTTATTGGAGGCACTATTTGCAAAAATCTTCTCTCGTTCAGTTGGTTACCTCTTTATTTTGTCGATGGTTTCTTTTGCTGTGCAGAAGCTTTTAAGTTTCATATAGTCTCATTCATTTATTTTAGCTTTTACTTCCCTTGCCATTGAAGTCAAATTCATAAAATGCTCTTTGAAAACAAGGTCTATAAGTTTAGTACCTATGTTTTTTTTTTTTTTTCTATGCAGTTTATAGTGTCAGGTCTTATGCTTAAGTCTTTCATCCATTTTGAATTAATTTTGGTACATGGTGATAGATAGCAGTCCAGTTTCATTCTTTTGCACTTGGCTATCCAATTCTCCCAGCACCATTTATTGAAGAGGCTGTCTTTTCTCCATTGTATGTTTTTTGCTTCTTTGTCAAAAATTATCTGTTTATATTTATGTGGTTTTATTTCTGGGTTCTCAATTCTATTCCATTGGTTATGTGTCTGTTTTCTGCCAATACCATGCTGTTTTGATTATTGTTTCCCTGTAGTACAAGCTAATGTCAGGGAATGTGATACCTCCAGTATTGTTTTTTTTGTTGTTTGTTTTTTTTTTTCTTAAGATTGCTTTGGCTATTCGAGGTCTTTTGTGATTCCAAAAAAACCTGATGATTTTTTGTTCTATTTCTTTAAAAAATGCCATTGGAATTTTGATGGGGATTGCATTAAATCTGTATATTGCTTTGGGTAATATGGCCATTTTAACAATGTTGATTCTTCCAATCCATGAGCATGGAATGTCTTTCCATTTCTTTGTGTCTTCAACTTCTTTCAAAAATGTCTTATAGTTCTCAGCATATACATCTTTCACATCCTTGGTTAAGTTTATCCCTAGGTATTTTATTTTTTTGTTGTTGCAATTGCAAAAGGAATTGTTTTTTGTATTTCTTTTTCATAGATTTTATTGTAAGTATATAGGAATGCAATAGACTTCTGTATGTTGATTTAGTAGCCAGCAACTTTACTGTATTCATTGATTGTTCCTAATAGCTTTTTGGTAGCGTCTTTAGGGTTTTCTATATATAGCATCATGTCATCTGCAAAGAGTGATAATTTAACTTCTTCATTCCCAATTTGGATGCCTTTTATTTATTTCTCTTGCCTGATTGCTCTGGCAAGGACTTCCAACACTATGTTGAAAAGCAGAGGTGATAGGGGACGGCCCTGTTGTGTTCCTGAACATAGAGCAAAGGGCTTCAGTTTTTCACCATTAATTATGAGATTAGCTGAGGGTTTGTCATATATGACCTTTATTATGTTAAGGTATTTTCCTTCTATACCTATTTTATTAAGTGCTTTAATCATAAATGGATGTTGTATCTTGTCAAATGCTTTTTCTGCATCAATTGATATAATCATGTGATTTTTGTCCTTTATTTTGTTTATGTGATGCATCACATTGATGGATTTGTGGATGTTGAACCATCCTTGTGCTCCAGGGATGAACCCCACTTGGTCATGGTGAATAATCTCTTTAATGCATTGTTGTATTCGATTTGCTAGAATTTTGTTTAGGATGTTTGCATCTGTATTCATCAGAGATATAGGTCTGTAGTTTTCTTTTTTTGTGTTGTCCTTGCCAGATTTTGGTATCAGGGTAATGTTGGCCTCATAAAATGAGTTAGGCAGTACTGTCTCTTCCTCAATTTTTTGGAAGAGTTTGAGCAGGATTGGTATTAGATCCTTTTTGAAAGCTTGGTAGAATTCACTAGTGAAGCCATCTGTTCCCGGACTTTTGCTTTTGGGAAAGTTTTAGATGACTGATTCAATTTCGTTACTGGTGATCGGTCTGTTTTAGATTTTCCAGTTCTTCATTGTTCAGCCTTGGAAGGCTATATATTTCTAAGAACTTGTCCATTTTTTCTAGGTTATTGTATTTGGTGGCATATAGTCCTTCATAGTATTGTTGGATGATCCTTTTTATTTCTGTGGTGTCCGTGATAACTTCCCCTGTTTTATTTTTGATTTTGTTAATTAGAGTCTTCTCTCTTCTTATCTTAGTGAGTCTAGCCAAGGGTTTGTCAATGTTAATCTTTTCAACGAACAAGCTCTTTGTCACATTAATTTTTTCTATTGTCTTTTTGTTCTCTATTTCATTTAGTTCTGCTCTGATTTTTGTTATTTCCTTTCTTCTGCTGACCTTGGCTTTCATTTGCTCTTCTTTTACTAGTTCTTTAAGGTGTAACGTGAGGTTTTTTATTTGGGATTTTTCTTGTTTCTTGAGATAGGCATGTAATGATATAAATTTCCCTCTTAAAACTGCTTTCGCTGCATCCTCAAAATTTTGGTAGGATGCATTTTCATTGTCATTTGTTTCTATGTATCTTTTTATCTCTCTTCTAATTTCTTCTTTGACCCAGTCGTTCTTTAAAAGTATGTTGTTTAGTCTCCATGTATTTGTGTTTTTTCCTGCTTTCTTTTGCAGATGACATCCAATTTCAAAGCCTTGTGATGAGAGAATCTGCTTGGTATGATTTCAATCTTCTTAAATTTGCTGAGGCTGATTTTATGTCCCAATATGGTCTATCCTTGAGAATATTCCATGTACACTACAAAAAAAAATGTATAGTCTAATGTTTAGGATAAAGTGCTCTATATATGTCAATTATGTCCATTTCATCTAATGTGCCATTTAGGGCCGCTATTTCGTTATTTACTTTCTGTTTGGATGATCTAGCCATAACTGTCAATATACTAAGTCCCCTAGTATAATTGTGTTTTGGTCAATTTCTCTCTTTAGTTCTGTTAGTAGTTGCTTGGTATATTTCGTTGTTCCCTGATTGGGAGCATAAATATTGATGACTGTTATGTCTTCTTGTTGTATAATCCCCTTTGCCATTATGAAATGTCCATCTTTATCTCTTGTTATCTTTTTCACCCTGAAGTCTGTTTCATCTGATATCATTATGGCTACACCCGTTTTTCTCTGGATACCATTTGCTTGGAGTGTCAATTTCCACTCTTTCACTTTGAGTCTATGCTTGTCCTTGTAGCTGAGATGTATCTCTTGGAGACTGCATATGGTTGGGTTTAGTTTTTTGATCCAATCTGCTACTCTGTGCCTTTTTATTGGTGAGTTCAGTCCATTTACATTTAGGGTGATTATTGATATGTGAGTAATTCCTGTCATTCTATCTTGAGTTTTCTGGTAAGGCTGTGTCTCCATTGTTTCTTTGCATTTTTGTTGTTGTCTGTTATTTGTTTGTGGTGACATACTATGATGTTTCCCTCTGTTTTTTCTTTCATTACAGTATATATTTCAGTTCTGGGTATATATTTTTTTTTTGAGTGGTTACCCTTAAATTTATGTAAAAGAAAGTTTGATATTTAGTTTGATATTTAGAGAAACACTTACTTTCTCCATTCCCATATTCTGGTTCAGGCCTTTACTCTCCCCCTTTTTATGTTTTGGTTGCCACAAATTGAACCTGTTGAATTGAACCTGAAATCCTCCGTTAGTATTTCTTGCAGTGCAGGTAGTGTATTAGAAAATTCCCTCGGCTTCCGTATGTCTGGAAAGGTCTTTATTCCTCTTTCATATCTAAAGGATATCTTTGCTGGATATATTATTCTTGGCTCATAATTTCTCTCTTTCAATAGTTTGAATATTTGGTTCCACTCCCTCCTGGCTTGTAGAGTTTCTGCTGAACAATCTGATGATAATCTAATGGGCTTTCCTTTGTAAGTTACCGTCTTCTTTTCCCTGGCTGCCTTGAGGATTCTTTCTTTGTCGTTGATTTTAGACAGCTTCAATACAATGTGCCTTGGTGAAGGCCTGTTGGGATTGAGGTAATTAGGTGTTCTATTTGCTTCTTGGATTCGAGGATCCAGTTCTGTCCACAAGTTTGGGAAGTTCTCATGGACAATTTGTTTGAATATATTCTCTGTTCTTCTCTTTCTCTCTTTCTTCTCCTTCTGGTATGCCCATTATTCTTACATTGCTTTTTCTGCTGGAGTCAGAAAGTTCTTGTAGAGTTCTTTCATTTCTTTTAAGTCTCAAGTCTCTTTATTCTTTCATCTGTGTAATTTCCAGGTTTCTATTTTCTATGTCACTTATTCTTTCCTCCATCTGGTCAACTCTACTACCTAAGATGGTTATTTCATTCTTAAATTCTTCTATTGAGTTTTTAATCTCCAGAAATTCCATTTGGTTCTTTTTAAAATTTCAGTCTCTTTTGTAAAATGCTCATGTTGTTCTTTGATTGCATTTCTGAGTTCATTAAATTGCCTTTCTGTGTTTTCTTGAATCTCGTTGAGTTTTTTCAGAACTGCAATCTTGAATTCTCTGTCATTTAAGTCCCATATTTCCATATCTTTCAGTTCCTTTTCTGGAGACTTTTCACTTTCTTTCTGAGCTGTCTTTTTGCCTTGGTTATTCATGGCAATTACTGATTTATTATTTTTCTTCCTAGACATCTGCAGAAGTGGCTTCTGCAATAGGTTGATAGGAAGAGATCTTTCTTTTGTTTTCCAGTACTTGTTGGTAGAATGTTTCATTTTCTCTCTGACTGCAGCCTTTTTTTCTGTCTCACATGGTAGTGCTATGCCTTCTCTGCACTATTCCAGTTTTTCACACAATGGGGGGATTCCCTGGGATACGGGCTTCTCCTCTGTTAATAGTTTACCTGGGTCACAGGGCGCAGTGTCTGTGGGGGTATGCAGAGATCTTTTGAAGTTCCAAAGCTCTTTCTGAATCAGAGTCAGAGCCCATATGTTTCAGCTGTTCTGTTTACTCCTGCAGGGATTTGGCCAGATAGGTGGGGATAGGGCCTGCGTGAGTGGTGAGAGGTGGCCCAGAGCAATGGCCATGAGCACCACCACAGCCGGTCCTGCTTCCACAGCTCCCTCCCCTTTGCCGGAACTAGTTGGGCTGCTAATCTTTGTCTGTGGTCCAGTCTCATAACAGCAAATATTCTGTTCTTTTGATCTGAAACTGCTACTGTTCCTCTTCCAGCACTGAGTAGTTGGGGTGGGGCGAGCTCTAAGAGGGTAGGGAAGGGGCGGCTAGTCTCAGTGCCTAAGGTTTCTGTCCTCTGCTCGACAGTGAGGGCTGAAACCACCGTTTTCAGCCTTCTTCCCTCAGTGTTTTCTCTGAGGTCTCTGCCATGAGCTTTGGGTTCAGCCGTGTCATATGCTGCCCCTCAGCCCTGTGGGTCATAAGTGGAGCCCTAGCAGTCCGAGTTCTTCCCTCTCCCACAACTGCGGTAGTTCCGGGATGCAGCGAGCTCGGAGCACTGAGCTAGGTCTGCGTCTTGCACCCGCAGGTCTCCGTCTCAGTACTTCTCCCTTCCCTCCTCCCCCGCTCGCGCAATTCGCCCACCTTTAGGTGAATTCAGTATTGGGCCTCTGTGTCTTGCCTGTCTGCTGTGCAGGGAGTCTTTTGTGGAGTTATAGTTGTTCCATTAGTTGTAACTTCCAGGAGAGCTTTACAGAGGATCACCTCACGCCGTCATTTTGATGATGTCTCCGAGAGAGAATTTTTAAGACTCTTCTTTTAAGGAAATTTTCAAAGAACTCTATGGTTGATTTCCACACACAAAGTATCCAAGAACATTAAATCTCCAATCCTTTGCTTCATATTGCAATGCAATATTTAAATTCTTGGGTGTGCAATAATTATTTAATTTCAAAAAGAAAAGAAAAGCTAACTTGGGAATCTTTAAGAATTTACCTCAATGGGTTCTTTTTAAAATCAAAATAAGATGCTAGCTTACCTGTAATGAATGAAACAACATTTTTTTGTTAGACTCCTGGTTACTTTAATTTTATTTTTGCCATTTTATTTCTTCTGGAAAGTATAGTCAGTGAAGTTTCCAAGGTTTTACTTTCCTTTATTTTTACTTTGACTGACACCATCAATCATGTTATCCTTCCATGATTTCCAGTAAAATTTTAGTTATAAACTATTTTCGTCATCTTAGACTTATTTTTCAAGTGTTAGTTTTCCTTCTCATTTTCCATAATAATGGGTTTGGGATTAGATTGGCAAAAAATAAATTAATTAAATAAAATTAAATAAAAAATTAAATAAATACAACCATATATTATATATATGTGTGTATATATGTATATATATATGTGTGTGTGTATGTATATATATACACACATATATATCATATATAACTTGTTTGTATATATAACATACAACATACATAGCATATATAATTTGTCTGTATATATATTCAAGCAATTTATATATATGTTATGATATATCTATATCTATATATCTATATATCTCTCTACATCTCTCTATATCTCTATATCTCGCTATATGTCTCTATATCTATATCTATACCTATATCTATATTTTTAAATAGATATATATGTTGAACATATCTCTATCTATCTGTGTATATATATATATATATATATATATATATATATGATGGAGGGATAGCACCAGGAGAAAGTCTCTCAACCTTGTGAAATAACAGAGTAACTGTGTACAGTGTTAATAAGAGTTATTTACAAATATTCTTATTATCTTCTTTCTGTGTACACCAAGGAATAATTCTTTCCTAAATACTCTGAATTCAGTGAGGCTATGTAATTTGCTTTGGTAAAAATGACAGTGTCATTAATGAGCAGAAAGTTTTATACCTAAGTTATGTGATTCATCATCTTCCCTTCCCTTCATAGTAAAAAGCATGTACTGAGTAAGATATACCTTTTTTCTGTCTGAGTCTCCAAGTAATATAATGAGCTGACTTAGCTTGCACATGTAACAGAGTGAAAAATAAAATGAAGCCACTGAGATTCATTGGCAAGACCTTACTGGACAAGACCGTGATCATAGAGGGTCTAATAGAGTTAGCCCAATGTTATCAACTATCCATTTGACTCAACAGTCTGAAAATGAGCACATCCCCAAAGCATTGGTTCTCCTCAAAACAACATAGCCCGGGTCTCATGATCTCATCTTCAGTCCTTCACTCTCTATCAATGCCAATATCCCAGTGCTTAATGAGTCTTTTTGGTCCACTTAAGCAGTAGTTCTCACATTAAACTCAATGAAATGTGAAATCTAAGAAAGAAGATGATTGGTGTCTCTTCACAGCTACATCTTCAGGCTCTAGAGCAGTGCTGGCACATGGCAGGCATGTGATATTTATTATACAGGTTCACAGACAGAAATTATTTTAAAAATAGATATAGTATTACTGGTCTGTGTCTCCCA
The DNA here is from genome assembly GCF_964194185.1 of Rhinolophus hipposideros. Lineage (NCBI taxonomy): Eukaryota > Metazoa > Chordata > Mammalia > Chiroptera > Rhinolophidae > Rhinolophus > Rhinolophus hipposideros. The sequence goes on along the minus strand of NC_138052.1, from coordinate 27,738,639 downwards.
GGTGGATTACTGCACCTCTTACTATGCCAGGTAGTAGTAAGTACTCAATAAATATTTGATGAATAAACGGATGATGGAAACTGCTTTCCTTTCTATAGCATCTATCTCCCTTATCCTCTATATTTACTTGCTCATTTCTTATGTATTTATTCACTCAACACATATTAATTGAATGACTTCTATTTCCAGAATCTGCTCTCATTGTTAGGAATGAAGAGATAATTACTCCCCATAGAAGGAAAATGTCCCTGCATATAACCTGTGGATTATAAGTGGGTGTGTGTAAAGACACATTATACTTGCAAATGAGTATCTAAACATGAATATCTATCTATCTATCTATTTATCTATCTATCTATCTATCTATCTATCTATCTATCTATCTATCTATCATCTATCTGCGCACACACACACACACACACACAATTTTAGACAATGGTAAGGAATATTCAAAAACTAAAATAGGGTGAAATGATCAACTGGTCATAGAAGACTGTGGTAAAGTTACATGTAAGCTGAACTTAAGTAAATCATTGGTGGAATTCCCTCCTTCTCTTCAAAAATTTTTGATCCTTCTCTGTTGCCTCTTGAAAGAAGGAAAAAAAAATGCAAACATGATACTTAAAACCTTCCTCCATCTGTACTACTTTTCTAGAATTAACCCTGGATCTTTCTTTCAACATCTCATGCTCTAATCTTGTGGTTCTCAACACTTATTTCCCATCAGCATCTAGGAAGCTTTTTTTTCGGTTTGTCTTATGATAAATCATACTTTAATGGTATGCTTCATTTTTTAATTAAACATTTTATTTCAAAATAATAATAAATTAATTTGCAGTTGTAAGAAGTAATGTATAGAGACCCCATGCAAACTTTTTTCCCATGTAACACCTTGCAAAATTATAGTACAATATCACAACTGAGAAATGTACATTGATATAATCTATCCATTTATTTAGATTTCTCCAGTTTTATTTGTACTCATGTTTGTGTGTGTGTGTGTGTGTGTGTGTGTGTTTGTGCTTATTTATGTTTGTGTCTGTTTGTATTTGGTTCTATGTAATTTTATTACATGTGGAGGTTCATGTATCCACCACCAGTGTCAAATACAAATCAGTTCCATCACCACAAGGATCCCTCGTATTTCCCTTTTATAATCCCCTTTTTATAATGACACACCCATTTTTAACCCCTGAGGATTAGTAATCTTCTCCCCATTACTAAAATGTTGTCATATCAAGAATGTTATATATGTGGAAATAACAGCATGTGATTTTTTAATTTTTTATTTTTTAACACAGCATAAATCCTTTGACGCCATTTAAGTTCTTGGTTATATCGTTAACTTGTTTCTTTTTATTACTGAGTAGCATTCCATGTTATGGATGTACTACAGTTTATTTATCCATTCACTCATTGAAGGATATATGTGCTGTGTCTAGTTTGGGACTATTATGAATAAAGCTGCTATGAACATCCACATACAGGTTTTTGTGTAACCATTAGCTTTCATTTTTCCAGGATAAATGCCCAAAAGTGCAATTGCTGGGTGATGTGGTAGTTAAGTATGAGAAACTGCCACAGTTGCCCAGCTCTTTTCTCACAGTAGCTGTACTATTTTACATTCTCACCAGTAATGTATAAGTGATTCAGTTTCTCTACATCCTCCTCAGCTTTTTCTGTTCTTACTGTTTTTTATTTTAGCCATTCTGACAGGTATGTAGTGATATATCATTGTGGTTTTAATTTGCACTTCCATAACAGCTAATTATGTTAAACATTTTTATGGGCTTATTGGCCATCTGCATATCTTCTTCATTAAAGTATCATCTCATGTCTGTCGTGCATTTTCCAGTTGGATTGTTTGTTTATTTCCTGTTGCATTTTGAGAGTTCTTTACATATTCTAAATACTAGTTCTTGTTAGAAATGTGGTTTGCAAATATATTTTCTCAGTCTTGTATTTTCATCCTCTTTATATTGTCATTCAAAGAAAAAGTTTTAAATTTTGATGAGATTCAATTTGTCAGTTTCTCATTTTATGAATTTTGCTCTTGGTGTCAAGTCTAAGAACTCTTTGATTTATCCTGGGTCTTGAAGATTTGTTTGCAATTTTTTTCTAAAAGTTTTACAGTTTTACATTTAAGACTTTGACCTGTTTTAAGTTAATTTTTGTATAAGACATGAGATTTAGGTCTAGTTTCACCTTTTGCCTATGGTTATCCTGTTACTTCAGCATCATGTGTTGAATAGTTTCTTCTTTCTCCATTGAATTTCTTTCTACCTTTGTCAAAATAAGTTGGACATATTTTTGAGAGTGGGAGCTTTGAAAAATATGAGTAGTTGAGATTCATCCTAGACCTAGTTTGAATCAAAGTCTATAGGTATGACCTTTGCATGTATATTTTTTAAAGATCTTTATGTGATTCTAACATGTAGTCAGGTTTGAGAACTACAGTTACAGTCAAATCCAGAAATATTGATTTCCTATATATTTGCATTTTTTCATTCTTTGCTAGTATTGGCAGACAAAATACAGGATATCCAATTAACTATTAATTTCAGGTAAATAATGAATAATTTTTGCTTCTTCTGTAATTGCCATTTTCTGCATTTGCAATTGTGAGTCTATGACCAGTCCTTCAACTCAGTCCAAATAACTGAATGGATTTCCTTTTATCTAGATAGCCAGGGATAACTCCCTCTTCCATTTTTGAATGACATCTTATTTTTCCCTCTCTGTTATGGTGAGTTTTATGTGTCAACTTGACTGGCTTATCACGTGCCCAGATAGCTAATGAAACATTATTTCTATGTGTATCTGAGAGGATGTCTCCAGAAGAAATGAGCATTTGAATTGGTAGACTGAGGGGAAAAAAAAAAAAAAAAAGCAGTTACATCATCATTGTGGGTAAATACCTGCAAGGAGACCCATAGTCGATGAAAACCATAAAGGAAAGTTGAAAAGAACTTTGAAGAAGGTATGAAACCACTAAGACCACTAATTCTTGTGGACAGTGTTAGGCTGGTAGTGGCCACTAGCATGCAGGATCCAAGTCTTCTCTGAGTTGGGTTGCTTTGGAAAGCAGGACAAACAGTTAGTAAACTACAACTAAGGCTGTATAGAATCTGAATAGCATTGGATATATGGTGTTCTTTCTCCAATAGCCAGGATTTCTGGGTCTAGGAATCAATGGGTGGAAATAAGAGTAACACCACTGTTACCCCTAGCAACATTTTTTGCTTCCGGTTCCTGCAACTTTATGTTATGCTGGCATAGAAAACTTAGTTCTAGAGGAAGCAATGCTTTCACCAGGAGTGACAGCCATGATTCCGTTGAACTGGAAGACTGCAATCCAGCCTTTGGGCACCTTATGTCTCTAAATCAACAGGCAAGGGAGGGAATTACTGTGTTGGTTGGATGATTGATCCCAACTACCAAGGGGAAATTGGATGACTACTTCACAATGAAAGTAAGGAAGACTATTTCTGGAATACAGGATATCCCTTCGGGCATCTCTTAGTATTACCGTGTGCTGAGATTAAGATCGATGGAAAACTACAACAACCCAATCCAGTCAGAGCTAGTAATGGCCCAGAAATGAAGGTTGGGATCACTGCACTGAGTAAAGAATCACAACTAGCTATCGTGCTGGCTGAGGGCAAAAAGTATACAGAAAGGGTAGTAGAAGATAGTTATAAATACCGGCTACTATCCTGAGACACAAACTGGATAAAAACTACACTATTAAAATTGTGTCATTTTCAAATTAAAAATAAATAAGCTCCCCAAAACAGTTTTACCAATTGTTTTTGTAAGAAATATGACATTAAAGACTCTAGTATTTTGTTGTTGTTGTTGTTGTTGTTTGTTTTTTAATGTGTTTATCAGAGCTTTTTTCTACTTACAAAAATGAACTTATTACTCTATCTGGTGTATTAAATTATACAGATATCTTACTTTCAAATATTGCATAATCCTGTGTTAAATTTTGAGCTAGTATTGCTTTAGATCTCATCAGTACATGCATTAATAAATGGTACTGGGGATTCCATTCATATGTCACAAGCCATTTGTTTTTCAGTTGCTTGGTTTTATAACTTTTTAATGATTTGTCACATGTCTTAAAAGATCATGCAATTAATCTTACGTAAGTTCACTAAATTAGCCTGTAAATAATGTAACAAATCATTATATTGAAAAGCAAACTCAAAGCATTTAAAAATAGATCTATCATAGTGCATTAAAAACCTTAAAGTGTGAATGGCAGTATACTAAATATGGCGAGAATGGAGGCCACATCCCATTTTAGAAAGGGGCAAATAATAAGCATGAAATATGGGAACTCCCTAAGATTGAGCAGGGACAATTTTGTTGCTGGTTTAAGTCTGAGCCTTAGCTTTGTCTTATAGAGTAAGGCACTTTGATGGGTTAAATGAGGGCTCACTATTGTTTCCCAGACTTGGACTACATTCCAGCTAATTTCATTCTCACTTTCTAGTTTTGATAGGCAGTTTTCATTCCTATTTTGTCTGAGTGGTGATATCTGTGTGTACTATGTTCTACGACATTTATGCACATTTTTGCGACACATTTTTTTTGTGTGAGAAAGTAAATATTCACATTATCAATAGTCTTTGTTTAGGATAGGGCTTCTCAACTCTTCGGCCACTAGTGATTTTGGGTCAGATAATTCTTGGTTGTGGAGGCCTATCCTGTGCACTGTAGAATGTTTAGCAGAATCTCTAACCTCTACCCACTAGATCTTAGTAACCCTCCATAATTGTGACAACCAGAATATCTCCAGACATTGCAAAGTGTCCTTGGGTGGAGGGGAGGTGGTAAAATCCTATCTGGTTTAGCACGACTTGGTTAGATCACTTGCAATGTTATATTGTTGGAAATATATGCTAGATTAGTTTGATTTAGTTTTCTCTATATTTAAAAATTTTAACAGAGTGACCTGAGCCGAGCTATTGCATATATATCTCCAAATACAACCACGTCATCTTTTCAAATTATTTAAAAGTATTAAAAATGTTCTTCATACAATTTTGATTATTGATCTAATATCTAGTTTTTATCACCCAGCCGGTAAAATAAGGTAATCCGATGAGATGTATAGTATAGGTGAGTTGTTGTTTATTATTTTGCCCTAACTAGGACAGTCTTTCTAACAAGAATATATTTCATTCCATGAAGGGTGAAACTGTGTGGATTCCCCACAGAGACATAGATTCCTGTAGACTGTGGTTGTGAAGTGATCATCATGAGTTTGTGCAGACATGGAATGATGTAGTCTACATTATTTTAGCTTATATTTTAAGGATTCCGCTTTTTCCTGTTTGCAATATATTATAAACTTTTAAGAGACAGTTTATTTTTCAGCCAATTACTTTTCAATCTATTCCAAGATTATGAATTTTACTGCTCAAAAAATTTAATGGCCTAATTTATGGAGCATTTAACTGATTTTTAAAAATAATATGAATATTTTGGAACTGAAGGAAAAGATTGCTGTTTCGTCCAGATCTCCTACTAAACATTTAATGTTATATCTCTTTATATTTTAAAGTGCTACTTGTATGTATGGTGGAAAAGTTAGTATAAATCAAATGTTAGTTGTTTAGTGTAATAATATCTTCATAATCTATTGGACAACAAGATAGCTCTGAGGAGGAGAGTTGCAAATAGGGTAAATTTTTTACAAAGGTTTCTTTTTTGTCCCTATTTTGATCTCAAGGAACAAGGCATCTATAAGCTCTGCATCTTACATGAGTATAAAAAAAAGAAGGAAAAAGTCTATGTATAAGACATAATCTCAGGTATGGGAATAACTTGTTTGATCTGCCTTTTTAAAAAGATGTGGTGAGGCTGGATCTGGTCTTTTGAGAACTCCAGTAATATAGCACATAAAGTGAGCTTTTCTTATTTCCATTATGTTCAGTTTCTTGATTCACATAACCAAACTAATAATTTGTTATCTTTCGCAGGTTACCTTCATGTAGTCATATGTAAAAGCATAGTTTTAAATCAGATTTGCATAATTATAAAAAAACTAATTGGTAAACTACCCTGTAAGTTGTTAAAATAAACATGCCTAAATCAAGCATTGACAGAACTGATACAATTTTATTGATTGAAAAAAACCTTAAGATTTACAGTGCTTTGAAGTGTATCACTAATTGCCTGTCATATCAGAGTGACTGGGAAACATTTTCATATCCAAGTTTGGTTGTGAAAAATCCAGCCCATAATTAATCTATGAATTTTCTCAATGAGGAAAAGAAACCCATATAATGTATAAATATGTATACATGTATAAATATGTATAAATATGTATATATGTATATGTATATATATATATAATGTGTACCTATGCAATATATAACTATGTAGTTATATGTTATGCACATGTACATAAATGTGTGTAATTATTGTTCTATATATATTCCCCATCTATATCTATATATTTATATCATTTATATGATGGAGCGATGGCAGAAGATCGGGGGTACTGGTCCAAAAGTGTAAAGGATTCTGGTAGAGCATCCATTTGTCAAGAGTTTTCTTTAACTTGAGTCCTTAGAGATCCTCGGAGTAAAACTTTCCTTGATCATTACAACTTGAAGAAGTGGTATATCATATCTATCTATTAACATCTATCTATCTACCTATCTATCTATCTATCTATCTATCTATCTATCTATCTATCATCTATCTATCAATGAGTCCCTTTTTTCCCCCTAATTGACAACTTTTAGTTCTTAGAGAACTGATATTTTGCAAACTAAACTTTGGGAAGTGCTTGCTTTCCTCCCCATTAGATTGGAATATTATCATATTTTCTATTAGTCTGTGTGGATTAAGACAGTCTTGAATTTGAAATCAAAAGCCCTGGACTTCAGTTCTCCATTTTCAACATGATTGATTTTCTGGGACTCATAATTTTTGTGAGGATGTTCAAGCAATGAGATACTGTTTATGAAAGTCCTATAAAATCTTTAAAGTGTTTTACTTGAGTTAATTCTTATTTCCTATTATCTTGCTCAACCTAAGAGCCTCTAAAATGTTACATGTATTACTCAAATTTCTTAAATATAATAGCATATTTCTTAATTCCCTTCTGTTAATGCTTTCCCTCTCTCTTGCAAAATAGCAAGAAACAGTTAAATGTTCCAGTTCCTAAGAGGTTGAGCACTTCTACAAACAACAGTCAGAATAGGGAAAAAAGAAAATTAACGGTTTTCTGCTAATGACTCATATTAGGCCTCTTTGGTGGTCTAAAGCAATGGATTACATCTTTTTATCATTTCTTCCATCTGCCTGTCACAGGACTACTAGGGTGATTGCTAGTTTTGTTGTTAAAAATGTCACCCCCATTTTTTCAGAATCTTTAAAAGTAAACACAGGAAAAGTGGTGTATACCTGTCATTTAGATCAAATAAAACAAAGGTCGATGGAAATACATTTCTCGTTTGAAGAGGCTCCCCTGCTGATTTTGTTTATCAGAAAATGGCAAGTTTTTGTTCCTAATGGACTGAAATTTAAATAAAATCTGACCCTGGAAATAAAAGCAGCCATTACGATGAAATAAAATTATATACTTTGGAGGAGAAATTGAATTAGAATGCTGGCTTTCTTTGGTTAAATTCTTTTACATAAGGAAATGAGCAAGAGAGAGAGAAAACTTTTGGATAAAGTTAGCTTTTTAAAAATCAATAATTGCCTCTAATTTACTTGTAAAAACTTTGTTTCAGACTTCATTGAGTATCACGAATTATACTGAAATTTGTATATTTCCTTTAAACAAGAGCTTAACAAAGCCAAAAGGAAAAACTGATTTGCCTTTTGGTAGTTCTTTTTAGCAAATAGAATTCTCAAAAGAACCAAGATTTTGCTATGTTAAATTTAAGTATTCTTTAAAAACGTGGGTCATTTAAAGATCAAACAGCATCGGCAAAAGCATACTTGAAAAATGAAGAAAAGAGTACAGCCTTATAGAATTATATTTGATTTTAACAAATTCCTCTGGAGGGGTGGTGGGGAAGAGGCTCTTATATTCAATAATTTCAGTAAGAGTTTATCTTAAAAGTTTCATGATGAACCTCTCAGAATCACCACCCCTCTTCTTAGTCTGCTAGTCCTGACAAAATTCATTATTATTTTAATCATGTTCTCAAGTAGTTCTGAATTTGTGAAATTTAATACAATAAGACAATTTTTATAGTAAATCTCCTACTTTATATTTAATTCATTTTGGAAAAAAGTCAGTCTATATTTGTATAGATATGTTTGTCCCTTAGAAAAATAAAATTTATGATAGTGGTCATGGAGAAAATTGGAGTCATAAAGTCATAACTTCTTTTTGGGTGAATAACTTACATTTGGCAACAATAAATTATTTACCTAGGGACACCTTTATAATTATGTTACAGTGAAGGATAGTCAACAACACGTAGCAGACACATTCTTTGTCGTGGGACAGGACTAAGAATTAAATCCAACTTTTGTATTTAGTAGCTATGCATGTTGACACAATGGATGCTCACCAACTCTGAACCTCAGCCTTTTTTGCTTGTTTGTTTGTTTTTCACAGTAATCTCCATAAGGTGGTGTTGAGGATTCAAGGAGAGAATGTTTCAAAGATTGCCTAATAGGTGCTCAGTGGGGTCCTGGACCAAATATTCATGGAGTGAATACTATACATCAGGTTTTAGTCTAGGTGATGGGGGCAATGCGGATAAAAAATAAAATACTCTCATGGAACCTACTCTTGTGGTTTGAGTGAGTCGACACAAATGATAAAAATAGAAAGATAAGTTTAGAGACAGAAAAATACTAAGGAATCTTGGAACTAGATGTAGTGATAGTAAGAGCATAGCTACAAGAAGGCTACTTTCCGTGTAGTAGGCAGGAAGACATCTCTGGGGTGGAGGTTCGCACACATGACATGAATGGTAAAAAGTATTAAGTGATTTGAGTTGAGTACGGGTTGGAAGAAGGAGCCATGGTAGCCATTAGAATTTTCACAAACTTTAAATCTGTAAATTCCCAGAAAAATGTTGTCTATCATTCCCTTATTCCCTTATAAAAGAGTACTAAAGGAAGTTTATACATTCAATACTTTTTTTTTTTTTTTTTGAGATCAATCAGACAGTGTTTGAAACTGGAAAAAAACAACATTTGGATGGCCCATAAGTTCCCTATGTTTAATTACAATAATTAGATACGATTTAATGTAAAATACTTTTGGTCTCTGGAAGGACAGATTACATTTATATAAATACATTTATATAAAGCTGCTACCAAAAAAAGGCATTTACATGATACGTTGTGTATTTTGAAGGCCACCCAGTTTTTCCCTTTCTATTTTCAATAATTTAATTGATACAGTGTATACACAGCTTGCTTAGGGAAATCCAAAAACCACCAGGTAGGCTTCCCAGTGATATCTGAAGAGTCCAAAATAAACTGTCCAATATGGAGTTTGCAAGTGTTTAGAGTCAGGTAATTTTTGACACCAGCCCACATCATTTTTGGAGTTCATGACCCCAACCTGTTTCATTCCTATATCCCAAGGGATCTAGTGATTCATAATCATTGGTATGTTTCCAATGGTGGCATCTGGTCCTGCGGGAATCTCCAAATTCTTATTTTTGTATGACACAGAGAGAAGACTACTAAGTCGAGCTATCCTGAGCTGAGGAAATTGCTTTAGAAGCAAGGAAACTGATTATACTCCATTGTTTCCTGCTGAGAGGAAATTACTCAATTCTGGGAGAACAGACAATCTTTGTTCTACCACACTGAAGGATTCAGAGTTATGATTTGTTTTCTCCCAGGATTTTTGCTGACGAAATACAAAGCAAAATGGCATATACCTCAAAATCCATGGAATATATTCCATTTGCTTTAGAGGAAGAAGAGGGCTGAATACACATGTAGTCCATAAGACTAAATGCTTACTAGCACAAGAAAGGAGCCTCCTCACCTCTGTGACCTGAGTTGTTTGATGCTTTAAATCTATAGCTTATGAATTCCTTAGGATTCACAGAAAACAGCACAGCTAATCCAATTAGCTAATGCCTGAAATGCTTTCCCTGTGGATTCTGCTGGTTTCCAAAGTACTTTCTCAACACCCAGCAATTTCATGTGCTTGTGAATCAATCAGTGCTCTTTGTGTGATCCAAACTGGTTATGCTCAGATCACTTCAAAACAGACCATCTTTTTTTCCTCCTCACTCTGACTCACATGACCCCTTCTTAATGATTAGATTCCTAGGGCCAACATTTGAAAGCACCACCCTTCTGTGTGCTCAGTTAACACATTTTCAAATGCCAATTGGCATATGCATCTTCCTGTGGGGTAATTAGGCATGCAAATGGAGTAATTGCACATGTACATTTCCCAGCGCAAAAAGGACAAGCAATTTCAAAACTCAGTCCCAGAGTGGTCTCTCAACATTTCCCTGGGAACTCCCTTAACGGGAAGCCAAGATTCAGGAAGGGGTTCCAACTGATGTTTATCCTTGGCTACTTCTGTGACTTTTGTATTTTTATGTTTCAGAATTGTATCCTTTTTTTTGTTTTGTTTTTCTTTACAATTTTAAGTCATATACTTTTCTCCATCCTCTATATTGGAAACCCTTCAGTATAAACCATACAGAGCTGGAGCACAGTGAAGAAGTAGCTATACTTGGTGTTCAGGATTTGTGTGAGGTGTGTATTTTCGGGCTCTCTAAGTAATTGCTATGTGAGCTTAGGGAAAGTCACTGCACATCCCAGGTCTGGCAATAGTTCTGCGACCTTAAACGAGACTGCTTAATCTCTCTGAATTATAGTTTTCTTATTGTAATCAGGGGAGTTTTGTGGTTGTCTTGTTTTGTTTTATATTACCTTGAAGTTTCCTTACAACTTAAAAAGTTCTATGAACTGGAAACAAAGGTCATATTTTCTAGTCATTTTTCTTTAGACTTGAAGGGCTGAGATTCCTTAGCAGCACATGAAGATATTCTGTAAGTGGCTGAGCTCCTGACCTTACCAGACACCTAGTCTCTTCAAGCATTTCAAGTGCTCTTCCAATCAAGTATTATCCACTGACCCCCTGATTCTAACCATTTTCTGTTCTTTGGAGATTTACTTGTTTTGTTCTTAATGGTTGTCCCAGAGAAGAAGCTTCACGTAAGGTTTTGGTGAGTCGTATGGTAACAGTGTTTGGATGTCACACCGATACCTGTGCTGGACAGGATCTTAAGGGTCATCTGGTCCTAATTCCTTATTTTGCAGACAAATAAACAAGGGCTCAGTTAACTAGTTGTTTTAATTCTTTTTTTTCCTTCTGTTTTTCTTGACTTATTTTTATCTCAGAAGGCAACTTACTTCTAGGACTCATATTACTCTTGGGGATTTATGAGTTTTCCTACTCTGTATTTTTATTGTTTTAGCCTGAATACAGATTCTATTCCATTTTGTCCTATTATGCCTTCCTCATCAACATTAGCTTCAAAAGGTTAGTCTATCCTGGGTCATAGCTGCCTAAACATACTCCCTCACACAGCCCAAATTTACAGCCTGTGTCATAAATATGTTTGTAACATTAATGCAGAAATTGTGCTATTTTAACGTATGTACATTTTTGTTGTATTAAAGATTGGTATATATCATGTCAATAGCCCATTTGAATTTAATTTTGGAAAATACTTTTCAAATTTTATTTTATTTTAAATGTATAGACACCTTATTTTAAATGTTACCTTTATAGACAATGTATAGACACCTTAAATGTATAGACACCTTTATTTTAAATGTTAGACACCTGTAGTTTGAACATTCAAGGAATATTCACATTCATGTTACTGTATAGTTTTGCCCTGATATAAAATGCTGCTTTTATATATGTCTACTGAATATGGAGACCCTACTCTGTAGTAACTGTTTTTATTATATTTGTTTAAAACTAATGGCATCTTCTCCAGGTTTTCTTTTTGCAAACGTTGCCTAGCTAACTCCAGTGAATAAAGGGGTTTAATGGAAGAATAATCTGAAAGATACGAGTTTGGAAAATGTGGAAGGATCACAGCAACTTTCTTTCTTTGGGGTCATAAGGCCTCAATCTTTCTGCATATCAGTTCCCTTCTCCTCTCTCCCAATGCTTTTCTCTGCAGTCCCATAATCTCAGTTTACATGAAGAATATTTGGCCATGATTTTATATACAGGGTCTTACAAGTGCTAGTCCTTCATTTTCTCCCTGTTGCATCACTGCAGTGTTCCTGCTTGCTTTTCTACGCCCATTACGCTGGCCTCCTGGCTGATGTTCCTGGAACATGCCTGGCTGACTGACTGTTGGGAGCTCCCTCTGCCTGGAGCTCTACCCATTATTTTTTTACTTGGATAAACCTTTCTTAGAGCCTCAAGTCTTTATTCAAATGTCATTTTCTCAAATTAAAACTGTGACTCACCTCATCCCCACTCCAGCAGTCATGACAAGACCTTATCCAGTTTGTAATTTCATATATATATACACACTCACACACCCCACTCTTATTTTAATATAATATGAGTATAAGTCCGGGTATAATATAATATAATATAATATAATATAATACAATATAATACCAGGTCTTATATTAATTTTTGCTCCAAAAGATGCATTAGAGTTGATGGTCCAGCTAGGTCTTATTTTTGGGGAAATGGTGTGTGTGTGTGTGTGTGTGTGTGTGTGTGTGTGTGTGTGTATGATTTACCACTTTCTTGTATATATTGTCTCTCATCTTATTCATTAAGTTGGTTTATTATCAGTCTCTCACACTAGGTCGTAAGACCCCAAGGCTGGGTCTTTCTCTCTTTTATATACCGATATGTTCCAATTGGTTAGAAGAGTGCCTAGCATATATCAGGATCTCAATAAATGTTTGCTGAAAATGAATAAATTATGTCATCTCTCTGTTTAACTCCACAGAAGCTTTAATATTCAAAACACCACTAACTGTTATCTCAGCTTAAATTATAAACTGAAAAAATATAATTCAGTCTGTCGAGCCAATATAATTCTTTTTTCTTTAAGTATTTATTTGTGGTCGAACATGTTGAGGCCAAAATACTGATTTTCCTGGTCAAGATCCCATGCAGAAGGTTTTGTGAACAGGGATAGATTCTCTGAGAAGTCAGGTATGAGAAAGAGTTTTCCTTCCTATCCCCACTCCTGTCAAATCTCTCTTCTGTACTACACACACACACACACACACACACACACACACACACACACACACTCAATTTAACTTAAGGTATTACAATAGGAAGGAAGGCTCATCAAATTTTTGTTTTATTTTAATGACAGAACCAAAATAGACAGCCCACAAAAGAACCGGAGTTTATTTAGTTGCAGTAATGTGTATATTGGATTGGATTCATCATTTTAAAATATTCTAAACATTCTCAAAGAATATTCACTTGGAATTGAGTACTCTAGGTTCTAAACTTTGTTCTAACACATTGTATGACCTTGTGTAAGTCTTATCACTTTGCTAGCTCTCAGTTGCTTCAAATATAAAATATGAATGTTAGAACTAGATGAACTTATCATTCCACATATGATTCTATGATTTATATCATTCCTGCAAAGAAGAATATACTTAGTTCAGGTAACATTATGAGCAAAGGAAATGAACCAAATAGTTTGTTTTCTGACCGATAACTTGGAAGATATATATTTCCAAAATGAGAGTTGTCATCCATCATCATCATCACCATCATCATCATCATCATCATCATCATCATCATCATCATCGTTTGGTTAGATGATAAAATAAAGCATAGCAATGGTGCCACTTGGAGAATTGGTCAAATGCTAATTTCATCAGTGGTATCCTTACTATTCTGATACTTTAGCAGTTGACTTTTATGCAGTTGACATTAAAAACAAGTAACTGAACAAATGCGTGAAGAGGAAATAAGCATAGAAAAAAGAGATATGTGTATCCTTAATTTTTCTTTAAGTAATATCTGATACAACATGGCATCTTAATATAAGTATTGATGGATATATATTGTTTCTCCAGCTAGTTTCCAATGTCTTAGATTTCTTCTGACTTAAATCTAGATCATCGTCCTCAAGTGTGTCATTCACTGTTAATGAGAATTTTATAATTTAGGGATGGAATCATATTCTGTGAGGTAATTATAGCTCCCAATGTGTTTTCTCTATTCCTGGATCCTTAATTATTGTCAAATAGATTATTAACTTTGTATGCATATATAATGGAATATTATTCATCCATAAAAAGAATGAATTCTTGCCATTTATGACAACATGGATGGACCTTGAGTGAACTAAGTCAGACAGAAAAAGACAAAGAAAACAAATATCATATGATCTCTCTTATATGTGGAATCTAAAAATAAAAAACAAACCAAAGATACAGATAACAGATTGGTGATTGCTAGGGGCAGGATTTGGGAGGTGAGAAAAATGGTTGAAGGTAGTCAAAAGGTAAAAAGAAAAAGAAAAAAAAGAATGCCTAAAATAAAAACAATGTGACAATAAAAGCAAATAGACTTTACAATTTTTAAATTATAATTTTGTTTTAAAAATTTTGTGCATGCTGTTCAATGCTATTATTAGTTGGTACTTAATGAACATTTTCTATGGACCAAATACTACACTAATTATTCTAATTGTATTATTTCATGTAATCTTTAAAACAGCTTTAGGAAGTAGGTATTATTAGTCTGTTTCTTTAAAGACAACGCATCTTACTTGAAATTACTCAGAAAAGCTAAAAGTTAAATCAATAAGGATTTACCCATAAATTGACACTCAATGAAAGATGAGTGAAAATATTTTATATTGAAATAAAATGAAAGATAGTACTTTATGCAAGAAAAAAAGGCAGTTGTATTATGTTATGTTATATTTCAAAGGGCACACAATTAAAAGCATTATATCAAAGTACATAAAGCACACCAATTAAAAATACAAGGAGAAATGAACAGAAACACAATTGTATACTTAAAATACCATTCTTAGGCTTTACTTAATGCAGGAAGTCACAAATAATTAAGATGATAATGAATTTTCCTTTAGTCTCCCCATATATTTTAGTTACTTTTCCACAATTGCCTCTCAAAACCTAATATACAAGCACTAAGATTTTGCCACTTTGGGTTTTTATTTCTTTATGAGAGCTCCTGTGTCACATAAAATTTATAGTAAGTAAATTTATATGCTAAAATATTATGTGTGAACGGCTTTTACATTATTTTATTTAGTCTTCCAGTGAGTATTTATTAAGGCCTAAGTGCTAAGCATTGGAGAAAATTACATGAAAAACACAAAATTTTTATCTTCTGAGAATTTCTATTCTAGAGGGTAAGTTTGAATTATAAACGGATATTAATACCAGATATACATAAGCACCTTTCTGGTAACATTGAAAAGGGAATGATTAAACGTTTCCTTAACCATACACCAAACAGGGGAGATGAAGGATTATTAGAGTTAACCATACGGATGAAAGAAGCAAGGACTGTCTTATCTAGGCAGAGGGAAGGGCTGTTTGGAGGCTTTGACTGGGAGCAGGTTCAGTGTCAACATTTCAATGCATGGGGTTCTCACGTACATGGCAGGGGTGGGGGTTTGGATGGGCAGGAAGCACCCAATGACAAGTAAAGAATAAGCAGAGTTTACAAGGATCTTGCAGAAGGGAACTTCTAATCAGCTTCTAATCTAAAGCTTCTTCACATTTACAGTTAAAAAATATAACTTGCAAAGTGTTGCAGAATGTCCAAGCTTTGTTGAGTAAAATGCTAGCTAAAGCCAGTGTGCTTTTTGTTGGAAACAAACACACACAAAAAGAAAGTTCTGAACAATCCTACCTCCATCCCATTGCAATCCTTACTCCTTCATAGTTTATGCTTCATTGTTTAAATTGATGTTGTTAGATCCCCTCTGATTTTAGAGACTAATATATCATTAGCATTGTAATTATTAGTAGAATTAAGTTATTCATAAAGATCTAAATTATGTTAGGTACATTATTTTCAGCACTATACCTATTATGTTTCATAATATGGAACCAAAACTGCACAAAAAGCCTCTTTTGTCTCTTACCTGTTAGTGTCCAAAATGGAGTGATTACCTCTTACTTTATGTGACTCAAGTTAAGTTGCAGAACAAAAAAGAGGCAGACCCCCGTCCAGCTGAACAAGAACCCCAAAGTTCTCTGTAACCCGCAGGGAAAGCTGGGAGTGAGGGTGAGGGGGACTCAGTAGGTTTGCATTTAGCTACAGTAGCATACTGTAATCAATTCGAAATCCAACATGTTCTCTTCTTCTTCTTCCCCATTCTGGTGTTTCTTCAGTGTGGCTACTAAGAAATAGGCTAGCTTTGTAATTTAAGATGTCCTGCGTGAAACCACCCACAGGTGATTGTACTGTGCACACACAAAAGAGGCCCACCCCTGTGCCAGTTCAATGGGCTCCATCTCTCAACTTGAATAAAAGTTCCACTCCCTAAAAAGGAAACATACAAATGGAAATCAGGCACATTATCGCTCCAAAATATTTTTGTCTAGCTTGGTGACATTCAGTAATTGCTAGTGATGTGATGATGACGATGATGATGATGATGGTGGTGGTGGTGGTGGTGGTGAAGTTGATGCTGCCATCCTAAAGGCATAAGGTGACCTTTCTGCTTCATTTTGGGTGTATGTATTCATCAAAATCTAATTTACTGAGCTCCATGAGCACGTTAAAAGCATCATACAGCTGATTATGAAAACCTTTCTTTTTGAACTATAAGCCTAGTTGGAACAACATACTACTAACATACCAATCAAATGCTTCCAACTTTGAAAAACAGCGTACATTATTGCAGGTTACTGTCTTTTGACAATTTCTTAATTTGCACCAACCATGAATTGGATACACATAGCCAAGTTCATGTTACTTTCTGCAAGGCCAAATAATTCCCACTGACTCTGTTCCCACCCAGAGTATGTGTGTGTATGTGCCTGTGTGTTCACTCACGTGTTGGTTTTAGTTTGATAATTATTTTTACATCTTTATTTCCCTCCTATTGGGGAAGATACTTATTGGAATGAAGCCCTTTTAACACACATGAGAGGGCTGGAGTGGTTTGGCAAACAAAACGAAACAAAACAAAACAATACAAAACAAAACAAAACAAAAACAAAACCAAGAAAATATCCCAGCTTGCTGTTCAGTGAGGCTTTGCCAAGCCAACATAACTTTAATTGCATCTTTCCACTGATTTACCCTGTCTACCTCCCCTCCCTACACCGTCTCTCCCTTCTTCCCAATACTCTTTTGTGTGTACTGAAATAAAAAATATGTTATTATCACAAATACTGTATGTTTACAATGAATGTTAGTGGATTTGGTAGCCAAAAAGATGTAGATTTTTTTATTATTATTAGTAGTAGCTTTCCAGTGGAGATAATATTTAGAGAATGGGCCTGCTTGTTTGTATTTTCAAAGATAAATAAAATGAATAATACCCAAACATGATAATCAACATGTCAGTTTCCAAGTACATTGACATTTAGCATGAATGCTTGCTACATATTTATTCTGTAAAGACTAAAGGATAGGCATTAGTACCAACTCCCTGGGGAATGGTATTTTCAACATTATTTCAATATGAACAGTCTTCTTTTGTTTATAGCAGGTATAATATAACCATAGGAGGAAAATGAAAAATTACAAATGCATGTGAAATTTCCATCCAACCCTTTGGCATGAGAACAATTCTGTACCTTTTGTGCTGTCATTTTATTCTCTGAGTAATAGAATACATATATTTGAAGATGAATAACATTTTTCTTATCGTCTGTATTCTCTGGGGGCTTTTGTTATTTGTTCATTACTTAATCTGTGTTTTTTTTTTTTAATTGAGAAGGCCACGCAATGCCTATCTCCTCCTGATATTTCAGATGCACCTATCCATGTGCATTCAAATTCTCTGTGATAGAATGAAGATTTTAGGTTACTGTTGGCTTAGGTGTGAGACTTTGATTAGAGTTAAGTACCCTGAACTTCTGTGTGGCATGTGGGAAAGAGTTCAAGAAATCTTCCCTGTTTGAGGATCCAGGTTGTGCCATTTCTCAGCTGCATGACCTCCAGAATATTTGAAACCTTTGTAAACTTCAATCTGCATTTGCAAAATGGGACAATGCCTCCTCCAGTGGCTGTGAGGCTTGATGGAGATGATGTAAGTTGAACACCTTTCACATGACACGCTCTCTGTACATACTAGATCTCTCTACTCATCAACCTTTCAATCATGTCTGCTTGATAGAGGGTTTGGGTGAACTTGTATCGATGATGTCAGTGTTATTATCAAAGGTAATGTTTAAGGTCTTTGGATGTTTTGCCTCTCAGTAAGTTACTGTACAAAGTAGGTTTGCCATGGCAGGCTGGCAAATCTTTAACCATCTGTAGGGAAGGGGACAGCTAGAGGTGGGCAGGGGAGGAGGGGTGCTCTGTTTAGCCATGTTAGCTGATTTTGGTCATGTAAATACACCCAGCTCGGTCAATTTCAAGCTGTTAATGTGATGTCATTGAACACAGAGATGCACCATCGTTATACAATATTTCTATTACACAGATAAAATAGATGTGAATAACCTCCAGGATATATATCATAGTGAAATGCAGTAAAATAATTAGGAATTGATGAATTGTATTTGTTGCCTTTGTTTCTAATATAATTTAATTAAATGTATAATTTAGTTGTAATGATGGTGTTTAACAACTGGCTTACAAAATTCCTAAAAAAAATCACTTTCTGCTCTCACATGCTTGCACCAGCAGACTTCAGCATACCTGTGCATGTTTAGCAGTTAAGTCCCTGGCCCTTTGAAATTAGCTGTATAGATGGAATTGAGGCCAAGCAGGACTCTAAGGACACTGACACAAGTACACTGACACAAGGGGCAAGTGAATCATTCACATGTACAAACCGTCAAGTAAATGTAAGTGGTATGATCCTAAGTATACAGAGTTTGTATGTGTATGCAGTGATCCTCCTGCTATCCCCGTGGGAAATCACTACCTCTCAACTAATTAGTTGAGGGCAGATCCCTCAGGGATGGCCTTCTTGCAAAGACCCTCATGGAATATTCTGAATCACCTTGCCCTGGAAAAGTTTGAGGACAGAGTGAACAACCCATTTATTTCAATTGGTCTGTCTCCAAGGGCTTATGTTTAGGGTAGTGGCTCTTGAAGATGGTATTTTAATTTGTTGTTTTATTTAATTTAATGTTTCTTGTTGGTGGTATCTCTGAAAGTTAATTTGTTTGTTGATCTGTTTTGCTTTGCCTAAAATGTGTGCCTGTATGTGTATTTATCATGTAGACTATACCTATTTTTATATCAACTAATGCACCCTAAAGGAGCATTTTTTTTTAATTTTGGAAAAATACACATCAACATGAATAAATCTTGTTGGGTGTTCAAGAAATAAGATCCCAATTAAGGGCAGTGAAACAACCCCATGTGTTAGAGGATATGGTGTTCATTTGCATTATTTATTCTTCTGAGACATTTTCCTAGACCATATTGGACAGACACTCAAACCTTACCTTTTTTTGATGATGTTGCTTAGTCCCCCAGAAAGATAATTTATCTTCTTCTGGGTGTAAGTTTCACCTCCCACGTTTTCTTGGTCTTCATCCAGACCAAAATAATTGATGACCTTATTACCACTATTTGAGCTCTGCTGTGGCATGCTGAGACCTATTTCCTTGAGGCAAAAACCTAATGACCCACCCCTTCTAGCCTGAACTCCAGTGGAGATTTCAATCTCTGTAAATTAGAATGAAAAAAAAAAAAGTTGAAAAATGATTTTCTAAAAAAGAAATATATATTTGCATGTACCCATTTGCTTGACTGATAAACTGTTGCAGAAATGATCACGTAAATGAGATTCTGAAGCTTGATTTTCATATTCTGCATGAAATATTTATGCAACATTAATTTTCCCTGTGATTATAGAGAATATATTTCCTAATTCTCTTTAATTTTAGTTACTTATTGTTTCTCACATTTTAACATTAGTTTGGTTGGATGGCAAGTAAGAATGTTTTGCAACTGTGTTCTTATTCTCACTGTAAGAAAAAAAAAAAACAATGAACTGTATTTCCTTTCTAAATGTTCCAAATTTCTTTGAAGTATACAGAAATCCCTTCAGTTAAATCTAAAAAGAAAATATCTATACCAAATTCCCATTATTTTACTGAATCCTTCTGATCACAGTTGCTATAACCATATTTTTTACTGGATATATTTACCAGGTTAGAGATGACAGATTATTTTACAGAATAGAAAACATTTTATTTTAAAGGAATCTTTGACATTACCCAGTACCTTGACCTCAATATGTATGGAATAAATTTGAGACTTATATGAGATTCAATATTCCAGTCAAAATACCAAAACTATTTAGTAAAAAATCTGAAATTTGAACAAATCTCTTCATCACACTGTTCTCATTTACATTGCTCAAACCTCCAAATTTCTTCCCTTCATGAGACCTTCACACAGGTTATTCTTTCTGATGATGTACTTCTTTCCGTAGCTGCTTCTCATCCACAACGCCTATCTGGACGATTCTACCCCAATATTCCACAGCCCTGTACCTGATATTTTCCCTTTGTAATGCTCGTCACCATTTCTGATTGCTTTTCTGTTGCATTTGCTTGCTTAGCTCTTTGTTGTCTTACTGTATCCACTCTAAGCCTCATGTCAGCGAGGCCAATAACTGGTTAGTATCATATCTCCATATACAGCCTCTCTCATGGTACAATAAATTGTTCAGTGAATGAAGGAATGAACAAATAAAGGAAGGAAGGAGAATGGAAGGAAGGGAGGGAAAAAGAGAAAGGAAGAGAGAGAAAGAGAGAGAGAGAGAGAGAGAGAGAGAGAGAGAGAGAGAGAGAGAGAGAGAGAGAGAGAGAAAGAGAGAGAGAGGAAGGAAGGGGAGAAAGAAAAAATAGAAATCATAAATTTTCCATCAAATTATGGGGTAAGAATTGGATACATTCCTGCACAGAAATAGGGGGTATCTAGTGATGTAGGGATGTCTAATGTTAAGTATTCAAATGAATAAACTGGTTGACTTCAGTCATATAATTGCCTATATTAGAGAAGGCAGTGTCTGGCTAATCCAATGACTCTTTCTCTTCCTCCACCGAGGGCAGGAATTACTAACTTATTAATACGAGATTTTGTTCCTAAACTGAGACTTGAACCAGCGTCTGTCAAAACAGAACTCCAGGCAGCCATTTTATATGGGTCTGTGAAAACTATATGCCATTTTTGGTCAATTGGATGTCACTGAATAATTTTGTTTTACTTTGCTTTTACTTTTTGGCTATTCATTTTTAGTAAGATGATCAACTATAATGTAGACAGAAAGATCTGGAGATCTTTACATCTGAATATCTTTAATAATAGTCATTAAATGAAATGTACTGAGTAACGTATTGAATGAGTAACCATGAGTTTGAGAGGCATGCATATCTGTAACCATTTATTGATTCTGTACATTCTACTATGGGATGGGAAGAAAGAAAACTCTAATACAGGCAATTGTAAACTAATTTTAGAAAGTTTCAAATTATAGTGACGTGAATCTGTTTATAATACACATACGCAGGTTGAATTATAAATCTATGGCACCTTGCTCTTTAAAAGCTGTCTTTTTCTGAATAAGCAAAAATATTGGGCAGGTAATATTTTCCTTTGGTGCCCTACTCCTTTTATCAATCAGAAACCTCTATAACATTTGTGCTTCATTTTCCTTTTTCAATAAACTTAGTGGAATTCAAGGAAGAGCTTAGAATTCAGTTTTCTAAGAGTAGTACTACATTTGCCATACCATCCTTCCCATTAAAACACCTTTTGGAAGTACTGCTTTCTTCTTGACTACTTTTAATAATTCTATTAAATAATTCTATTTAAATAATTTAAATAATTCTATTTGACTCTATGATCCATTCCTAGAAAGTATTTAATTTTTTTTTTTTAGTTTTCTTTAGTTTTCTGTTGTTGTTTTCTATTTCTTCATTATTTTTCCACAGTTAAATATATATTGTGTGTATCATATCCCTGCAGCATAATATTAATAATAAATGTACAAATGAATAAATAAAAATAAATGTGTTTCTATGTACCCAGGACCCAGAATCATAAATAGAAATGACCCAGACTTTTGAAGAATGCTGTGTCCCTTTCTCAGTTCCAGTTACCAGTGTTCTGCATTTGTGTTAATTAAGATTCTGCATCCTTTATAATTTTACCATTTATATGTGTATTCAAAGACTACATAATGTTTACTTTTTAATTAGCTCTATCAAGGCATAACATACATATAATAAAAACCTCCCAATTTAATACTACACTTTGCTGAGTTTTAATTATATATTTAATATATCACTGTCAAGATGTTGAATTTATCCTTCACCGTGAAAAGTTCCCTTGAGCCTCTTTGTCAACAATCCTGAGCTCTCTCCATGGACTCTGGCAACTGTTCATCAATTTTCTGTCATTCTAGTTGTTCCTATCTAGAATATCACACGCATGGACTGATTTAGTATATAGTCTTCCATGTCTGCCTTCATTTGCTTAACGTAACACTTTGGAAATTCATCCACGTTGTGTTTATCTGTAGTTTGTTTAAGTGTTCGGTAGTATTCCATTGTATGAATATACAACAATTCATTTTTCCATTTATTAGTTGATAGACTAATATCTGTTGGTTTTTTCAAGTTTGACTATCATAAATAATGATGTTATGAATTTTTGCATACTCTTTTTTGTACGGACATATGATTTTTTTTCCTCTTGGGTAAATAAGTAGGAGTGAGTTGGCTGAGTAGTATGGTAAATACCCAATTAACTTTCAACCTATGAATGTTTCAGTTGCTCCAAATTCTTGCCAGCAGTTAGTATTGTCTTAGCAATCTTTGTATTTTAACCATTTTAGTGGGTTTGTAGTGATAGCTAATTGTGATTTTAATCTGCATTTTACCAACTAGCAATGATGTTGAGCATATTTTATGATATTGTTGGGATGCAAAACAAACAAACAAACAAACAAAAGGAAAACAAAACAAAACAAAACTTTCCTCCCACCTTCATAGTTCTTATAGCTGAGCTCATAATCAAATTGAAGAGACAGAGTAATAGGAGAAAATGTCCAAAATTTATTTTATGGATGAGCATTCTGGGTGCCATAAGAATGAGACCCAAGGAATTATTGGGTTTATATGCCATTCTGGAACTAAGAAGAAAGTGGAGCTGTGGTTCAAGACTTCAAAGGGCAGGGAGGAGATTCACATGGAGATGGAAAAGCAAATGTTTGGTAAATGAATGTTTGCAGAATCTCTTTACCAATGGGACACAGAGAGTGTTCTGATCAAAAGGGCCTTGCTAGACTCCTCCCTTCTATCACACCCTAGTTCATGTTAAACTATAGTTATCTGTGATGATAGCTCCCTTCCTGTAGCAAGTCCTCTAAATTCTATTTAGAGAGTTAGAGGGAAGGATGGAGGTTAGTCCTTAATAACCACCTTAAAATCAATATCTCAAAGGCATATTTTGGGTGGCAAACTCTGCTTCCTTTCAATATTTATGTATAATTTTTATATATGCTTTCTGAACTTCAAATCTTTTGCACATTTTGTTTTTATTCATGTTGTTTGACTTTTTATTGCTGAATTTTAAGTGTCCTTTATGTATTCTGTATAGAAGTCATTTATCAGTTGTACTCTGCAAATATTTCCGCCGTCTTGTCCTTGCCTTCTCATATTCTAAATATTTTCTTTCAAAGAGCAGAGGTTTTCACTTTTGAGTAAATCCTATTTGACTTTTTTTCTTTTATGATTAAAACGTGTTTGTTTGTTTGTTTATGTCTTAGAAATATTTGCTTTTTCCAAGGTCACATTCTTCTGTTTTCTTCTAGAAGTCATATAGGTTTAGTAATTATGTCTAGATCCATGATCTATTTTAAGGTAATTATTTTATGTAGTTCAAGGAAAGGATCAAGGTTTATTTCCTTTTTCCATTATAAATATCCAGTTATTACATGAATACTTGATTTCCTTTTTTCTTTGAATTTACTATTATTTCTTTATTTAATTATTTTGGCTCACTTGTTGGAAATCTATATCCAGACTCTCTCTTCTTTTTCAGTGATTTATATGTTTATCTTTATAGCAATACCACCTGAACTTTGATTACTGTAACTTTATAGCAAGTCTATAAGTCAAGTACTCCAAATTCATTCTTTCTTGTTGAAATTGTTTGACTATTCTAGATCCGTTGCATTTTCATGTTAATTTTAAAATAAGTTTTTCAATTTCTATCAAAAAGATTCAGCATGGATATTATTGGGATTGTATCTAATCTTTGGATTGATTTTTATGGTAGTAAAATATACAATCATAAAATTTACCATTTTAGCCATTTTAGATGTACAGCTCACTGACATTAAGTACATTAACATTGTTATGCAACCAACACCACCATCTACTTCCAGAATTTTTTCATTATCTTAAACTGAAACTCTCTACCCACTTAATGATAATTCTCCATTCTTCCGTCCTTCAGCCTCTGGCCACCACCATTCTACTTTCAGTCTCTGTGAATTTGACTATTTTACGTGGAATTATACATTATTTGCACTTTAATATAAGTGGAATTTTACAATATTTGTACTTTAATGTCTGACTTATCTCATTTAGAATAATGTCTTCAAGGTTCATCCTTGTTGCAACTTGGGTCAAAATTTCATTTCCTTTTAAAGCTGAATAATATTCCATCGTATGTATGTACTACATTTCATTTAGATTCATCCACTGATGGACTTCTGGGTTGTTCCTACAATTTGCCTACTGTGAATAATGCCGCTATTGACATGGGTGTACAATATTTGCTTCACTCCTTGATTTCAATTCTTTTGGGTATATACCAAAAAATGGAATTGTTTGATCATATGGCAGTTTTACGTTTAATTTTTTGAGGAATTGCTATATTGTTTACACATTCGCTACACCATTTTGCATTTCCAACACCAATGCAAAAGGGTTTCAATTTCTCCACATCCTCACCACACTTATTTTCTACTTTTCTTTTTAATAATAGTAATCCTATTGAGTATGAAGTGGTATTCATTGTGGTTGTGATATGAATTTCTCTAATATTTTGTGATGTAGAACAAAGATTGACTTTTTAAATGTGACATTTTAATAGCCAGTTTCCAATCCATACATACATTATATTTATTTAATTATTTAGTACTTCTTTAATATCTCAGAAACATTTTGTAATTTTCTGTTTATAGGTTTTGGACATATTTTGTTAAATCCATCTATAAGTTACTCATGATTTTTGATGCTGTTAATTTTTTTAAAAAACATTTAATTTGCCATTAGTTCATCATTAGGATATAGAGATACAGTTGACCTTTGCGTGTTGAACTTGCATTTTATGACTTGCTTAACACATTAATATATTTTTGTAGATTCCTTACTATATTCTATAGCAATTATTATGCCTCTTGTAAGAAAGTTTTACTTCTTTCTTTCCAATCTTGAATCTTTTTTATTTATTTTTCTTATCCCATTGTGCTTCCTAGGAATTGCAGCATGATGGTGGATAGAAATGGTGAGAGTGGGCATCCTTTCCTTGTTCCCGATCTTAGGGAGAAAGCATTCAATAATTCATTCACCATTTATTTTGTTACACTTTTGTGGATGTTCTTCAACAGTTTGAAGACATTCTTTTCTATACCAGTTTGCTGAGGATAACATTTTTTTTTTTAAGCATTAACAAATGGTAAAATATGTCAAATGCTCATTTCTTGCTTTTTTTTTTTTTTTTACCTTTAGCCTAATAATCTGCAGTAATAATTTTTTGGATTCCTGGAATAAAACCTAATTACACTTTTAAAATATGCTTATGGATTTGCTTATGAAAATTGTATAAAGAATATTTGCAAATTAATTTATATGGGATATTGGTCTGTAATTTATTTTTCTTGTGAGATCTTTGATTTTAGAATAAGCGTACTGCTGGTATCATAAAATTAATTTTGAAGTGTTCTCACTACTATTATCTGAAAGAATTTGTGTAGAATTACTATTACCATTCCCTTTATCTTTGGTAGAATTCACTAGTGTAGCCATCTTTGCCTAGTGTTTTCTTTGTAATAAAATTTATAACAAGACATTCAATTTTATTAATATATGTAGGACTAGTTACATTATTTCCTTCTTCTTTAGTGAGGTTTGATCATTTTTGTCTTGTATGGAGTTCTAATTCCATGTTTTCAAATTTATCACATACATTTTATTCTCTTACCATCTTTTGAAGTCTGCTAGATCCATAATGATGTTCTGTCTTTCATTCCTGACATTTTGTTCTCTCTCTGTCTCTGTCTCTCTCTCTGTCTCTCTGTCTCGCTGTCTCTCTGTCTCTCTCTCTCTCTCTCTGTGTCTCTCTCTCTCTGTGTGTCTCTCTCTCTCTCTGTCTCTCTCTCTCTTTTTCTCTCTCTCCATTTATCTGGCTAGAGGTTTATCAGTTTCATTCATTTTCTAACATATTCAGCCTTTCTTTTCATTGATTTGTGTCCTGTAATCTGTTTTCAGTTGTGTTAATTTTTACACTTTCTTATTTCTTTTTTCTGCTTATTTAACATTTAATATGCTTTCCCTTTCCTATTTTTTAAGATAGAAGCTTAGATCATTGCTTTTAGACAGTTCTCCTTTTTTAATATGAGCATTGTATTATGGGCTGAAATATGTCTCCATTACCATCCCTGCAAAATTCATATGTTGAAGTCCTAACCCACAGGACTTGTGGATGTGACTATGTTTGGAGAAGGGGTCTTTAAAGTAGTTATTAATATAAAATGAAATCATATAAATGGACCCTAATCCAATATGACTGAATATGACTGGGGTCCTCATAAGAAGAAGAGATTAGGACACAGATATTGTGAAGTTGTGATTTATAATAAGCAAATATATTTTGGTTTATCTTTGTTTCTGAAACGGAGCTGTCCAAACCCTTCGAACTTCCTATAATGATAGCAGTAAAGGTGTCTGCGGGAGCTAACCATGTGATTAGAGAGTTGGAAATACTCCCCGCCCTGACTCCAGGGAAGGGAGAGAGGGTGGAGACTGAGTCCAATCATTAATGGTCAATGACTTTATTAATCATACCTATGTCATGAAGTCTCCAGAAAAATCCAAAATGATAGTGTCTGGAGAATTTTTGGTTGGTGAACACATGGAAATTTGGGGAGAGTGGAACACTCAGAGAGATCATGGAAATTCTGCATCCTTTCCCCATACCTTGTCCTATACATGTCTTCCATCTGGCTGTTTTTATGTTATATCTTTTAGAATAAACCAGTAATCAAGTAAGTAAACTATTTCTCTGAGTTCTGTGAGCTGCTGTAGCCAATTAATCCAACTCAAGGACCTGGTCTTTGTAGATTGGAGTTTCCATTGTAAGATGACTGAACTTACAACTGGTGTCTGAAGTTGGGAGTGGGACAGCAGTCTTTTGGGACTGAGCCCTTAGATTGTGGGATCTGGTACTATCTCTCGGTAGTGTCAGAACTGAATCAAATTGTAAGGCAACTAGTTGGTGTCCAAAAATTGCTTGGTGATGTGGAAAAAACACACACTGTAATGAGTGTCAGAATCATAGACAAGCACAGAGGGAAGATCACGTGAACATGAAGATGGCTATTGACAATCTGAGGAGAGAGCCCTCAGAAGAAACCAACCCCGCCAACCCCTTTATCTCAGACTTTCAGCCTCCAGAACTGTGAGACAATAATTTGTTATTTAAACTACCCAGTCTATGCTAATTAAGGCAGCCCTAGGAAACATCTTGTTTGAATTGAATCTGTTACATTTTGATATATTTTCATTTACTTTAAAGTATTTAATTTCCTTTTAAAATTTCTTCTTTCACCTATTGTTTATTGTTTTGTTGTTTTGTTTAAAATTTCTTCTTTCACCTATTGTTTGTTGTTTTGTTTAGAATTGCCATATACTTGGGTATTGTCATGACATCTTTCTTTAATTGACTTTGTTATTTTTTGTTCTTTGTATTTGGTGTGGTCAGGAGTGTACCCTTTATGTGTATGCCTTGCTTTATGGCTCAGGATATGGTTTACCTTTGTTGATATTCTATGTTTAATTGTAAATGACATGTATTTTCCTATTGTGTGTCTAGTGTTCTAAAATATCAATTAGATCCAATTGGTTGATACATTGTACAAGTTTTCTCTACTATTACTTTATTTTAGTCTACATGTTCTACTAATTACTGGGAAAATAATATTGAAATCTCAAACTATAATTGTTAATATATTTTCTTTTCTGTTAGTTCTACCAGTTTTTGCTTTATGTTTTTTGATTTTGATATTAGGTGTATATGCACATGGTGTTATGTCTATGTGATGGGTTGACTTCCTTTTCATTAAAATAAGTCTTTCTTTACTTTTGTGTGTGTATATATATATATATATATATACAATATATATATACATACAAAAAATATATACTTAAAAAAGCAAATATATATATACATATATTTGCTTTTCTAATGATATTATTATAGACTTTACAGCATTCTTATGATTATTAATGTGAGGTATGTCTTTTCTCAACCTGCTATTTTTAACAAGTATTGTTTTCATATTTAAAGCATGTCTTTGTATACATTTTATCTAAAGTTTTATGTAGCTTAGTCTCACTTTTTTATCCAATCTGAACATTTCTGTTTTGTATTTGAAATATTTATATTATTTTCATTTAGTGAAAGTTGTGATATGGTTGTGTTTAAATGTACCATTTTACTATTTGTTTTCTATCTATACAATGTGTTCTTCCTTCCTTTTCCATCTTTTCCTGCCTTCTTTTGGATTATTTGAGTGTTTTATGATTAGATTTTATCTCTACTCTTGTATTGTTATGTATGCCTCCTTTTATGGTTTTAGTGTTGCTCTAGATTTAACAAGATACATTCTTCTCTTTTAGTTTATTTTAACTATTATCACACCACCTCACAAAGAGTTACAAGAGTGTACTTCCCTTTTATCTTTCTTATCTTTTGTGCTTTTTTTGAATATAATTAACCTCTATATGTTACAAAATTCAAAATACATTGCTATTATTTTTTATTTTAATAGTTATCTTTCACAGAGATTGAAATGAGAGAAAGATGTTTGAATGTGTTATCACTTATTTACCACTTGTGGCTCTTTTTAGTTCTTTATATAGATTCAACTTTCCACAGGATATTTTCTCTTTGCCTACAGCGTTTCTTTATTTCTTAAAGGACTTTTATTCAAATATTGGTAACATGCAATATTATATTAGTTTCAGGTATATACCATACTTATTCACATTTATATACCTAAAGAAATGATCACCATTAAGTCCAGCAACCATCTGATACCATACTGCATTGCAATAACATTATTGACTATATCCCCAATGCTACTGTATATTGCATCCCTGTGATAGCCATGGCTTATTTGTTTTGTTTTGTTTTGTGGACTTTTTTTGTTTTTGGTAATTACAGTTTATTGGGCTGACAATTGTTCGTAAAGTTACATAGATTTCAGATGTACAATTCTGTAATTCATCATCTATATATCACATTTTATGTTCACCACCCAGAGTCAGTTTTCTTTCCATCACTATACACTGGACCTACTTTACCCTCATCTACCACCCCTCTCCCCCCTACCCCCATCCCTTACTCTCTGGTAACCACTAAACTATTGTCTGTGTCTATGAGATTTTGTTTCTTCATTTGCTTGTCTTTTTCTTTTGTTGTTTTCAGTTTTATATACCACATATCAGTGAAATCCTATGGTTCTCAATTTTTTCTATCTCACTGATTTTGCACAGCATAATAATCTCAGGATCCATTCATGTTGTCACAAATGTTCCTATATCGGGCCCTAAGACTCAGGAGTACTGGGCACAGGGCTGGTGGAGCTACTCTCAGTGTGCATTTGTGCAGGAAAGAACAGAAACTGCATGGTCTCTCTGAAAACTGTCATCCAGATCCTTCAGCCCCTCACATTTAAATCTACACTCCCAAATTCACTCTGGGCACCAGGTGACCAGCGCTGCCTGTGCACTAGGCAGGGAACTCTTTGGCACAGCGGAGGACAACCCGGAGATTACCTGGTGGGCTTAAGCCAAGACTGGTGCTGCTTTCTGTTTTGCTTTGCTTGGTGATTTTTTTTTGTTTGTTTGTTTGTTTGTTTGTTTTGTTTTGCTTTTTTGTTTTTTTGCTTTTGTTTTTGTTTTGTTTTGTGTTGTTTTGCTTTGTTCTTCTCTTTTTTCCTTTCTTTTCTTTTTCTTTTTTTTCTTTCTTTCTCTTCTTTTTTTTTCTTTTCTTTGCTTGTTGTGATTTGCTTTGTTCTGTCTTTATTTCTTTGATATCTTTGCCTATGTTGAGTGGGGATTGTCGGTTGTATTTTACATGTGAATGTACTTGATTTGTTTTCCTTGTTGTTGTTGTTGTTGTTGTTGTTGTACTTGGTAACTTGATTTGTGCTGAAACTGCCCTACCAGGGCCCAGCTTAAGAGGCACAAGATTCAACATTTTCCAGAAGCCAACTCTGGACCAAACCAGAGTACTACCGAGTTTGACCTACAAGTCACACACCCAGAGGGAATTCTCTGAAGGCACAAGAGCCCATAGAGGCCAAACCTCATTTAAGTGGCCAACCCTCACCCAGCAGAACACCCTGTGGTGAGCAGAGCCAAGTTTCACAACTAGACGGCCTAGGAGTTAAGCCCACCTACTCACAAGCAAAAAGCAATCAAAGTTCTTCTTGAACAGGACGATATACTAAACACACGAGCCTCCTGTGGAGCACATGCAGAGAAGAACGAAGTAGTCCAAGTCAAATATAAAAGACACATACTACATAAGATAACCCAGCAAGAACTAAGAGCTCTAGGGGATCTTCCTAATACATCAAAGCAAACACAGAGAGTCAGTCAGAATGGGGAGACAAAGAAACATGTCCCAAATAAAAGAACAGAAGAAACCTCCACAACTGGAACCAAATGAAGCAGAGGTAACCAACATGTCAGAGACAGAGTTCAGAACACTGGTGATAAGAATGTTTAAGGAGCTTAGAGAAGACATAAAGAAGGATATAGAAATCATAAAGAACAACCAGTTAGAGCTAAAAAAGGATGTAGAAATCTTAACGAACAACCAGCTAGAACTAAAAAACACAATTACCGAAATTAAGAACTCACTTGAAGGAATGACCAGCAGGTTAGATGAAGCAGAGGATCGAATCAGCGACTTAGAAGACAAGTTAGCAGAGATCACTCAAACTGAACAACAGAAAGAAAAAAGAATAAAAAACAATGAAGATGGGTTAAGAGACCTCTGGGATAACATCAAGCGCAACAACATGCGCATCATAGGAATACCAGAAGGCGAAGAGAAGAAGCAAGGGATTGAGAACATATTTGAGGTAATAATGTCCGAAAACTTCCCTAACCTGATGAAGGAAACCAACATACAAGCCCAGGAAGTGCAGAGAGTTCCAACCAGGATAAACCCAAACAGGCCCACACCAAGACACATTATAGTTAAAATGGCAAAGCTTAAAGACAAAGAGAGAATCTTGAAAGCAGCAAGAGAAAGGCAGAAGGTTACATACAAGGGAACTCCCATAAGACTATCAAATGACTTTTCTACAGAAACATTGAAGGCAAGGAGGGAGTGGCAGGAGATACTCAAAGTGATGGAACACAAAGGCCTACAACCTAGATTGCTTTATCCAGCAAGGCTATCATTTAAAGTTGATGGAGAGATAAAGAGCTTCCCAGAAAAGAACAAACTGAAAGAATTTATGACAACCAAGCCAGCATTGCAAGAAATACTAAAAGGACTTCTGTAAATAGAAGAAAGATGAAAACAATTTACTACAAATCTAAAAATGGCAATAACTATGTACCTATCAATAATCACTTTAAATGTAAATGGATTAAACACTCCAATCAAGAGACATAGGGTGGCTGAGTGGATAAGGAAACAAGACCCTTGTATATGCTGTATACAAGAGACTCATTTCAGATCAAAAGACACACACAGGCTGAAAGTGAAGGGTTGGAGTAACATATTTCATGCAAATGGAAGCAAAAAAAAGCTGGAGTTGCAATACTTATATCTGACAAAATAGACTTTAAAATGAAAAAAATATTAAAAGACAAAGATGGGCACTATATAATAATAAAGGGATCAATCCGACAAGAGGACATAACCCTAGTAAACATCTATGCACCTAACATAGGAGCACCTAAATATATAAAACAGGTACTGATGGACATAAAGACAGAGATCAACAGCAACACTATCATAGTAGGGGACTTCAACACACCTCTGACAACAAGGGACAGGTCCTCCAGACAGAAAATCAATATGGAAACAACAGCCTTAAATGATACTTTGGAGCAGTTGGACTTAATTGATATTTTCAGAGCATTTCACCCCAATGCTGCAGAATACACGTTCTTCTCAAGTGCTCATGGAACATTTTCTAAAATAGATCATATGTTAGGACACAAGACAAGCCTCGATAAATTTAAGAAAATTGAAATCATACCAATTGTCTTCTCTGACCACAGTGCTATGAAATTAGAAATGAACTACAGGGGAAAAAAAACAGGAAGATACACCAATTCATGGAGGCTGAATAACATGTTGCTAAATAATGAATGGGTCAAGCAGCAGATCAAAGAAGAAATCAAAAGATATCTTGAGACAAATGAGAATGAGAACACGACGACCCAAAATCTATGGGATGCTGCGAAAGCAGTCCTAAGAGGGAAGTTCATAGCACTGCAGGCCTACCTAAAGAAACAAGAAACATCACTAATTGACAGTTTATCTTCACACTTAAGGGATCTGGAAAAAGAACAGCAAAATAAACCCAAAGGGAGCACAAGGAAGGAGATAATAAGGATCAGAGCAGAAATAAATGAAATAGAAACCAGAAAAACAATACAAAAGATCAATGAATCCAAGAGTTGGTTCTTAGAGAAGATAAACAAAATTGACAAACCTTTAGCCAGACTCATTAAAAAAAGGAGAGAGAGGACCCAAATTAATAAAATCAGAAATGAAAGAGGAGAAGTGACAACAGACACCACAGAAATACAAAAAATTGTAAGAAATTACTATGAGCAACTATATGCCAACAAATTTGACAACCTTGAAGAAATGGACAATTTTCTAGAGGCGCACAACCTTCCAAAGCTAACTCAAGAAGAAACAGAAAGCCTGAACAGTCTGATTACCACCAGGGAAATTGAATCAGTAATCAATAATCTCCCAACAAACAAAAGCCCTGGACCAGATGGCTTTACAGGTGAATTTTTCAAAACGTTCAAAAAAGAATTATCACCTATTCTCCTCAAGCTCTTCCAAAAAATCCAGAAGGAAGGAAGACTCCCAAACACTTTTTACGAAGCCACTATCACCCTGATCCCAAAAGCAGACAAAGACACCACAAAGAAAGAAAACTACAGGCCGATATCTCTAATGAACATAGATGCAAAAATTCTCAACAAATTATTAGCAAACAGAATTCAGCAATACATTAAAAAGATCATACACCATGATCAAGTGGGATTCATCCCTGGTATGCAGGGGTGGTTCAACATCCGCAAATCAATTAATGTGATACACCACATTAACAAAATGAAAAATAAAAATCACATGATCATATCAATAGATGCAGAAAAAGCATTTGATAAAATACAGCAACCTTTTATGATAAAAACCCTTAAGAAAGTGGGAATAGAGGGATCATATCTTAACATAATAAAGGCCATATATGACAAACCCACAGCTAACATCATACTCAATGGGGAAAAGCTAAAACCATTCCCCCTAAGATCAGGAACAAGACAAGGTTGCCCACTTTCTCCACTTCTATTCAACATAGTGCTGGAAGTTCTAGCCACAGCAATCAGACAAGAGAAAGAAATAAAAGGCATCCAAATTGGTAAGGAGGAAGTAAAATTATCATTATATGCAGATGATATAATACTATATATAGAGAACCCTAAAGACTCCACCAAGAAACTATTAGAACTGATAGATGAATTTAGTAAAGTAGCAGGATATAAAATTAATATTCGGAAATCAGTTGCATTTGTATATACCAATGATAAAATAGCAGAAGGAGAAATTAAAAAAACAATTCCATTTACAATTGCTCCAAAGACTATAAAATATCTGGGAATAAATCTAACCAAAGATGTAAAGGATCTGTACTCAGAAAATTATACAACACTGAAGAAAGAAATGAAAGAAGACATAAATAGATGGAAACACATTCCATGTTCATGGATAGGAAGAATTAATATAATTAAAATGTCCATACTGCCTAAAGCAATATACATATTCAACGCAATTCCTATCAAACTACCAACGACGTTTTTCACAGAAATAGAACATATAATCCTAAAATTTATATGGGACCATAAAAGACCCCGGATAGCCTCAGCAATCTTGAGAAATAAGAACAAAGTGGGAGGTATAACGATACCTGATTTCAAACTATACTACAAGGCTACAGTAATCAAAACAACATGGTACTGGCATAAAAATAGATACATAGATCAATGGAACAGAATAGAGAGTCCAGACGTAAATCCATGCCTATATGCCCATCTAATCTACGACAATGGAAGCAAGAATGTACGATGGGGTAAAGATAGTCTGTTCAATAAGTGGTGTTGGGAAACCTGGACGGACACATGCAAGAAAATGAAGCTGGACCACCTCCTTACACCATATACAAAAACAAATTCAAAATGGCTTAAAGACTTAAATGTAAGATCTGAAACCATAAAATATCTAGAAGAAAATATAGGAAGAAACTTCATGGACATTACCCGGAGTAAGATTTTCACTGATATATCCCCTCGCGCGAGCGAAGTAAGAGAAAAAATAAACATGTGGGATTACATCAAACTAAAAAGTTTTTTCACAGCAAAGGAAACCATCAATAAAACAAAAAGGGATCCTACTCTATGGGAAAAGATATTTGCCAATGATATATCTGATAAGGGATTAATATCACAAATATATAAAAAACTTACTCAACTCAACTCCAAAAAAACGAACAACCCAATTAAAAAATGGGCAGAGGACTTGGGGAGACATTTCTCTAAAAAGGACATACAGAAGGCAAGAAGACATATGAAGAAATGCTCAACCTCACTAACCATCAGAGAAATGCAAATAAAAACCACAATGAGATACCACCTCACTCCAGTCAAAATGGCTATTATCAATAAATCAACAAACAACAAATGCTGGCGCGGATGTGGAGAAAAGGGAACGCTAGTGCACTGTTGGTGGGACTGCAGATTAGTGCAGCCACTATGGAAAACAGTATGGAGGTATCTCAGGAATCTGAAAATGGAACTACCCTATGATCCAGTAATTCCACTCCTAGGCATCTACCCGGAGAAATCCAAAACTCCAATTCAAAAATCTGTATGCACTCCTATGTTTATTGCAGCACTTTACACAATAGCCAAGATATGGAAACAACCAAAATGCCCATCGGTCGATGACTGGATTAAGAAGCTGTGGTACATTTATACAATGGAGTATTACGCAGCCATAAAGAAGAAAGAAATCTTATCATTTGCAGCAACATGGATGGATCTAGAGAACATTATGTTAAGTGAAATAAGTCAGAAAGAGAAAGACAAGTACCATATGATCTCACTTATATATGGAATCTAAAGAAAAGACTATGTGAATGAACTAATCAGAGTCAGTTTTGGGGACGTAGAGAAAAAACCGAGAGTGGTTAGATGGGTGTGTGGGAGGGGGTTGGGGATAAGGGGAAAGGTGAAGGGATTTGGAAGCAGCTGGTAACCACAAGATGGCCTTAGGGTTTTTCTTTTGAAAATTAATTTGGGGAAGGTATTCTATAATGTTGTAAAGATTTTGTTGGGTATCCGATGGACATGCGTCCTATTTGGGAGACCACCTCAGGGATACTGTGGATACCTGATCATGGCATTGTACATCAGAAGCTAAACATTAATGAATGCCAACTATAATTTTATATATATAATGTGATGGTTCAGTGTGAGGTCGGAGGGATAGTGGATGGGGGGAGGGGGGGTTCACAGTATGAGGGATATAAATGATGAACGTCTAAGTATTACCTTGTTTTGTACACCTGAAACTAATAAATAAATTAATTAAAAAAAAAAAAAACAAATGTTCCTATATCATCTTTTCTTACCGCCAAATAGTATTCCATTGTGTATATATACCACAACTTCTTTATCCAATCATCTATCGAAGGACATTTTGGTTGTTTCCATGTCTTGGCTACCATAAACAAAGCTGCAATGAACATTGGAGTACATATATCTTTATAGATAAATGTTTTCAGATTTTTTTGGTAGATACCCAGGAGAGAAATTGCTGGTCATATGGTAGTTCCATTCTTAATTTTTTGAGGGACCTCCATACTGCTTTCCATAAGCTGCCGCACCAATCTGCATTCCCACCAACAGTGTATGAGGGTTCCTTTTTCTCCGCAGCTTCTCCAGCTCTTGTTATTATTTGTCTTATTGATGATAGCCATTCTAACTGGTGTGAAGTGACATCTGATTGTTTTTTATTTGCATTTCTCTGGTGATTAGTGATGTGGAACATGTTTTCATATTCCATTGGCCATTTGTATGTCTTTGGAGAAATGTCTGTTCAGATCTTCTGCCCATTTTTTAATTGGATTGTTTTTGTTGTTGTTGTTGTGTTGTTGTTTTTTGTTGTTGAGGTGTATGATAGATTTAAAGAAATTGAAGAAGACATAAATAAATGGAAAGATATTCCATGTTCATGGATTGGAAGAATCAACATAGTTAAAATGGTCCTATACCCAAAGCAACATACAGATTTAATGCAATCCCCATCAAAATTCTAATGGCATTTTAAAAAGAAATAGGACAAAAAAATCATCAGATTTGTATGGAACCGCAGAAGATCCCGAACAGCCAAAGCAATCCTAAGAAAAAAAGAACAATGCTGTAGGTATCACACTCCCTGACTTTAGCTTGTACTACAGGGCAACAATAATCAAAACAGCATGGTATTGGCAGAAAAACAGACATGCAGACCAATGGAATAGAATTGAGAACCCAGAAATTAACCCACATAAATATGGACAGATAACTTTCAGCAAAGATGCCAAAACATACAGTAAAGACAGCCTCTTCAATAGATTGTGCTGGGAAAATTGGGAAGCCACATGCAAAATAATGAATCTAGACCGCTATCAGTCTCCGTATACCAAAATTAACTTAAAATAGATCAAAGACCTAAACATAAGACCCAGAACAATAAAATGCATAGAAGAAAACAAAGGCACTAAACTTATGGACCTTGGGTTCAAAGAGCATTTTTTGAATTTGACCCCAAAGACAAGGGAAGTAAAAACTAAAATAAATGAGTGGGACAATATCAAACTAAAAAGCTTCTGCACAGCAAAAGGAACTATCGACAAAATAAACAGGCAACCAACCAAATGAGAGAAGATTTTTCTAAACAACATCTCTGATAAGGGGCTAATATCCAAAATATATTCGGAACTCATACGACATTTTTTTTTTTAAACCTGGAAATTTGGATCTCTTATTCCCCTTCACCTTACCCGCCCAACCTCTTTTTAACTTTTCAATTACAGTTGACATTTAATATTATTTTGTATTAATTTCTGGTGTATTGCATAGTGGTTACTCATTTATGTAATTTAAGAAGTGATTCCCTCTAAATAGTCTAGTGCCCACCTGACACTATATGTAGTTATTACCATATTATGGCTTGTATTACCTGTGCTTTACTTTGCATCCCCATGACTATTGTGTAACTATTAGTTTATATTTTTTAATTCCTTCACCTTTTCTACCCTTCCTCTTAACCCTCCTTCCATCTATCTATCCTAATAAATGTACTACCCATCTGACACCATACATAATTATTATAATACAATATTATTGACTACATTCCTTATGCTATACCCTACATCCCCATGACCACTTTGTAACAACCAATTTGTACTTCTTAATTCATTCCCCTTTTTTACCTGCCTCCAAACCCCCTTCCATCTGGCAACCATCAAAATGTTCTCTGTATGTATGAGTTTATTTCTGTCTCATTTGTTTGTTTATTTTGTTCTTTATATTCTACTTATAAGTGAAATCATATGACATTTGTCTTTTTCTGTCTGACTTACTCCACTCAGCACAATATACTAGGTCCTTCCATGTTGTAGCAGAAAGCAAAATTTCATTTTTTAATGGTTGAGTAATATTCCATTGTATATATGTACCACCTTTTCTTTATCCATCATCCATTCAGGGACACCAAGATTGCCTTCATATCTTGGCTATTACAGATAATTCTGCAATGAATATATGAATGCACATGTCCCCTTGGGTTTCTTTGGATAAATACCCACAAGTGGGACTACTAGATCCTTCTTTGTCTCTTGTTATAGCCTATTTCAAAGCCCTTTTCGTATGGTATAAGTATTGCTACTCCAGGTTTTTGTTTGTTTCCATTTACATGAAATAAGTTTTTCCATCTCTTTACTTTCAGTCTGTGTATATCTCTCAATCAGAAGTGAGACTCTATAGGCAGCGTATATAAGAGACTTACGTAGTTTGTTTTCCTTTCAACCACGCTATGACTTTTGATTGAAGCATTTATTCCATTTGCATTGAAAGTAATTGTTGATAGATATGTAGGTTTTGCCATTTTATTATTCACACTTTCACTTTTTTTTTTAAAGTCCCTTTAATATTCCTTGTAATACTGGTTTGTCGTGATAAACTCCTTCAGCTTTTTTTCGATCTGGGAGGCTCTTTGTCTGTCCTCTGAATCTAAATGATAGCTTTGCTAGTTAGAGTAATCTTGGTTGTAGGTCCTTTGTTTTTCAACACATAGAATATTTTGTGCCAATCCCTTCGAGCCTGAAAGTTTCTGTTGAGAAATCATCCGACAGTCTCTTGGGAGCTCCTTTATAGGGAATTAACTGCTTTTCTCTTATTGCTTTTAAGATTCTCTCTTTAACCTTTGGCATTTTAATTATGATGTGTCTTGTTGTGGGCCTCTTTGGGTTTGTCATGTTTGGGACTCTCTGTGCTTCCTCAGCCTGAATGTCCATTTCCTTCACCAGGTTGGGGAAGTTTTCCATCATTATTTCTTCAAAAACGTTTTTAATTCCTTGCTCTCTCTCTTCTCCTTGTAGTACCCCTATAATGTGAATGTTGGTATGCTTGATGTTTTCCCAGAGGCCCTTTAAACTGATCTTAATTTATTGGATTATTTTTCTTTTTGCTGTTCTGCTTGGGAGTGAGTCAGAAAGTAAGTCTCCTATTTCTCTCTTCTCTGAAGTCTCTAAATCTGTTTCTATTAGTTGATCA
The DNA here is from genome assembly GCF_964194185.1 of Rhinolophus hipposideros. Taxonomy (NCBI): domain Eukaryota; kingdom Metazoa; phylum Chordata; class Mammalia; order Chiroptera; family Rhinolophidae; genus Rhinolophus; species Rhinolophus hipposideros. Next base: position 27,699,087 of record NC_138052.1, on the reverse strand, counting down.
TGTTCTTGTTTTTTTTTTCATACAAGGTCTGATAATTAGGTTTGTGAACTTGCCACAGGGCACTTAAATCAGCAGCACTGGATAAACAGCTCGGTAAGGTTTCATAACCTTGGTATATCAGAGTCTCACAGCTGTGTTCATGTCGAAATGTGGTGGTGTCTTGCTGAGTGGTGTTCATTATTGTTGCGTGCTTTTGTGTGCTGTCATGAGAATGTCTGAGCTTGAATTAGAGCAATGAACAAACATTACATTTCTTGTTCAACTTGGCAAGGGTGGAAGTGAAATCAGGGACATGTTAGTCGAAGTTTATGGAGATAATGACATGAAGAAAATGGCAGTGTACAAATGGATTAAAGTTTTTCTGAGGGGAGAGAATGCAACTCTCATGAAGAGAGGTCAGGGCGGCCAGTAACAAGCAGAACTGATGAAAGCATTGCAAAAAATCATCAAATTGTGTGTCACAATCCTCAGCTGACTGCCAGAAGCATAGCAGACCAAGTAAACATCCATAGAAAAACAGTTAAGAAGATCATAACTGAAAATCTTAGCATGAGAGAGGTGTGTGCAAAAATGGTCCCGAAGGAGCTCACTGATGAACAAAACCAAAGGCGAGTTCAAGTTTGCCAAGATGTTTTAGAAACACAAGACAATGTTTTGGCCATGGTATCACTGGTGATGAAACATGGGTGCACCAATACAACCCTGAAACAAGCATCAAAGTGTACCACGGAAGGCAGCCAATTCTCCACAACCCAAAAACTCCATCAGTCCAAATCAAGAGTCAAAATGATGTTGCTAACCTTTTTTTTATATCAGACAGATTATTCATTACAAATTTGTACCTACTGCACTAACAGTTAACCAAGTTTACTATTTGGAAGTGCTGAAAAGGTTGCGTGAAAAAGTTAGACGACCTGAACTTTTTGCCAACAATTCATGGCTCTTGCATCACGACAGTTCACCAGTACACACGGCACTATCTGTGAAGTAGTTTTTAGCCAGTAAACAGAGAACTGTATTGGAACACCCTCCCTCCTCACCTGATCTGGCTCCTTGTGGCTTCTTTCTTTACCTGAAGAAAAAGGAAATATTGAAAGGAATACATTTTGGTGACATTCAGGACATCAAGGGTAATACGACGACAGCTCTGATGGCTATTCCAGAAAACGAGTTCCAAAATTGCTTTGAACGGTGGACTAGGTGCTGGCATCAGTGCGTAGCTTCCTGAGAGGAGTACTTCAAAGGTGACTGTAGTGATATTTAGCAATGAGGTATGTAGCATTTTTTCTGGGAAGAGTTCGTGAACATAATTGTCATGCCTCATATGCCTAGTAATATTTTTTGGATGCCAGGCAATCTGTCATTTTTGTTGTTGAATGCTGAATTTTGTAATATTTCTTCAAAGAAGTTAGAGTTTGCTTTGATACACAGTTGAGTTGCTAATGGATGAATTCTGTCTTTTTGTGGCTGTTTTTATTTAAAGTTAGGTTAGGGAAAGGGCAGTGCATCATTTATTTGACTCTAATTTAGCTACTAATGGAAAACCATTTTAAGGACTCTAACCAATATTTAATTTTTTAATGAGGCTTCACCATTGGGTCTAATGATAACTTGAAGTATTTCTAACCCTTCGTTGGTGACAAGAATCATTAAGTCTGCCCAATCTCAATGACATCAATATCCAGATTAGTCGATGGCCAAAGGCACTAAATAGGACCCTACTGAACATGTCAGAAGCTCTGCTGTTTTTTAGTCTCATTATTTTTAGCACTGTTTTCTAGAACTTTTGCTTCCTCAGTTTCCCTGAATTCCTACATCTGTTTCTTTACCTCAGTGAGACCACCGGGTTCTGTTTGGCTTTCCCCTTCTCTGATGTGTTCTGGAAACTGAATTCTAATAGTAAACTAGGAAAATTATATGTCTCATCTTGTTTGTTTCAGGAATCACAGTACTGTGCAGCCTATTGTTAAATATTTGAAAATAGTTCCATATGTCTTATTTTCTTTTCAGTTTTTATAATGGAATGGCAATTCCCATAGCAGTTGATAATTTATGGGTAGAAAGTGGAAATATTTTAATTTTGTCTTTTTTTAACATAAAGTAAATAGAACCATACTGTACATATTCTCTGCTATTTCTTTTTGCTCAGTATTATATTTAGAATTTCATACTTGTTGCTTCATTTTAGGTACAATTTATACAAACTTATCTGTATAATTTTTGTGTTTTGTGTCTTGCTCAGTGTCATAATTATACTATAATTTCTCCTTAATATATTGAAACATTACTTCTTCACTTAAATTTTTGGTTCATCTGGAATAGAATTTAATGACATAGGAATCTATTTATATTTTTCTATCATTTCTACCAGTGATCTGCAATTGTAATCTTATTATTTATGTGTGCACATATACACATATACATATATATATATATATATATATACCAGGGGTGCCAAAAAATGTATACAAGTGGACACTTTGGTCAACGTTACTCAAGCAGTAGTTTGCTGTAATCAGAAGTGTCTGGATGTGATGGTAGCCACTTTGAGCACCTTTTGTAATTGCAGAAGCAAGTATGACTTGTATTCATCTTTTGCTATTGGAATATATTGAGTATTACAATTTTAATACAGTTTTTTCCTTTTTTAAAATGTGTATGTGGGTGTGTTGTGAGTTTGTGTTTGTGTGTATGTGTGTAAACATGGGTTTATATGTAAACTATTTTGTTCAGTTTTTAAAACCTGTGTTAGGTCAAGTTTCCTTTTTTCAAGAATATCTGGTTTCTCTTGGATTTTTATCTTGTATATTAAATTTAGGGGGAAAAAGCAAAACTTTCCGAAAGTTAAAAAAAAAAAAAAACAAGTTTGAATTTTGTCTGGAGCTGCACATAACCTATAGCTTAAATTACGAGAAAATGACTTTTTTATAATGACCTTTTCTATCCAATGTATTTTATTCCTTAATATATTTAAATATTTTATTATTATTGCTACCTATATAAAAACATATTATACATTTTGTGAAGTCAGCACCCAGGTGACTTATAGGTTTTTAAGCTATAATAAGCAGTAACCATAATAGTTGATATTAGGTTTGATTTCATGTGACAAAAAATCAAAAATATTTCTCAATAGACATAAATGTATTCTTATTCACATTTAAAAGAAGTCTGGAGATAAATGTTCCAGAATTTAGTTCTCATTATTGTGTCTGCTCACTCACAAGGTTGTGAAAGAATTCATGAATCAGGTAGAAATACAGAAGGAAGATTTATTAAAGTAGAGAATTAAAAGAAGATTTATTAAAGTAAGTTGACTGGGCCAAGTCTGCTGGAAACTAGTGCACTGAGTCTTTGTTTCTTCTGAAGTTTTATATTTTCTAACCAGGATGTGAATTGCTTCCACTTGTAGTGGAATTTTCTATTGAGTTCCACTTTGTCTGTTGGGGTGAGGGAAGGTATAGTTAAAATGGTTGTCTGCAACCTTTGCATATGTCATGTAGATTTAAGTTAGAGCCAGGAGTGGATACAGATGCAAAACCTCACCCAAGTCACAGGACCGGAACTGGGCTGAAGTCAATAGAAACATTGAAATTGGTATGGATAGTAAATGTATAGGAAATAGCCACTAAGTTTTGTCAGAGAGAAGGCAAAGAAAAGAGAGAGAGAGAAAAAAAAAACTTTCTAAAAGTCCCAAGCTACATTACACTTGTTAAATCAAATTATACCAGAGATCCAAATCTCAAAATAGAAGATTCAGTGCCACGTTACAATCCCTCTGTCTCATCAATTATCACAAAATTTTATCCTCCTGGTCCAAGATGGCTGCTAGAGCTCCAGTCTTTAGGTCCGCATTTCAGCCAGTAGGAAGGAGGGCAAATTGAAGAAAGAGCAACTCTTTCCTCTTAGACCACTGCTCAGAGGTTGCACAAGCACACCTGATTTTATCTCGTTAGATAAAAACTGGTCAAGGGTGACTAGAAAATATAATCTTTGTCAAGAAAGCTACACGACACATTAAAAAATATGAATTCTATTACTGCTATAGATAGAATGTTTGTGACATCTCAAATTTCCTATGCTGAAATCCTAACCTCCAATGTAATGGTATTAGGACATGCAGCCTTTGAGGCGTGATTGAGATGAGTGCTTTTATAAAAGAGACCCCAGAGAGCTCCCTTGCCCTTTCTTCCATGTGAGGTAACAGTGAGAAGACTGCTATTTATGAACCAGGAACCCGGTCCTAACCAGACTTTGAATCTGCCTGTGTCTTGATCTTTGGACTTCCCACTTCCGGAACTGTGAGAAGTGAATTTCTATCGTTTCTAGTCGATAGTATTTTGTTATAGAAGCTAAGCAGACTAAGAGAATTATTTTTAAAAAGAAGGGTGTGGGGACAGAGCCCCAAAAAGCAGTTTCCAGGCTCTTGGCCTCACATAGAAAGATGCTGACTCAGCTAGTAAGTGGCCATCAACTGTGATCGGATGGTCATCAGCTGTGGCTAGTTGTCCGTCAGCTGTAACCAGTGAGCCATTGGCCACTAATATAACTGCTGTGGCTACGCTAGCAAACAATGGGGGCTAGCAAGAAGATGGTGGCTGAGCTAGCAAGCATGGATTGCAGCTAGCAAGGCGGAACGCGGGTTGCAGATTGCAGAGTAGACAGCAGGTTGCAGACAGTGTGGCTCCTGCTTCCTGTGTCTCCAACCCAGCTGCCAGCGAGACTGTAGTGTTATGATGCCCCTATCTATGGCTCTGTGGGTGTTCCTTTTTGGCCTCATCACATCCTGCGTTTTTATGTGGGGAGCGGGAGCTGAGACCCCGCGTGATGTCCTGCACGACAAAGGGACAATAGTATGTTGACTTTGACTTTCTTTAATTAAATTATCTAACTTGGAGAATTGTTACAACCTAGGAATAATAGCTAGCTAATGATAACAGAAGTGAGGCGGTAAATGCCAGGCTCCCTTGCCCCATGGATAGGTAACTCTGAGGTGCACATTACACTGTTCTCCAGAGTTCCTCATCAGAGTTAAACCACTTACTCGATATTGCATACTTTAGTGATTGCTTTCTGTTCCCTGTATCACTTTTGCTGTCCCCTACCAGTGTTTCCCAGAATCACATTTCCAAATGTTGTCCTCTCTCCCTCCCTCCTCTCTATGAATATATGTACCCATATGTGTGTGTGTGTATTAAATTTTCCACTAGAAAAATAACCTTTAAAGTTTAATTTTAGAATAAAAGAATAGATAACTTTAGGAAGCATCACTTTAGTACGTGTTCTACATCCCAAGTAGGTTTAAATAAACTTTGTTTTTTCAGTTGAAAACTTTTCAGACGGATTCATTATTATTTTTATGTAGGTCAGATATAGGCTCACTTCAGTGGATTTCTAGTGGATAATTAATTTTTTAGTAGACTGCTCAAAACAGAAGGCCTTAACATCCGATAATTTTAATAATCATAGCCAGAATGATGCTGGCAATTTAGAGCAAAGAGTATACTGCCCATTCATGTCCTTCTACCAGAAAACGACAATATCTTCACAGGGGCCTGTTTTGTAGCTTCCTGGCTTCTCTTGTCGCATTGTTAAACACAGGAGTCTTAAATGGACTTATTGACTTTTTCCAATCCATATTAGCATACCTCTCTTCTAAATAGCTGAAGTAAGTAGGGACTTAGTTCATTTCAATGTTAGCAACACTTACTAAAATCAGTAATAGAACAGTGGGAGTAAAATCACAGAGGGGTATAAAAGCTAACACACTAAAACATTAAAGTCCAACTGTGAAAAGCTTTCCATGATAGTTTTTTCAATATCAAAATGTGTTTTAAACACTTTTTGAATATTATTATAATTAACTATAGTAGCTTTGGAAGCAGTTCTTTTTGTAAGAGAAAAACCTACCATCACTTAGAGGTTACTAGTTTTTGACACTGAGCTCTTAAGTGGATAATTATATTTATTGAGAGGTGATGCTCACTTGACCACTTGGTGTTTTGGTGTGGGCCAAGGGGAAACAAGGCAGGTGAAGTGGTTTTATTTGTCATGTAACAGATATTGCTATTGTGACTCCATGTCTCAGCATAGTTGGTGAACTGAATCTTTATTTCCAGAAACTGCAATGTTCTTCTCTTTCTTGTTCTCGGAAAATTAAAAGCTTCTACCTTAGAGAAGTGAATGATACATTATCCACTCACTTTAAATTGAGCCCATTTGGAGCTATTTGCATCTTGTAGAACCTACAGCTGAGTGCTGTGCTCAGAGGTGTAATGAGTGGTTGTCACAACACACTGGAGGTGGCCCCATAACAAAATGATCCCCTGTCAATCCCCTCACAGGAAATGCTTTGGCAACCTGTAATTCTGCTCCAGTATTAACATCCTGCCTGGGTTTTGTTAAATGGCACTTTCTAGGAAGTAGATCTCGGGAACTTGTGTTTAATAATGTTTTAAGAGCAATATTTGATGGAAGTTTTAGAAAGCATCACATGGGGTTAACAGCGATTTGTCATTTGGTTCTAATTAAAGGACCTAATCTCTTATCACTGATGCAGTCGTTTTTTTATAGTAAAGGCACAGATGTGAATGGAAACATATTAATGAGATGTCATACTACATAGTCATTTAGTGTTTTGTTTAACTTAAACATAGCAGAAAATGTGTGTCTAAGTAGACACATGTAAATGACATCCTGATAGAATTATAATTTCCTGCATTTGCATAACCTTCAGTAAAATTCACACTAGGTTCACCTTGCTTTTCTGATTTCATTTCCTAAATCTGCATTTTTGAGAAATTAAAGAAAAGTAAAGTACTATGGGAGCAAAAAGAGCTTATTGTTAGGTTCCTTCAAATTAAAACTAGAATTGTAATTTAAATATTTCAGCGTCATGTGGTCTAAAAAGTGATAGGAATGATTCATATCGACAGGAAGTTTTGCATTATCTGAAGCTATTTAAAATCCTGATGCTATTTAAAGTCTCAGGAGCTTGTCAGGTCTTCCGTCCAAGCTACAGCTGAAATGTGACTTCTGAGTCTGGGAAATCATGTTTGTCTGATCAAGTGCCCTGGTGTGCCCAGTTCTAGGATTCTGTGAGGTATAACTTCCAAGAGTAAGTCAGGTAATTGGGCAATGAGAGAAGCAGCAGGAACCACCATATTTAACTACCCCCTGATGGGTACCACATGACTCTCCATTAGCCCAGCAAGACAACTCTGGATATAGGTTAAACTCAGGTGATTTCAAAATAGTTTGGGGCTGTGGAAAGACATTGAAATTAGAAACCTACCTCAGATTATTCGTGTGGTTGCCAGTAGGAAAGTCTAATTATTCTGAGGCATGGTTAAAAGGTACTTTAGTAAATATTTTCCAGGCTCTGTCAACATGGCATATTGTGTTTCAGGGATCCTGTTCATTTATTTAAAAATATATATATATTTATTGAACCTTACTATCAACAAGAAATTGCTAGGGGCAAAATAATTAGTTTTTTCTACTCTCATACATAACAATACAAAATCTTTAAGTGCATAAGTTATTTTGTACTAATAAAATGACAGCTGTTCTTTCACAAAGATGAAAACAATCAATGAACTTTTATGTATTTTTTTTAAACACTGTTGTTTCTTGAACTCTTAGGCTCACCTAGGGTCTAAATATCACAGAGCTATAATGGTAGAACTTAGCTACATATAGGTACTTACCCTGGCCATTTAGGAGATAATAACCTATCATGTTGAAGAGTACTAAATTTTACAATTTTAAATTGCTGACTATGTATGAAATGCTTATCACAGTTGGATTAATTTCATAAACTGTGATAGCCCGCAAAGATAATTCAAATATTCAGATGAGCAGTTCTGAAGTTTCATTGCACAGCAACAGCACATAGACATTTTATATAAATGAAGTTTTATTGTACAGCAACAGTACATAGACATCTTATATAAATGTGGATTCCTCAGCCCGATCTTAAGATTCCAATTCAGAAATCTTGAATCTTGACTGGGATTCTGCATTTTTCACAGGCTCCAAAAATTATATGAGTTGGCGTACAACCAGCCTTGAAATATTCTGTTTGGTTATCTACTTTTGTGTTACAATTGTTTCGTGCAGACTCACTATTAACTTTATGAATATTATTGACAAAGATGGTTTACTCATAATACAGATTGAGAGCTAGTATGTCTTTTTGATTGATTGAATGAATTAAGTAAGGTTCAAGTTTATATCTGTAATTCCTAGAAGGCAGATAACTTTTTCCTTTGTGATTTTCCTATGTATTTTGCCATTCTGTTTCCTATAAGCAAGTCAAGCCCTACTGTGCATGGGACAAAGGTGCTGTTCAATATAAGAAAAAAAATAACTTGAAAAGCAAAAGCAATATTGTGTGATTGATAGTTGTTACAGATCTTCAGATCCGTATGAATTTATTCATTTATTCTTTTTGAATTTTTAATAAAAGCCAATGATAGCTTAGGTATACTTGTGGGAACTCTTTATTTTTAATTTTTAATTTTAATTTTTAATTGAAAATCTGGATATAATTGTAAATTTACAAACATTTGTAAAAAAATTACACAGAAATATCGTGAATATGATTTATTCAGTCTCCCCTAATAGTAACATCTTACAAAATTATGGTAACACATTGCAACCAGGATATTAATATTGGTACCATCCACTGGTCTTCATATTTCTTCAATTTTAGTTGTTCTGATTTGTCTATCATTGTATTTTTAAAATTGTGTCCCATTATCATATAGTTTTTTGCTTTTTACACTTTTTACTACTTTTCTTTTTTGTATTAAAATCAGACAAGAGTGTATAAACTAACTTAATAGAACACTTGAGCACCCACCACCAACCTCTAATAATGTGGTTGAAATCCTTTTGTGTACCCTATATGTATCCATTCTCCTCCTTCTCTCCTCAGAGCTAAATGCCATCCCATAGGCAGTGTTTTTAATATTGCAGTACATATATAGTTAGAAATAAGTAAGGTATGTTAAAGTTTTGCAAGTGACAAACTCTAAACATGGTATCACACAGTACCTATAGTATTCTGTATGTGAGCATAACTTACTGTGTTTACCTAATGTTGAGCTTTGAGGTTATTTCCATTTTACCATAATTAACAATTGAGGCCGTGTTGAACATTCTCATACATGTGTACATGTCAGGGAGTTTCTCTGACTATATGAATAGTAGTGGACTTCTAGTAATAGGATAGGGCCATCTTCAACATTCCTGAATATTAGTAAATGGTTCTCTTATTGGCTGTGCCTTTATTCCCAATAGAAATGTGTTAGAGTTCTAGTTTGTCTATACTGTTTCATTGTCTGACTTTTAAATTCTTTGCTAATCAGATGGGCTATGGACTTATGCATTAGAATACCTCAATTTCCGCATTGGCAAAAAGAACAGAATAACGGTATCTACTTCACAAATTGTGATTAGGTTTAGATGTGAACATCCATATGAAAGCACTTAGCACTGTGTCTGGCAACCAAAAGAAAGTCCAACATTGCAGCAAAATGTGAAAAAGTACAGGGTTCTGATTTAAACTGAGGTGCATCAGAATGTTCTTATGTGATGTCACTGGTGGGGCTTAATTATCGTCCCTTGTAATTAGAGTTAACGGTTGATGATATTTCAAAATGATATTTCAATGACAATGGGCTCATGGAAAACAACACTGATTCTGTTTTCAGATTCTAAGTAAACAGTGTCCCTCTGATCCCAATAATAACTGTGATCTAGTCCTACATGAAAGAAATGAGCCTGTAAGCGTTATAAAAGGTCAAAGACCCTGTGAGCACCTAGAAGAGCTGGTGCTCTAACAGGAGACTGCAGGCACATGGGTGGAAAGATAAGGATGAGTGAGTGAGTTATGATGTTACCCTGGGCTTCTAGAATCTCACTGCACATCCTGAGGACACGCCTAAGACTGGGTTTCTAGGGGCAACTTGGGTTTGATCTACAGCCACATTTGTGGCTATTCAGGATTACCTTTATTGTCCTTAGCAGAGTATGTCCATTAAAGAGAGAAATGAACCTTTAGCAGAATGAATGTCTGGCGGTGAACATGATGTTGGTGAAAAGGGTATGACTGTATAATCGTAGATCAGACGATTACAATGATTAGGAATCTAGCATGTTTTCAAAGATTAACAATAATAAAGTTAAAAAAAAGATTAACTTATTATAAATGATAAGTAAACATAAGCAAACTTTTGCCTGGAATCAGCAGACAAATATGTAGCCAGAAAATATACCGTTACTGTTAAGATAATGGCCTCTGAAATCAGAAAACCTTTCCAGCTACCAACTGCGTAATCTTCACAAAGTTTTGTAACCACTTTTTTTTAGTTTTCTCACGCGTAAGAGAATTTACAACTTGAGTGTGTTATGAGGATTAAGTAAAATAGTATCAAAACAAAAAGTACACAGGGTAAATTCTAGCATATCTGCCACAAAATTCTCTGAGAGTTAATGTCTACCGTGTACCCAAATTTTAATCTACAGGGAGTACTTCTGTGGTGACTTGGATGTGACAAAAACTGGGAGAGAAACTCACTAAGCAATATTAGCATTCATTCTGAGTAACTCAGTCAAATGCGAGAGACTAAGTATGGCGAGTGGACAAGTAGAATGTTATGAATTCACAATTTAAAGACCTTAAAACGAATCAGATAGAGGAAGCATTCTGCCAACCCTCTCCACCACCAAGCCCACTCATCAGGACGTGATCAATCAGGTTCATGCAAGGAAATCAAAGGCATCACTGCTGGGGCTCTAAAGATATTTTAGGGAAGGAGGTATTTATAGAGGTATGAACAGGGTAAAAGGAATCCACAAAGAATTGAAAAGCAGAGCAAGAACCCCAGGAGAGATGACAGTGATAGACCATTACTATCGCTGAGCTAGAAGTGACAAGGGAGGGATTGATGTTTCCAGAGTTTGGGGAGAGCTACAGCCTTTGGACTGGGAAGCCGGACAGAAGTTGTGGCTGAATAACAGCTCCTCAAAACTCCATGTGTATAAAAATCACCATGGAGTATTGTTAAAGGGCAGATTTCTAATTCTGTCACTCAGTGGTTGAGCCCCAAATTCTGCAGTTTTAACATGATGTCAGGTGATTGCAGGGCTACCCTGTCCTTGGGCCATGCTATAAGAAACAAGATCATAGAGAAACTTAGGTACTGCCACATCCAGGGCATCTAAGCAGAGAAGTTTGTAGAAAAGAAGTGCCCTTTAGTTTTCTTGTGTAAATTGCATTCAGAGTGTGTGAGATTGACGGTCCCTTTTCTTTATATAACACTATATTCTAAGACCCATTAAGATAAAACTGCATGTAGGAAAACAAACAGAACATAAAGAAAAACACGATTTCAAGTTCAATCTTAAGACACATTGCCATTAGACAAGGCTCCTCTCTTCAAGACTTAGTAAAATTATGCTTAGAGAAAGAATGGAAAAAAATGTGTACCAAAAATATTGTAGTGCCTATTGCTGGATGATAGAATGCAAGTGATTTTCATTTTCTTCTTCTTTACATCTATTTTGCCTCGTTTTTATATTCAACGTGTATTACAATTATAGCAAAAACATAACAATTACAAAAATGGACAAATGCAAAGTATTTGATAGTGTTTAAATTTAAAAGTAGCTTTCTGCATATAGTTTTATAAATGGACAGATACCTCTAATATTTCAAGGGAAATATTTAAAACACAAACCATTCTATCACGCAGATGAGCAAAGCCTGCATAGAATCATAGTCAAGTAAGCTTTTGTGTAATAAATATGCCATCAAGGTTGAAATTGAAAGCTTCTGTATTGCTTCCCAGAGCTGTTGATAAAACAAGTACTTTGGAGCAAATGAACTGCTGGAGAAACAAAGAATGTACCACTGATTACAGATGGCTCTTTACCTGAACAGGCAACATAGATATTGTTATATCCATAGGATAAAGGCACAAATGACCCTCTGCTATTTACAGAGGTACATGCTCCCCAGCTATGGAATTGTCCTGAGATTCCACATTTGGCTCTCTGGTCTCCCCAATCTTTCCTTCAAATAAGGCAGCACTTCTTATTATTTTAACAGTAGCTATTTTACACTTAACTCCTAGAGCTCTAACTTCTGCTCTGACATAACTTCCAACTTTCCTTCTATTTCCAAAAACTTTGGTATGGTTCTTCTGTTAATGCATTACCATTGAAAAATAAAGGGGAAAGGAGAAGCAAAAACAAATCCTCAAAGAAAGATGCAGATGTACCTTAGAGTTTATAAGGGGAAATAAGCATAAGTGAGATTAAATCTTGATAAATGAACATTAGTCAGAATGGCCTCAGCCATTGGCGATATCTTTAAAGCCCTGTGAGAACATGATGTTAAACTTAGTATCTCGTATACAGCTGAACTAACACTAAATGTCAGGATAAAACAAAGACATTGTCAGAAATGTAAAGACTCAGAAAATTTCCCTGCACAAAGCTGTGTCCGAAAGAAATTCTAAAGGTGGAAATGCAGCAAAACAATAGTAAAATAAATACTTTCAAAAAGAAGATATAGAACACAAGAAATAAGGTTGAAGATAAAAAAAAAAAAAAAAAAAACTAAAAAAGAGTAAATACAGAGCAAAGGCTAATGTTTCTTGGTGCACAATGATAAAATAATGAATTTCCTAAAAGTAAAACTCTATTTGAATTAAACATAAGTGATAACAAGTAGGAAGGAAAATAAAAATATGTTAATGAGGTTCTTACTTTGTGGATAGGGAGGAGGTGGGGAAAAGATAAAGAAGGTGAGTAATTTAGATGTTAATAAGTCCCCTGCTACTGCTACTCTTGAGCACTGTCTTGGAAGTTCAATTCCATAACATCAAGAAGAAAAATGAGGACAAGAAAAAGATGAAGAAAATGGCACTATCATTATTTCTAGATGCTGCAGTAATATTTCTATATGATACAGTGAAATTCCTAGATAATCTGAGATATCTAGATGACACAGTGATCATTATTTCTAGATGATATAGTGAATTTCCTAGATAATCTGAGATAATTAACATAAAAACTACTAGATGGAATAAGAAAATTCAGTAAGATAACTGTTACAATAACAATGTTAAACTAGTAGCTTTCCTAAACATCAGAAATGTACAAATAAATGTGTTAAAGGGAAAAAAATGGGTCCAAGTAGCTAACTATATAAGTTATATAGTTAGATAGAAAATCTAACTACATTAAATAAATACAAAAAATGTGCAAATTCTCTATTGAAAATAACTACTAAATATCTTTGAAAATGTAAAAGAAGACTAGAATAAGCCAGATAAATTATTATGTTCCTAAATAGGAAAGCTCAATACATTAAGTATGTCAATTCTCACCTATCTATAAATTTATAGGATATTCCAATTGAAAAAGACACATCGTTTTTCTGTATCCTGTGATTTTGATTCAAGTTCCTCTAGAAGAGAAAATACAAGACAATAGTAATTCATGGCAATATAAAAAATGTTTAGTGAAGACTTGTATAATGTGTATTACATAACTATCATTATTTTAAGTGATTCATATATGCTAATTCTTTAAAACCTCATAATATATTTATGAGGTACGAATTATTTTTCTCCTTTTTAAGGATTATACACATATAGAGACAAAGACAAATGAAAAGCTTTATAACGTATTGTTAAGAAAAATAACGAAGTTACAGGAACACATCTATTTTTTTAAAGCCTCACTATAAATGTCCATTATTGGAAACATTAGCTATATTTGCAGGTTTAAAAATACAGATGCATCTTATATTCAGTATATCATTTATATGCTACATGAATACAGACCAAAAAATATTTGAGGTCGGAGAATTAAGTTCATGACCTCGTCCTAGAAAAAGTGTTACCTACCTCATTGCTGAATATCACTATGGTCACCTCCGAAGTACTCCCCTTGGGAAGCTATGCACCTACACCAGTGCCTAGTTCACCCTTCAAAGCTATTTTGGAACTCTTTTTACTGGAATGGCCATCAGAGTTGTCGTCATATTGCTGTTGATGTCCTGAATGTCATCAAAATGTCTTCCTTTCAATATTTCCTTTATCTTTGGGTAAAGAAAGAAGTCATTGGGGGCCAGATCAGGTGAGTAAAGAGGGTGTTCCAATACGTTTATTTGTTCACTGGCTAAAAACTCCCTCACAGACAGTGCCGTGTGAGCTGGTGCATTGCCGTGATGCAAGAGCCATGAACTGTTGGCGAAAACTTCAGGCCATCTAACTATTTCACGCAGCCTTCTCAGCACTTCCAAATAGTAAACTTGGTAAACTATTTGTCTGCTTGGTACAAATTAGTAATGAATAATCCCTCTGATATCAAAAAAGGTTAGCAACATCACTTCAACAAGTCCACATACTTAATTTTCTGACACACTCACTTCTTTTTATATTTAGGAATACCAGGAGGAAAGTTTAGTCAGCAAAGTTTCAGAAATATAAAAATATCACATCTTCCATTGGGGAAGGTATGTTTTTTAAATTAAAAATTAGCCAACTTGTACTTCAGAGAACCTGAGATTCAACTAATGGGTGTTCCTTAGGAAAGAATTTAAGAATCTTAAGCTAGAAACTTATGCTTTCTGTGAAAACTAAAGCCAATATGTGTCTCTATTCTCCATTTAAACCATCTTAAAATTAAACATATTTATCTGTCTTTTTTTTTTTTTTTTTTTTTAATCTCTATTTTATGGCATAAAAAGTAGCTGCCTGTTTCAAGTAATACTTGTTCCGGGAGATAATGTGAACCAACTCAGCAGCTTCCATTTCAAGATTGACAGTTTCCTCATCATTTTTCTTAGTGCCTACAATCCACAGCTCTTGTGCCATAACAGTCCTTTCTATCCCCTCCAGGTCACCTACCTTAGAATCTTCTAGAACAGACACAAGGCCCATATAGATACCCTTCTCCTGTCTCAACGTAGCCTTCTTTCTTACTGCTTCACTTAGTAAAATCTTAGCTTCTTTCGATCAGCAGGTGTTTCTAGTGGTCTTTTGGGGAGTTTATGGTAGACCGCTACCATTGCATTGCATCATTAGGAGGCCCTTTGATATGATTTTTGTTGGAATTTATAATCTGTGGAATAGAACAGTACATCATTATTATTTCACTAACAACTCATCTTATCCCAGCTATAGACACTTAGGGAAGCTTCTTTCTCTCCTTTGGAATAGCATCTACCACTTTGTAGGTCTCTGCCCCAGTTGCCTACTTACTATAACATAGTATCACATAGTAAGTAGCAGAGTTACAATACAATTGGTGTATCTAACTTGGCACCCCAAATTGAGGTAATAAAAATATGAGAGTTGGAGCCAAGCGTAGTTTTTGTCTGTCAGTCCCCTTCTTCCTAAACCCAGTGTATAGGAACTCTGGAAATTCTAATTGTCACTAAATTAATTGTTGGGATTTCCAAAGGGACCTCATATGTGCTCTAAAAACTAGCTCTTTCCACCAGCATGTGGAATGTAATTTTCTTCCCCCTCTACTGGCTCATTGAGATGATACTATTAACTGCCAGTAGCTAAAGGGGTCATACCAATATCTGCACAAGCTTCCAGTGCTGCTGCTTAGAAGCCAAGTGCAGGCTGCTCTCGTCTAAGGCCAGAATCCTGGATAGTTTTGCCAGTAGCACACATTTTCTCTCACCCAAGCCCTGAAAAGATCATTGACATTCCCAACGGAATGCAGACAGAGATACTGCTGCCATCATCTCTATTTCAAACATTTGCCATTGCCAAGCTTGCTTCGGCCACTAGTGCTTCCATCAGTGGCGATGCGGTGCTTTTAGGGTCCATGGAAAGTATAGAGGAATGGGTCATATTCATTTGCTGTACCCCTCCCTCAAGAGTCACCTGACTTCATAGGAGAGTGAGCCATATCATCGTGCTACTCTGACTCACTCTTAGTTGACAAACCCATTTTTTTTTATCAGCTCTACTCTCTTTTCCATTAAGATGCCCCCCTGTCCCCAAAGCCATGCTTCAAATAGTCCATCCAAATTGACTCATAACAAACTCATTTAACCTGGCCTCCAGATAAATGTAGATACCATTGAATTATACAATTAGGTAATGTTCAAGCTGAGTCCTCTACCAAAAAGGAGGAAGAGGGAGCCATTTGGAAAATTACTTGTGTTCTGTTTTGTATTTCGGAAACTGCTCTCAAAATAAGTCCTTAACACACACACACACACACACACACACACACACACACACACAAACTCAAGCGAGCAATGCTGAAACTCATGCTGAAAATACTAAAAAAAAAAAAAAAAAAAAAAAAGGTGACTGTACATGCATCAGATTTGTAGTAAAATTTACAAAATAGCAAGAATCAATCAGTAACAAGGCATCCTGCCAGCGGGCTGCACTGATTTCTGCAGTGCCCGTGGCTCTGTACAGCAAATCCTTGGGAAAGAGAATGATGGGGTCTAATGTTAGCAGTGGTGGAGCAGCCCCGTAGGGAAGGCCTATATTGATAACACAATAATGACTGCAGGGTGGACATAAGAGGTTACGTAGCTGTTAGCTGCATTTGAGAAATCAATTAGGTAGACCACGACTAAGTTTAAACTGGAAAAAGAGTTCCTTGATATTTTAATATAATAGATAAACTCACTAGGAAACTGGAAGTTAAGGACTTAAGGAAAAATGTTGTTATGCTGTTAAGAGTTTTGGAAAGAACTGAGACAGATGTTAAGAGAAACATATTTATTGTCTATGTAAAAGGGCTTTGAGAAATGTTTCTTCAAATAGTAAAAATGATGGATTAGGGATTAGAAGAAGGACATAAAATCTTTTTTTTTTTTTTTTTGAGCACTGTCCTTTGTGGTTTTCAGAAGTGCAGTTCTTGAGTAAGAATTTCTTTAAGCTGCATGTTATGAGAGGTGGAAGAAGTGGTTGTGAGGAACATTGCAAACTGTAGATTTTCTTCTTCTTGAAAAGCATGCAGACCGATGTCACTGGAGTCCAGAAATGTGGAATTGACGTGTAGCTCTTGCTTGCTTTGAGCTTCTATTTCTTCCTCTATAAGGAGAGGAGCCTTTAACTTTCAGGTTTGTTTTACCTAAAACCACATTAAACCACCTAACACTGATTTTTATTAGAAAACAACTATGAATTAAAAATAATGGATTTAAAATTTTTAATTATTTTACTTTCCTAAGTTAATATTTGAAAAATTTTAAACCTGCAGGAAAATTGAAAGCCTGGATCAATGAATGCATGTAAACTTTTCACCAAAATTCTTCAGTTGTTAACTTTTTGCCATATTGATCTCCCTTTCACTCTGTTGTGTCATCCCGAAAGTACCCTAGCATGTATATCCTATGATCAAGAACATTCTTCTACATAACCATGTATATGAAAATATTCAGGAAATTTAACATTGATCCAATTATGCTATCTAATATACATTCCATTTTCTGTTTTCCTCCGTGATCATAATAAAGTTATTTGTAATTGTTTCTGTTGTTTCTTTGTATTTTCATTTTTGAGTGTGTATATTTTAATTCCAAAATGCTATCAAAGATCACACATTGCATTTATGGGTTCCCCAGGATTTTTTAACATTAATAACACTGACATTATAAGACTCCAGACCTAAGATATCTCAGTTTGGATATGTCTGATTGTTTCCTTATGATTTGACTCTCATTAGTTTTGGTAGGACTAATACTTAAATGATGGGTTCTTCTCAGTCTACCAATCTGGGGGAGAAATGCCAGTTTGCCACATTATTGAGGAGATTGAATGAGCACTAAATTAACGAGGCATCTGCGAAATTTCTCAATTACAAAAATGTTTTTGTTTTTATTTTGCCTTTACTAAGTAATAAGCAATCTATAGGGGGTGATAATACACCCTTTTTTATAAAAAGAATATCACAAAAATCCTTAAAATATAACTTTTAAAAACTTAGACTCTCTGGGAAGTAGATGCAGTTTCATCCTTTACCCTGTAGACACAGGATTCTTAAAATACTCAAAACTTGAAGCAGATCAGCTTAAATGTTATACCTTTTACTCACTTTGCCATCCACCTATTCAAATAAATGCAATCCTTCTAGCACTAATCTCTCTAGTTTGGTTTTATTTTGTTTTGTTTCTCTTGACATACTTAGAAAACACTACATACCAAGGCAGCTTCTTACATGGAGATATAGAAACTAGAATGAAATATATTTTACATAGAAAGAATGAAATATTTCTCAAGATTTATCTTTCTAAAATAAGTACATTTGTGAGTTCTTGAATATTTCTTCATTTATTTTCAGTAATGATTCAGATTGTTGGTGGTGGGTGTAACAGCTGTAGTACTCTTTCAAGCTCCTTTGATGGGTAATGCTGTTCTCATGACTCAGAAACACAGCTTTCTCAACCCTACCTCCTTCAATTACATGAAAAGGGAGCCTGTTTTATATCTCTGTGACTGGCTGGAAGTCTCACTAATTAATGTCAACACCATGCTCCTAAACCAACCCCATCTCTCTCTCTTTCACACACAAACACACGTGCACAATCATTCAAAAATAATGACTCTCACACCCATATGTATGCACAATCACTCAAAACAAAAAAAGACAATCCACATAACTCCCATATTATGATAAACTTGTGTTTTCTGCTGGTTGATGTTAATAGCTTGTAACTCTACCTTAATCTTTTTCTTAAAACACTTATGCCTAGCAAAATCTGCCTGTTATTGGTAATTTACCCAAAGTTTCCATCTATTTTTTTTTTCTTTCTGTCACTACTCTGTCAAACAAACTAAGAGTGCAATCAAATGCACATCTAAAAGTAAGTATATATTAATATATATGTGTATATACAAATATTTATGTATCTGAATTTATAAAATATTCCTCATTTGTCAATGGATTATATTGTAAAGCAAATTTAAATATGAATATGAAAACTGGAAAAAACAATAATTGGATAACTTTTTGACTTTTCTGGCATGTTTGATATACTGTATGTATTAGTTTCAGGTATATAGCATAATGATTCAATATTTGTACAGATTGAGAAGTAATTACCACAATAAGTTAATATCTATCACCCTACATAGTTACAATTTTTTTCTTGTGAAGAGAACTTTTCTCTTAGCATCTTTCACATATATAATACAATATTATTAACTATAATAACCATGCTGTACATTGTATCCCATCACCTATTTATTTTATAACTGGAAGTTTGTACTTTTTGACCACTTTGATTCATTTTGCCTACACTCCACTTCCTATCTCTGGCAACCACTCATCTGTTCTCTGTATCTATGAATTCAGGTTTGTTTTTGTTGTTGTTGTTTGTTTGTTTGTTTTTTCAGATTCCACATATAAGTAAGATCATATGATATTTGTCTTTCTCTGTCTGACTTATTTCATTTAAGATATTGTCATCATGGTCTATCCATGTTGCTTGAAATGGCAGAATTCCTTCTATTTTGTGGCTAAATAACATGTCATTGAATATATATATACCACATTTTTTTTATCCATTCATCGGTAAACACTTAGATTGTTTCCAAGTCTTGGCTAAGATTTTGCTTTAGAAAATATCTCTCAAATTAATCCATTTCTCTACATCTCCACTGCCACCACTTTTTTTCAACCTTTTACAATAATCTCACATAGACTAAAACAATCTGTTTATACGATCTCTTCTCCAATCTATTCTCCATAATGCACAAGGCCATCTTTTTGAAATCATATCTGATTATCGAAATTCCATCTCACCCTGTCCGCTTATCTATTAAGGTAAAAATGAAACTTTTAAATATGGTCCACAGTTTTCCACATGCTACGACACTGCCTACTCTCTACAACCTTATCTCATACTTTTATCACAGACTTCATGCAAGCACTAAATTAAAATAATATTGCATTTTATAGGACAGAGATTTAATGGTTGTAATTTATTTATGAGTGAAATGCAAAATAATCAGAAAGGGAAATATCATTATTTTTTTCATGGTTAAGAATATTTTTATAGTGTTTCTGTGGGTAAAACATAGTATAACCAGTAATACCATTGTCAAATCTCTAGAGAATTCCTATGAAGCAACAATTTTAAAATATATTTGTGAAGTGTTAAAATTATGCTGAAACTTTTCTTGGTTTTCCATTTATAAGATTTGATTTGGGTGAGACAAACTCAAAATATTTGTCAGAAGAAATTTAGACAATTTCTAAGTCAAAATAGGATTATTGGTGCCTGAAGAGAATACTTGGCTATCTATTAAAATCATAGTAATAAGAAAATAACAATATACATAGAAGATAATGTGGTTATAAAGAACTCTAGATCTTTCAGAAGTGAGGAAAGTTTTTTTCTTTAATACTGAAGGACATAATTAATTAAACATAAAGCACAGAGAAAGTATCCTGGTGAAATATAGAATCTTTGCTTTTGATGCAGATTAGATAACACAGATAAAAAGTAACATTTCATGTAATAGTCAGAGGCATTAATCAGTAAACCGAGGAGGTAAGCCTAATAAGATGAAGTGAACTTTAACAAAATTCTAACACTTTTTGTTACTTCTTTACAGATTTAAGTACCTGTTATATACCAAGGCAAATAAAATTTATTTCCAAGCTTTCTCTTTTTATTAGGCTCTTTGATAGTCTGAAACAAACTGACATTTTCAGGAGAGTGGTTCTGGCTCCTGAAAAGTCCAAACTATTTTCAATACAGCACCAATATGTTATTTATGTTAACAAGCAATGTATTCATTATTGTTATTTACAAATGACTCATACATGCAAATTTAATAATTATTCAGTTTTAATATCTAATAAGTTAAATGGTAAAAGTTATAGTTCCTATAAATAAAAAAAAAGGTTTTGACAACTGCTGGTTTAGGATAAAACTATTTTTTTCCTTGAAAAACAAAAGCACACACACACACACACACACACACACACACAGCTTGATTTATTGGTCACTGTTGCTGTTGCTGTTAATATAGCTTCAACCCCTTTTATTATTATTTTTAGCCAAAGTAAATAACTGCTATTTCATGATCAGGGCTCCAATACTTTTGAACAGTCAGGACACGACAGAATTTAGCAGACCAGGAGAACTCATGAACACAAACATCATGCCTTTCTATAGTTACACCCATCTGGTCCTAACCTAGGAGTGTGAAATATGAGCACTTTCATTATTCTGACTGCGAGCTATAGTCTGTTTATAGTGTATAAGAGTAAAAAGTATATAAACTTGAAATTATGCTTAGGGATTCGTGTTTCAGTAGTCTATTTTACCAGAAATTATTTAGCTATTTAGGTAATTTAGTTCAAAGAATAGACTCAGGGAATCCACTTAAGGGTGTGTGTGTTTGCCGTTCATTGGAAGTGAATCAATGAGTGAAGTTTCCCTGTTAACTACATGTGTGCATGCCATACACCTGGAATATGAAAACCAAGTGTCATTGATTAGGGCTTATTCCTGAGTGAACTCCAGAGAAAGATTGCTTCAGATCCTATCCTTTCTCTACCACTTAGTAGTAGAATAGAGGAAATGATGCCTACGTTTTCCAATTTGTAAAATAGTTATTGTGATCATTAAATGAGTTAATTTTGTAAAATATTTACACCATCATCAACATCATCATCATCACCACAATCACCATCATCAGAAATATCCAAGTTATTGATAAGAATAATATATATTTTAGAAAAAAAAATGAGTCCATCCTTCTAGATTTCTAGAAGAAATAATTTTTCCACAATCACAGAGTTTGTTAGAGAGGACCCTAGTGCAGCATATGTATGTGGAATCATGTAACAATTCTTAGCATGCCAAAGGCCAAGACTTCACACAAATCCTTTATTTGGGGTTGGTATATAGTATATTTTAGCTGTGTGAATAGTTTCCCTGAAATTATACAGAGCATGGCCAGCTGGGTTGGGTGAGGTAAGTTTAGATAAGAGGATATTTCAAGGTAGGGTATTTTTTTCACATTTTTTTATAATAATAAAAAATAGATGGTCATAGAAAAAACATTTGAAAAATTCAAAGGTATACATATGAAGAACATAAAGATAATTTAGTCTATAATCTTCCTGCCTTGAAATCACTGCTCTATATATGCCATTCTTTCTTTTCTTTCAGTCTATGTCTAGATTATTATTATTATTATTATTATTATTATTATTATTATTTTGTTCTTTTTTTAACAAAACTGTTGTTGGGAAATTCAAAGCCCATTTGTTTAACAAAGGAAAAACTTGGGAGGAAAGGACCTAGATATCTTGTTAATACTAAATTCTTGGCATTTTCTAATATTTCAAATGTGACAAGCTGACTGTGCTGCTTTAGCATTCTTTAGGGCATAAGGGCAAACAATTTGTCTTTTGATTATTGATTTATGACTTCACTGTTGTAATTACCTTAGTTGTGTAGCTTATATACCTCTTTGCATCGAAATACCGTCCCCCCACCACACACACACATTTTATTTTCTTTCATATGAATTATAGGATTTTTGTTTGACAAGGTCCACAAAATAATCCCATTAGGATTCTAATTTTTGTCATATTAAACCTGTAAATCTGGAGAATTGTTATTTTTATTTACTTTTTCTAAGATTTAGAAAAATCTGGATTCTATTTTCTATCTCTTAAAATACACTTGGTATCTTTACAAAAGATTGTTTATGAAAAATATATCAGTCTTATATGACCATTGTTAAAATTATTGTTAGAAAAAGTTTATTTTAATTTCATTTTAGTTTATTTTAATTGCACATTTTTTTCTTCTGTTACTACCTAACCAGTGATTGTTGATGTGGAGAAAAATATTTTAAAAACCTAAATAATTTTTTATCATTCTTTTCTACTTTTTATTTAGATTTTATTATTTGTTCCTGTGATCAGAATTTGCAAACAAATGTTTAAAACCTGTTTTGAGATAATAAATCTGTCTAATTATTCTTTATTTTAGAGTTTTACCAATCTGTGTGATGTAGGCTCTGAATTTCAAACAAAAAGTTAAGCCTAATATTTCATAATGTTTCTATTTTCAAGAATTCACGTTAAATTTTATCATATTTTAAACATAATATTATGTGCTTTCTTTATGTATTTGTTGATGTAGTATATGAGTATAGTTAGTGATCAATTTCTTATGAAAAGCCTGTCGCTCTTGCCATATACTTACTTTGATTATGACGGATGATTAGAAGTGATAGGAAGCAGGAATCCTTGATCGACAGCTCCATGAGTTAACAAAATTTTTTGAAAGAGACATTTTTCTAATCTAATGCACAGAAGCAGGATTCTATGCTGGGAGTCCTATTTTCTAATGAACAGATTTTCTGACTTTTGGGACATAGCCAGATGTGGAGGCCTAATTGCTATAACCACAAAACCCACAAAAATAGATTTTGGGCAGATAGTGAAGGCTTTGGTGTATGAAGTCAACGCAAAGCATTTATCACTGAATTTTTCACAGAATCATTTGGAAGCCAAAAATATCAGTAGTTGTGACTCAGGAACAATAAATTTATAATTCATTACATAAAGAAGAAATAATCTAAAACACCTTTTACACTCTTGTTTTCCTTGGCGGTCCATCTACACATAATTTAGTAGAAAGTAGGCTATCAAAATGAAGCATTTAAAAATAAATGAATATAATTTATATCAATCTTTCATTTGCCTTTTTAGCCATACCTACATTTATCTATTTGATCTAATGTGATTTAATTCATATTATTTTTCAATCACTGCCAGCACTAGAAAGAGATTATATAGTAGTTCAGGCAGAAATACAATGAGGGCATTCTAATTAGATTTGGTGGTGGTGGTTGGGGGGGTGGGGTGTTCAAATCTTAATAAATAGAGTTCTGGACGTGAGAAGCCTATTACTTTTCTCCTTTGTTCCCCTACTTTGTTCTCCCCAAGGCAAGAACAACCTTCTTTGTTTTATGCCTGCACATATTTTTAAAACATACTTTTTTAATATACCACTTCTGTGTTTTAATAAAAAAAGTAACACTTTATACTTTATAGCAGGGATTGTCTGTTGAAGCATAAAGCATACACTATGTTTATATCTACAAGTTAGTTTTTAAAATATATGTATACATCTATTTAAATAGTGTTTTGCAATTTATAAATTATCTTCATTGAATTTAGTGCTTAGAACATACTTTAGAGATCATCTATCCTAAATTTTTCTGTGCTCCCATAACAGAAAGACAACCCAAATCCAAGTTTCCTGTTCTATGAGTAAGCCTTTGAATCATCCCATTCATATGTATGCTGCTTTCTGCCACTTTGTGATACAGTCCCACCACAAACAAATAAGGGGGTATATTTGCATGCATCAGTTGAGTCTGATGCACTCTGCAAAAATTAGTGATTGCTAATGATGACCTCTATCATCCAGACTTCCTGAATGCCTGTCTCTTTTAGGTAGCGCTCTCCCCTCCTTCATCTCTACTAAGATGCACCAAATGCTTTTGGGAAATGATACAGGAGTCTAGGAGTAGATACACTGCCACATAAAGTATAGACATCAATTTGATGATCTATTATATTTTCTGAAAAGTTGAAATGCCGAAAAACACTAATATGTTATAGTTTTATTTGCATGTTTTAAGGTTACCTCAAGCTTAATCAGATGACATACATTATACAAGCTTTTTTATTTTTTTATTTTTTTTGAGGGCGTAACTCACAGTGGCCCATGCAAGGATCCAACCAGCAACCTTGGTGTTATCAGCACCCTGCTCTAACCAACTGAGCAAACCAGCCACCCCTTATTATATTAGTTTTAATCTTATTTAGGTGTGTATTTTGTCATTAACCTCATTAAAAAATGTCGTGAGGATTATATAATGTATTGTATATAAAATGTTAGCTCAAAAAGACTTTCAAAAATAGATTTTCCATTGTCGTCTTAGTTTTATTGTTGCTATTACTATTACTATTATTAATTTTCACACTAGGTGCTAAGCTTTTAATGACATTTTATCCTTTTCATCTGGAATAACAAAGTAGAAAAGACTGCATTTTCTTTTAATAGGAAACCAAAAATCAAGATAAATTCTATAATTTTCTTCTAAATACCCAAGGATTTAAAACATCTAAGTGCTATATTTGGGATACTCAGATATAGTTTGAATCTTGTTCTCTCTAAATACATGGGAGAAGGAATTTACTATCAGAGTTCTGAATGCCTTAATAGATATGTTTCCATTATTTGGTGAGTGTAATAAAATATGCCAATGGGAGGCGGGGGGAGAACAGTCTCTTTGGCTAAGTTCAGTGGATTAGCTCTTCAAAATTCCCTGTGCCTCTCACCAGCTGTTGGAACTTAAGGAAGGACTACTTCTCTCCCAGCATAGACAATTCCTGAGCGTGTTTGTATCTGTGAATTGCTACAGAGGTCGGACTATTCCGATTGTATTGTAAATCGTTGCTAATATTTCATAAAAGTTTTCAAGCTTCAGAAATAAACTGCATATGTGAATCTTTCAGACAGAAGTTATTTACATTAGTCTTCTTCCTATAGTTATCTAGTATTTACTTTGGTTTAAAATTTACACATATTTTTATTCATGAGCAAAGTTAGGTAGAGAAAAAGAAGGATCTTGGAATATTATCATTGTTATCTTTTTGCTATCTAAAACACATGAATTTGGGTGTCTCAAATTATTTTTCTGAGATCTATGATTTAAAAGATCTACATTTCAATCTTCATATCAGTAAGAATTTATTAATACAGAGCTTTTCAAATTTCGGGTCAGTTCTCTCTTCTTAAAATTAAAAAAAAAAAAAAAAGAAAAGAAAAAAACTCTAGTAACTGGAAATAGAGTACAGATATCCAGGAAATGTAATTTTGCAGTAAGTGCTATTTTGAAGTATACTGCATGGTTTGTGGATAAATATTTCTTTAATGCGTGTAATTACTGGATCAGCAGAATAAATGTGGTCATGTCCTTGTAATTAATACATTGTCAAAAGTTCATTTAAGTATAATAATTTTACTGAGAAAATGCTGTCCAAGTGTTTCCTGCAATAATTTGTTAAATTAAGTGCAATAAATATGAAATTACTCAGAAATATATCTTTTTTTTTAAGTCCCCCCACCCCAACTAGGTATCACAGAATGCTTTCAAGAAAACCCTCCACACACACGTCTTCAAGAATGTGTATGGGAAGATACTACATATTACAATTGACTTTTCTAAAAATTTAATTTCAGCTTTAGAATATCAGAACATAGCATATATTACAGCTTAGTTTGAAAATATTTAGCCAGGAAATATGCAAACTGCCAAGTGATCTTGCCCTTAACACAGGATACTTGTGAAGCATGGCTGTTTTCTTCTGCACTCAACTGATCCTTTATCTGTGGAGGACGGAGTCACAGCAACACAGAATGCTAGTGCTGGAAGGGATCTTAGGGATCGCCCCTTGCAACCCTTTCATTTTAGAGTCTTGTCACATTGCTTCAAGCCTTCCACAGAAGGATGCTGGGCTCTGCTAAGTGAATCGGCTCTGAGCATTCAAGGAGGACATGATAAATTAAAGGTGCTCTCTTTATAACGTGTGGCCAAAGGGCTGCAGGGAAATATGGTTTACATTGCTTGACATTTTACCTGTATTGGGCATGTAGCTGGAAGTTCTATAAATAAAGAGCAGTGTAAACAAGATACTCAACAGGGTTGGGAATAGAGTGGTCTGTGTTTTCTTCATGTTTTACCCAAGTAATTCATACATGAGAATAAATGACAAAAATTTAAAAAGTGTGGTACAGGGTAGAACAGGTGGGAGGGAGGATGGACTGTTGCTAAGTCAATAAGCATAGATTGATATATTTTGCCTACTTGATGGTATCTTCATGTCCTTTTTTATTCTATATATATATTCAAAAACAATTATGGCTCCAAATCAGCATTTCAAATACTGTACAGTCTCAATTGATGTTCCATGGATTTCTGGGTCTTATTATTACCTCGCCAGTCCAAAATCTAGCCTACTTCAGAGAAAGTAGCTACTTCAAAATTAAATCCAGTTCTTCCTATTGTGCTGGTCTACCTTACTGTAAAAGAGACTACCTATCACCTTTAATCCTTCCAAAGTACCTTTAACTCAAATTTACTCTGAGTTCTGACAATTAAGTTCCCGGATTTACCCTAGAAAACGTGCTACATACCTTATTGCTGAATATCACTACAGTCGTCTTTGAAGTACTCCCCTTGGGAAGCTGTACACTGATGCCAGCACCTAGTCTACCCTTCAAAGCTATTTTGGAACTCTTTTTCTGGAATGGCCATCAGAGCTGTCATCGTATTACCGTGGATGTCCTGAATGTCATCAAAATGTCTACTTTTCAATATTTTATTTATCTTTGGCTACAGAAAGAAGTCATTGAGGGCCAGATCTTGTGAGTAGGTAGGCTGTTCCAACACAATTATTTTTTCACTGGTTAAAACTCCCTCACAAACAGTGCCGTGTGAGCTGGTGCGTTGTCATGATGCAAGAGCCATGGATTATTGGTGAAAATTGCAGGTTGTCTACCTTTTCCGTGTAGCCTTTTCAGCACTTCTAAATAGTCAACTTGGTTAACTGTCCAGTTGGTACAAATTCATAATGAATAATTGCTGTGATATCAAAAAAGTTTAGCAACATGGTTGTAACAAAGTTCGCGAACTTAATTGTGAAGGATCATATACTTAATGTTGATTAAAGAATATTAAATAGGAAAGAGTTATTAAAACTTAGTGAAGTGAAAAAGCGTTCTTAAAATCTAATATTAGGTCTTGTGATACCTAGAAATGTGTTACCATTCCTTATCTTGGAAAACATCTCAGTGACCTCTTTGTATTAAACTTGAGCTCTCCATTCTTGCCCAGTTGTTCTCTACATCTCCTTTTTTCCTTCCTTACTCCCTTTCTGTCCTGGGCTGCTTGTAGAAATATTCTTCTCTGATGGTGTAAAATCAGTCAGTTCTCTCTTTATATTGCCTCATCTACAAGATCACATGCTAATGGGTATCTTACACATCCATCGAGTTTCCTGAACTAGAAGCTATATTCTTCCATGTAAATTATACTACTCCTTAATTACACAAAAAATATATACAATATTCTTGTACTAATTTGTTTTCCCCTTTCTACCATTTAGATCTTATTTGAGTAACCATAGGGGTGAGTAACCGTGTGAGTAACCATTTGAGTAACCATAGCCAATGGGGTGAGTCTTTCATAACACCTTGGAGGAGTTTAGGATCCAGATGTGAAAACATACGGTATATACATAGATATGTGTACGTAGATATGTGTACCCTGATACTGGTCATGACTCTGACAGCATGCGTATGTAGTCATGTATTTGCATATGTTCAAAAAGTTACAAAAGTAGTATGTTTTAACTATAATTAGTTGAAAGTGCTGCATATGTCTGCTCCAATTTCCTTTTCATTGTCCCTTTGGTCAGTGGTATTGAACTGGCCATAGGCTGCTGTGGAGAATTTTGATGGTGCATTAAGTTCAATTTAGGTTAAATTTTTGTGTTACATAGCCATTTCTGTAGGGATAGCAGATAAAATTCAGGACACTAATTAAATTTGAATTTCAGATTAAAAAACAGATACTTTTTTAGTGTTTATCCAAAACCATTATCTGTTGTTCATCTGAAATTCAAATTTAGCTGGGCATCCTGTATTTTTGTTTAGTAAATCTTGTTATCATGCACTTCTTTGTTTGGTTTCTGCTCACATCCTGGTAAGAGATGGCCACCAGTTATGTCTCTTACCACTGTGCTTACGCTCCATGCATTGGGACACAAAGCCATGGCTTCAGAGGTCACATTGCAAAATGATCATGGCCTATGGTGCCCTCGTACTGGTAGATTGCAGATAGTGATAGAGAAATAAGGTTTAGAATTTCCTAAATCAGAAGCTTGACTGTGGGAATTTTCCCTAAATCTCACAACTCATAAAAAAAAAAAAAAGGAACTGATAGAAGTTTCCCCAAATTTGACAATACTAAAAGTTTATATGCTCTTACCGATAATGAACTGTGATCCTGAAGGTAACATTTCTAAACTACCAATAAAAAAAAATGTATTAGAGGAATATTTTAATTATCTCTTCATTGTATAAAATATTAAAATCATTAAGAAATTATAGGTATATGAAGAGATGATCAAAGATAGCATAAATCAAAAATGTAGGAGGAGCAAAAATTATAGATACACTAAATAGTCAATTAACAAAATTATTATTTTTCAAGATACTGAACCAGTTACCATATTCAAGAATTTGTATGTGTGTTTTTTTAATGGTATTTTGGTGTGTTTTCTCATTCTAAGTAAGTATGTATGCATTCATAATTTTGTGTCCTTCTTAAAAAGGGTTCCCCAAATTATAAAAGCTTTAGGCTTGGTGTGATGACTTGAGAATCATTCCGAGACTCATAGAGTTATGTTCATACTGTATTTGGTTTTTCTACTAAGTTTTGACTCTTTTCAGTTTTAAAAAGAAGAGAACTGTGATCTTGAGTCAATTAATAAGTACTGTGGCATGATGGTTGGGAAGGTTGGGAATTATCTATCTGTGGTGTCAAATTGCCTGTATTTAGTCCAAGAGCCACCCTCTTTCTACCTTTATGACCTTAGGCAAATTGCTTGGCACTCTCTGTGCCTCAGTGGAGCAAATGAGATTATTGTTAAGACAAAGTGAGACATATGCTACAAGACTAGCTGATGTCGTTCCCAATAAACTGTGAAAAATATCATTATCGTTATTATTAGTGTTATCAGTAGGCCAAGAATTCACCTGGTCGAATTCATTATAAAGCATCAGGTATGGGAGTATGTAAGGCCCACAGTCTCAGGGATCATTTAAAAGTTATTTCATGAGAGCAGCTACATGAAGATAAATAGGTTTTAATAATGGAACTCAAAGAAAAACCTGTGACCTCAAACGTCCCTTACTGTGAAGCACCAAATGAAAACCATCCAGAGACTCAGAAGGTTATGCTCATACTATATTTGGTCTGCCTTCTGGATCTTGGGTTCCTTTCAGTTTTAGGAAGAAGAACAGCTGTTATTTCCAGTCAGTTTCCAACTACTTGTGCTCAAAAGTTAGAAGTTCTATAAAGGAAATTTTCTTATCAAAATAAAGGAGAAAAAAAATCATAGCACATGATTCATTCCTTTAGAGTGTCAGAGTGATTCAAATGAAATCATACCATTTCCAGCCACACTTGCTCAGGTCTCCCCCACTAATTCAATATCTATAATCAAAGCATTAATCAGCTTGCTCTTCACCAGGAGAAAGCAGAAATTGGCCATCAGTCTAAATGAGCTTGAGACAGTTACTCCTGCCTCAACTGGAAATCAAATGCTGGCTGACCCTGAACACGGCTCATAAACTTCTCTGACATCCATTAATTCAGTGTGAAGATTCGGTGATAAAATTCAACTTAGATGTAGGTGCATACTTGAAATAAAAGAAAAATAGTAATTTATCTATATGAGGAAATCACCATACATATTGAATAAAAACAAGGTAGGTTTGTGTCTAGTCAAGTACATGTTATGGACCAAATGTTTGTCTTTCTAAAATTCATATATTGAAGCCCTAATCCTCAATGTGATAGAAACAGGGAGGTAATTAGGTTTAGTTGAGGCCATGAGGATGAGGCCTTATGATGGTACTGATGTCCTTATAAGAAGATGGAGAGAGGCCAGGGCACTCTCTTTCTCTCTGCTATTTAAGAACACAGCAAGAAGTTGCCCACCTATAAGCTGGAAGAGGGCACTTACCAGGGAATGAAATCAGCCAGCACCTTGACCTTGGACTTCCCAGCCTCCAGAACTGTGAAAAATAAATTCTGTTGTTTAAACCATCCAATCTATGGTATGTTCTTATGGCAGTCTGGACTGACTAAGGTATTATGCTTTGGAATTTATCCTCTGTTACTGTGGAAGTACTTATAATTGGCATTATTATGCTATTAATTTGATGTGATGTCATTCTTGTGCTTTTTCCCTTCGTGTTTCTCCCAATGTGCTCTTTTCCAAAACATAGAATTTATCCAAGTCAACTTTCATTACACGTTCTGTCTCCCCAATGGATTCTGAGCATTTTCAGATTCCCCTTTCTCTGAATCCTGGGTGCCTACTACCATGCCTTTCAATAATGTGTTATTAAAAGAATGAGATGAGGATACATATGTTTTATTTTGTTAACATCACACTTGCCTACTTTCATATCTTCTGAGTGCCAATAGTAGTTATTAATACATTATAATTAAAGGAGAAAATCACATTGACCCTTTTCATTGTTATTTAATATCTTCTATCCTGTTTTCAATGAGAACCTCACACTTCAGGTATTATAGAATGCATATCGAATACATAAGTATGTCAAATAAAGACACAATATATATGAGACACAACGAAGCATTAAACACGAAAGGACACAATAAAAATTTGGTTTTCATATCTCACAATGTAATCCAAAAGTCTCCAGTGAAGCTGTAGAGAGTGGACAGTTACCATGAAAACCTATTTCCTCCTAAAGTCTGTATTTCACTTTTCGAAGTGCTTACTGCCCTGGACCATCACCATTCTCAAGCACATATTAAAGAAGCACAGAGCTCTACACTGACTTCCAAACAATATCAGCATGGGGACAAATGCTTAACCAAGGCTCCCATCTATCATTCTGGTTGGTACATATGGTAATTTTCTCTAAATTGGCTGGTTTTCTCAAGCTACTGTATCATCCTGAGATATTAAGTTTTTAAATTGGCTCTTCCCACCTCTTTTAAAGTTAGATGGCTGATTGCTGTCACATAATTTAATGATCTAGTCCAATCTATACAATGACTGTGTAACATGGGCAAGATAATTGTAGATGAATTGCATGCCATTAATCAGTTGGCTTTTTGTTCTTACATGTTCCATTGCTTATCATTCAAGGAAGAAAATTGTCTTTTGACAGGGGTCCCATTGCAGCTTTTTTACTGTCCAATAACATCAAGGCTGAGATTTCAAAAGATAAATGAGGGTGATACAAGTGGGGCGGAGAGGACTTAGTTAAAACGCCTGTTTTTCTAGGGATTAGTTTTGAAGAAATTGGAAATTTGCCTGAATTGTTGGAGAATAAGTTGTAGAAGGCTTTTATATTTTAAAACACAGAAATCATTTAAATAAAATAGACTGTGTCATTAGAGATTCACCATTTTATGCAATAGACTCTCCTTGGTTGTGAAAAGGATCACACCCGAATTCTAACTCTTGGTAAGCAACCCCCGGTTCCTACTCCCAATAAACAACAATTGAATTGACAATGAGACTTCATCTTAAGAGATAGCCTAGGCACTCGATTGATTGTCATTATACTTTACTCCTTCTCAGGTGAAAATCATGTCCTGTGAATCGTTGTATTTCCAAAGCCTACCTCAAGTATCCAGAATTTATTAGCTACTCAGTTAATGTGTCCTCCACTAAACTAATCTGTTTTTGATCTGGCAAGGTTAACTCTGTGAATAAGGAGTTATTACTAGGGAAATAAATCAATATAAGACTTTTGGAGGGAGAGGCAACGCTGTGAAGAAAAGAGTGACATTTCCAATCAGCAGAAGGTGCAATCAGCAGGTTAAATGCAACGTAAACACCCTACATGTACTCAACATGTCTTGTGGAGTTTTTATTTTATTTAATATTTAAATATGACAACAAAATCAAGTAAGATTTCAAAATGATCATTTATTGAATGTAATATTTATTATATAATATTTACATACACATATACAAATACTTAGACATGCAAGTATATTTGTTTATTATTATTATTTTTCCAATCTGTTGTTAATCCGAGGCTTTGTGTGTCAAACTCCTGAGGAACCACTTGTAGGCTATTACTCCTCAGAAGCATTTCAATGCAGGAACAAGGAAAGAAGATGGACTTTGCTTGTCTTGTAGACAGATTTTCTTGATGTTATACCAGATGTTCTTAGATGTACTCTTTTTCGAATGTTTCCACTTGTATCCTCTGGGGTAAAGATGTTTCTATGGGAAAGACTTTTAATCAGGAAAGTGTGTTTCTCAATAATAACTTGAAGGCAAACTCTTACTGTCGTGAAGAGACTGATAGGTCCTAATTGTCATGGGGGCAAAGTTAAAAATAGAAAGGGAAACATTATTTTGAGGTAATTTCAGCATTAACATAAAATATTTATTTCTTTTAAATAGAACATATTTGAATATATAATATCTTAAAAATAGCATTTATTCTATTAAAGTGAAATAGGTTTTAGGTAGAAACAACAGGAAAAAAAAAGATAAAACTATTTCTCCCAGTCTCTTGTAGCTGCATCTTCACTTATACAAATCTTTGCTTATTCATAATTCCTATTGCTCTCCCTTAAAAACCTTCATTTTAGTATAAGCTATAAGATGGCGCCTCTTGATAAAAAGCAGATGTTTTGTCCTTGCTTGTTTTTCCTTTAAAGAGTGTTTAGATTTTTTTTCAGTACAATGTATAATCCTAACTCTTTTTAATAAGCAAGAACGTAGCCATGGCACTTAAGTGACAATGGGGCACAGAGGCTGCCAGTCATAGAAGGAGCTTCATCAAACACCAGGACATGTGAATGTGGAAGAATGAACCATCAAAAGTGGGCTTTAAATCAATTTTATCTTCACCATTTTCACATCAAGAAGAGTTGTTTGTTGTAAACCAATTGTTATGCAACTTAATGAACTAATTAGGAAAATCAGTTGCAATAATAGTATTGGTACGAACTGATCTGAATATAAAAAGTAGAATTAGAATTCTAATACTAAACTTTTTCAGCTAGAAAGACTACATAATATGTTTGTAAGATCTGTTCTTTGTAAAATTAATCATAGATGTTTCTTCATTTAAGGCATTTGATTTCTACAATTCATTTTTCTGTAATTGTGATATACCACATTGTTATCCTTGTGATATTTCTGCTGTGTGTATATGTCTTGCGGTCTGCCAGGATGGTCTAGTTAATTTCTTAAATGAAGTTGCATAAACTAGCTCAACTATTATTTTTCCTATTTCTCCTCCTCCTTTACTGAATGAATGGCTGTCATCCAGAGATATAAAATATTAAGATCTCTGTTTAAAGACCACACTTGGACTGGCAAAAGTGTTATAACTGCCTGGTTAAATCACAGACAGAGTTGGTGTACACTGAAACAAGTTCACAAATAATAGAGGAAAGCTTTCTGAATGTCGTTTAGACAATTTTTAACATGGAATTTTCCAAAGACAGAATCATAAACTCCAAAAGATATGTATCAGTTGTCACTTCTATCTTTTGTTCCCTAAGTTGTGCATTTTTAATATGAATGAAATACTTT
The DNA here is from genome assembly GCF_964194185.1 of Rhinolophus hipposideros. Classification (NCBI taxonomy): domain Eukaryota; kingdom Metazoa; phylum Chordata; class Mammalia; order Chiroptera; family Rhinolophidae; genus Rhinolophus; species Rhinolophus hipposideros. The sequence continues at coordinate 27,664,644 of NC_138052.1, read as the reverse complement.
TTCTCAGAGGTGGCTGGGTAATTGTTTTGATAGTTACATAATTTTATATCTTAGTGATAAAATATTTATGCATGCAATTCAGGACATCTGTTATAAAGGAAAACTATTTAACCATAGTGGACTAATGGTATGTAGGGAAAATGGGTGTCAAAAGGAAATTTATTATATTCTTCCAAGTACAGCTTTCTGTGATAAAATACAATTTGTATGATTGTGAAGTAGCACTGTTTATTTTTCCAGTCAAAAAGTCACTGTCAAAGTATGTTTGGGGAGGAAAAAAATGGCCTTAAAACAAATGTATCACAGGGAATATCTAGGTTGTTAAAAAAAAAAAAAAAGAAGAAGAAAAAAACTGAAAAAAAAAAGAAAGAAAACCTAGGGCAGCATGTTAAAAATGAACATTTCCAATACAATTTGTCACCCATGCATAAATCTTGCTGACATTTTCAGTCACTTTAATAGCCTGCCCATTTTATAAATCAGTATGAACTTGCACAGTTGCAAAAAGTGTGTATTTTGAACATCTCATTTGCATACTTTACCAAAAGCCAATGAGGCAGTGGGAACAGCACTGGTGATCATAATACGTGTTTGGGGAAAGGCAGAGAAATCACTAATGGCTTTGCCTTTAGGGATTTCTGTACTCCATAGGGGACGAAAATGAGAAATATTTTTCAAACAGCAGGGGTAAAGGTTTTAAAACTAGAAACACATGGAGTGATAAAGATGTTAATGCCACAGGGCGCATAGCAGGAAAAATTTACAATGTAAAAACTGTAATTTCAGCATTAGGAAGTAATAATCGTGTTTCATCATTGTTATTAAAGCATGACCCTTAAAGTCACATAAATTAGATATAAGTTTCAAGAGAAGTTTATTAATCTTCAGCAGAAAAATATTAGGAAAGTTTATTATCAGATAAGATTTTCAGGGGGAGACAAGTTCTTTTGATTGTGTGTGTGTGTGTGTGTGTGTTTTCTCAAGGAAGTCTGTATCATTTCAAAGGGTAAATAAAACTTTGCTCACTATTAGCCAGTGGGTATAAATAATGCCTACAGACAGACAGTTCTTAGTCTTTTAAATTAGCAATTTGACTCAATAACATGATATACAAAGAATGGGGACTAACCTATCCGGAAGAGATATACTTGTCCAGAATAGAATAGTAGGTGGAAACTAAAGCTTACGTTTAGTACAGAATGTTGCTTAGGTGAGATTGATGGTAAATCAGAGTTGTCAACATAATTATGAAATTAGGAAAAAATTTTAGGCTTCTTGGAATGTTACAAAATTTATAAATAAAAGATGAGGTTTTATTAGTAGCTCTGTGACAAAATTAGTGAAAAGTTATAGCTTAGAGAACGGCAAGAGCCAATAATTGTCAGTGGACATTAAGATAAAGAACTATTTATGTAAAGCAATTAATTTATTTGGTGGTGAATATGCTGTTGACTGAGCATCTAGATTATGGGTAAAATATTATTTTTACTAATTAAGGATTCTCAAAAGTCTGGCTTTAGACATTGTGAACTAAACTTGTATCTTTGAATAATTATGTAGGTAGATCTTGCCAAGTTAGGGGGGGAAACACTCGTTCCTATATTAGTTGCTCAATTTTCTTTTAATATATTTTTTTAACATCTATGAGATAGGATGATGAGTTATAAGACACAAAATTTGTAAAAAATAATTTTAGCACAGCAGACACTCCTCATATACATTATAAACTCAGATAAAGCAATTTGTCTTGCTGCAAAATCAAACATGTACATTTTTATAGAAGTAAAATTTGTTGTAGAAAATACAAGGAAATATAAACAAGCATAAAAAATAAGTATTTTCTGCGACATTCTCATATGCACTATTCCAGAATTCTAAGAATATATACATAGATAATATATATCTATATATATCTTATAATTTTTATTTTATACATGCTATTATAGAAATACACTTTTAAAAATGTATGAGTATTGTTATTTTTTGACACATAATAAATGAGCTATAGATCAGCATAGTGTGGTCAACTAGAAAGCATATAGAATTTGATAGAATGACAATTCAGAATATTTTAAAATTAGATTAATTAATACAAAGGACTTCCAGTAAGATATTAAGCTTGTGTAACAGACCCCATCTTAATAATATCTGCTGCTGATTTATTTAGTAACACATTCTCGTTCATAGATATTGGTTAAATTGTTCTGTTATGAATAATTATTTTATGTTTTGTGATATATTAAAAACACTTTCAGATAGACAAAAGTCATATTTATCCTTTTAAAAAACCAATAATCATTCATAGCAGTAAGTTGACTGATAATCCATATTCCATTCCAGAATAATGAAATAGTTTTCACTGCATTTATTAATGTGCTGAAAGAGAAACAAAATATCCCAGTGATAGAAAATTCTTGAGAGACAACATGAAGAAACTATAAAGATTGAAAAAATAACCACTCTTAGTGTGCTCAAACTCTTTTTGACTAAAGGAAATATATACAGAAGAACTAGATCATAGTGAAAAGAAAGAAAGTGAGACTGAGTTGCTATGTGCTCACAGAGAAAAAGACGTGGTAGAGTGTGTATTACACAAACAGTGAAATAGAAATTATGAGGGAGGGAGAAAGTCAGTGAATTGAGATAACTATGATGTGTCAACGCTAAGTCACGGAAAAATAAATCATAATGAACCAGCATATGAAGAACACTGGTAGACTGTAAATGGCAAAAGCAGAATTTTGTCCATCTTTAAGAAAGATAGAATTTGAAAATAAACATAAATAATGAAGAACACTTTCTGTGCTTCAAAGATAAATAGATGGTATTGTTTTCCTTTAAGAATTATTCTATGTTATTCTGTCATTGGTTATACCCTTCCCATTTAATACATATCACATTGATGCTATTTCAGTGAAATATTTATTCTATTTAGCAACCTGTGAAATCTTACGTTTCTGTTGATTATATCCAAGAAGAAATTCATATTGACTAGGTTTTGCTGGAATGAGATGATGCTTTTGTAAATTAATATTTCTGTTGTCAAGAATTTTGCCTACCTTTCAAGCTATAGATGCCATGTTTTGCAGCAAAAGTGAACATATCGACACTTGGAGTGGGGGACTCCACCAATTTAAGGCAGAATTTCTGTAGTAACTATTGGTCTCTCTATTGCTACTTAAATTTCACTTTCTCAACTCAAATCAAATATTTCAATGTTTTTTTTCCTCTTTTTAAATATTTTTAAAGATTAAATTTATTGGGGTGACATTGGTTAGTAAAATTACATAGGTTTCAAGCATACAATTCTATAATATGCCATCTATGTATTACATTGTATGCTCCCCACCCAGAGTTATTTCTCCTTCTAGCTCCACATATTTGACCGCCTTTTCAGTTCATCTGTGGTTGTGAAAGATTTTGACAACAGAATGTATCTAAGATTTTTGACAGTGATTGAAGTCGTCTTATTATTAGTTAAGGATATTATCTTTTTCAAATAATTTATGCCACTATTTTATAATTCCTTTGAGTTTTTAGTATCTCACTTTTAATTACAAATTTGTGTAGGACATTCATAAATTTTCCATGTAGTGACTTATAAAGTAGATAATGAAATATTTTAGAAGAAAGGATAGCCTCATTGGCTTTTTTTTTTTCCTATAATACATTTGTCGTTACAGAAACCTATGACTATAATACATCTGTGGTTACAGAAAGCTATGACAAAAGAAAAAGTTGGGTTGCTTTTGACAGACTTTTTGTCATTATATGTGACTTGTTACTAAAAACTTATTACATTTTTAACTCTCAATTATCTTGATAGTAACCAATCATATCATTTTCTGTAGGATATTAAGATAAGCAAGAAATCACATAATGACTGGTTGTTCAGGAAAATAACAGAGTAGGAAAACATTTGTAATTACTTAATGGTAATGGATTTTTTCAAAATTGAGAAGAGATTTCCAAACTGGAGGTTATATATGGCAATAACAGAGTTCTTGACTTATGAGTTAAAACTAGGATAAAATATCACAGGTCTTAATATTTATGAGAATCAATCACAAGTTGTTGATATAAATTTGTATTGTCAATCCTGATATTGGCTCTGTTCTATTTATATTACTTTTGTTAAGATTTCTGAATAAAGACTGAACACTCTATAATGCAATTTATATCAGTAATTCTAGACTAATTTATTAAACAGAAATGGGAAGAAGGTCCTGTATTTTATGGGTTATCTACAAATCCGTAAATGATCCTCTCAATATTGAGTTCATACACTGGCTACATGCAGATAATTTTAGGAGGAAAAGGTACACTCTGGGATCCACATTAGCATATATCCTATACTAGTATTTCTGAAAACAAACTATGTTGTCTAACTCTGGCTTCATTAATTAATTTGTTTTAAATATATTAACTGTGTAATGGATAGGTATCAATGATTGTTCCACCGGTAGGTATTGAGAATAAAAACATATGTAAATACTTGGTAACTTTAAAAAATCTAGGGAGGAATGTAATGCTTATCAGTTAGCATCTTTAAAGGAAACAGATGGCAATTCAAATTAAGATTATTCAATTAATTAATACAAAGGTTAATTCAAATAATCAGGCAGAATTTAGATAATCTACAAGGGATAGTGGGTAATTTGAATTTAGTAAGGGTATGGGTGGCTCTGCCACCTGTATGGCTTAATGAGGAAGAGGAGAGAATGGCTACCAATTGGAGACAGAGAGAAAGGGCTTTTGTGGAGGTGACCACCTCACAGGAACTAAAATACACCAGTGTTCATGACTCAACAAGGAACTCCCACTGCACTTCCTTCTGCCACCCCATCTCACCCAAACCCAATCATTAAATGGAACCAGAAGCCAGAGGGCAAATGATCTCACTGATGTCTGTAAGGTCAGCCTCCAAGGGCAGAGTGAAGAAAGTCGCAAGAGGACAGGGAAAAAGACTTTTAGGCCAATGATTATATTTCTTTTATGGGTGAGGAAATTAGAAAAATAGTCAGTGAGTGGCGGAGTCAGAATTGAAAGCCAGGTTGTCTGATTCCAGAACCTTCTCCATCTTGCAGCAATGTATGATAAAGGGCTTCCGCTCTGAAAGGTCTTAAAGTATTGTAAATAAAAGAGCAATACAGATCCCTCATTGACATCAAATGTCAATTATGTTCCCCAGCCTATGGCCATGGTTTTCCTTTGCACGCCCCAAAGTGCAGCATGAGGAACTATCAGTTCCTTTTATCTGTGAATAGGTTCAGAATTGGCCCTGTGTGAATTGGCCCTCAGGTGAAAATCACAAGAGGGTGTCAGAGGAGTATCACATAAGTGATGCAGTTATTCATTTAATATGTTGGTCGCAATAGTAAATCAGGTTTCTTGGTCCCATAACTTCTCTTTCTACAACCTTTGTCCAGAAATGTATTTTTTCACTTTGGCATTTTGGGAAAATTGGTGGAGGCTACACATATTTTAACTCTGGAATCTTTAGAATGCTGCTGCTGCTGCTGCTGTTGTTCTTGTTGTTGTGTTGTTATTATTATTATTATTATTTTAGTAATAATATAATTAATATTATTATTATTATTATTATTATTATTGTATTTAAAGATCCAGGTAATATGAGCTTTATCGCTATTGATCACACTCATGCTTCTATTCTTCTAAAACTGGGATTGGAATTAAAACACACACCTTGTCAAATCGCAAAAGTTTAAAGGATCAGAAAGTACTTGGGAAAAGATGAAGCCTCTTTTTTCCTCTCGGCATTGCACATGTGGAAATATTCTGTAAAACTTCAGTGTCAGCAGCCAAACATTATAACGGATGCCACTTGCCTTAATAAAACCCCTTACATTATCCTGTGGGATAATTTCCAATTGTTTGTCACTGCTACCAAGGACAGCTTAAAAACTCTGGTTAAAACTCCGTGATTACGTACACTCAGATGCGAATTTGATATAACTGAGTGTGCTCTTTTGTTTGATTCTGACTTCAGTTTATCTTCAGTATGTAAAGATTATATTTAGTAGTGGTCACCAAGGGTAAAATGAGCCCCACAGGTGCTCCCCCCAGAATCAACCTCTTAAGTCACCTTTTCCTTAAGCTGCTAATATTGTTAAGGGCTGCGGCAGCTGGTGCAGGAGTGAGAGAATTCTGCAGTTTTTTTACTTGGGACAAGACTCATTTAATACCAATCTAAATGCTCTATTTCTATGGCACATCTGTTTACGTGACAACAATGTATGCATTTTTTTACACCTTAAACATTTTCAGTTTCGTAAGATTATCTGTAAAAAGATGCCTGATCAATTCTTAGTCTTCTATATGTATCATATAATGTCTAAATAAGAACATATTTTATTGTTTCAACTCAATTATTATGTCTTTAAAAGGGCAAAAAGGTATTCATTCTATAAGCAGGGCACACACACACACACACACACACACACACCACCAAAAAACTTTGGGTCTAGTATTAACACTCTTTAACATTCATTTTGAAATCATAGTTATGATAGATTGTATTATTATTTGAAGTTATTGCTTATTTTTAGGCAAACAAACCCATAGGACTCAAGCCCATTCTTAGGGCTTGGTCATGTGTCTTGTTTTAGCTAATTGAATGTGATCAGAATTGATAGTCATCATGTCTGAGCAGAGCTTGAAGAACTATTTATTAGATGATTTCATTGTCTTTCTTCCATGAGAATGACATATCATAGATGCTGACCGCTTCTAACTGCACCTTTCATCCTAGATGGAAAAGATGAGTGAAGCAGAGATAACCTCCAATTTAAATGCAATGCAATCAAGAAATAAATCTTTACAGTTATAGTTTGCTGTTACCACAACATACCTTGGAAGAAATAACTAACTGATATAGAAATTGGTACCCATAAGTGTGGTGCTGCCATAACAAAAATCTGAAAATACATGGCACTGACTTCAGGGCTATAAAGTGGGAAGTGCAGAAACTCTTTGGAGAGACAAGGAAAATGTAGAAACTTTATAGAATGGTGATATATTCCGTAAGCCTGTCTCCTGCAATAACTCAAAAGGCTGGTAACATAGTTAACAAACTTGTGGTTTAGGATGAATAGGCTGGGAAACAAAATGTAACAGAAGTACTTTGGTTGCTTTTGGCAGCATTCAAGAAGTTATTAAAAGAAAGACATGAACTTAGAAAAAAAGGTTAAAAAATAATGGAAAAAAATGTATCTCTAGAAAATTTAGAATTTGCGGGGTTGAAAGATGCAACTTTTTTTTTTTTTTTAAACTGGTAAAAATAAAATTGAAAAATGCTTTGCATTAACAAAGACTGATTGAAATTTGGCTTAGGGCAAAGATCAAATCAACTAAACTACTTACTGACTTGTCTTAGTTAAACTCCATAAAAGGATTAAGTTGTCTCTCAAAAAATCTTTTCATTTGGACAAAATGACTTATGGGACAAACAAACAAAGAATATTATTTTCCTACTGCAACCTGATCATCTCAAAGTATTGATAATTAAGTCCAGGAGAGAAAGGTGCATTTCAAAAACAGAATACTAATAAAATAATAATAATAACAAATAAATGAATAATGAGCATATCTACTGAAATACAGAGATTATTGGAATCATATAGATGAAGACTTGAGAGTCGTTTGTACTGCCACTGTAACTTCTAGTCTATCCTAAATATATATAACAAAACCAATCAAACTGTGAGACTTAAAATGACATTGAGCTCCCAACTAATCTATGGTCGAGACACATCTGTTAATACTAATTGGCCTCCAAAAAGGCAATACAATTTAATACTTTCTCTAAATGTGTCCAATGAGGATAAAAAAGTAGGGATCTGTTTGCCGTGGAACCACAGCCAAGAGAACCTGGTGTCATAACCATGAAGCAGACAGAAGGGAGGACTGATCCTACAAGATTTTCTATTCCTCGAAGTAGGAGGCCCTCAGAATATCTCAGGTGTAATTTCAGGTTTGCTATGGACCAGTTTGTTGTTTGTCACCTTCCATTTTCTCCTCTCCTAATGCAATCTTTCTTGAGACTGACATGTCCCCGTGCCACTCCTAAATGTTTGGTGTGAGGGTTCAGATAACTTGTCTTTGTAGTTCATACATGTCAAGAGAAGCCATACTTATGATGTAGAGACAAGCACAAGACCCTGGGTTTGAACCTAATGTTGTGACTGGTTGGGACTTCTTGTGATGTCTTCTTTGGGGAAGAGTGTGTTTATTTTGTTTGCAACTAGAAAGCAAATTAACATATAAGACAAAGAGGGTGAGGGCTAATAGATTTATTATTGTTCCCAATTATTCACTTCCCTTCATGCAGAGGATTATACCTATCATTCTATTGGCTGGTGAATGAAGGGCAATCCCCCTGGGAGGCAGTTACTCCTGTGAACTGTTGATATGAGTAATAACGGTATGAATTAATTTGGCCCATGGGATAAAGCTAAAATGTTGACACCATATCCAAGCCAAATTTTATAAGCTATGAAGTAGTTTGCCATTCTCTGTTTCCTCTGCCAGGGAAGTAGTATGTTCCAGAATGTAGCTTCTCGTTTAGCCTGGACCCTGTAATGAAGAGAATGAGGGAAAAAAAAAAAAAAAAAGAGCCATATCCCACACACAGGCAATATGTAACAGGAGTGTGCACTTGCCTTTGGTTATTAGTAGATACTTAGCTTTGAAGGAATTATCTAGGAAAAGTTGAGTGTTACATCAATGTTTTAGACTTTTCCCACTTTTCTTTGGTAAGAGTATAAATGGATAATAAAGGCATTTTTCAGAGAGATGTTAAGAAAAACAGCTAGGCACTACCTGCAGTAGTCTGGATGCATGCCAGGGCCAAGTCAGTTGGCAGAGGGGTTAAAAGTCAAGATATTCCCTATAGTTTCTTAACTCCCCAGTTAGAGACACATGGGAGAATGTTTAAGTGAAGCCACAAGTGAAGGTTTCATCCTTTCAACTTTTATGCAATCATTGTATTACTCACTGCCAGCAACCCTGGTGAACCTACCTCTTATTGTACTGGAGTACAACCATTTACTGGACCAAGGCAAGTGTTCCTTCACTTTTTATCTGTTTTCTTCAAAACGATATCAGCTAATGTTAAGATTCCCTTGCTTTCTGAGTTGTCCACTTAATTCGTCTTTGGCTTTTCAATAGCTCATGTGTTTTGCAAGGAAGTCATCTTACTATTTTCATCTTTGGATAATGTGGTTTTTAATGAGCTTAGCTCATCTACTATACTGCACTTGACAAATAGAACCTAGACAAAAATATTAGTCTTCAAATCTAAAAATTCGAATTATACTATTGCAATATTACCCAAGAATGTACATTAGGAAAAATTGTCAGAGGCTTTTAAGGTGTCAGAAGGGGCAGGATCTCAAGGATAAATTATGAGAATTTTCTTTTTTTTTCTTGTTATGACAAAAAATATCACCACCAGTCTGCATTCTGTGTTGTTGAGCCTGAGTCTTTGAAATAAGAAACCCTAAAATGGTCTAAAGCATTTCCCTATTTATATTAGTTTTATTTTTGTACTTCCTTCATTTATGATTCTGAATTTGTTTTAGATTCATTCAAGTTTCTTTCTCAGGTTTCTGTGCATAATCATACCAGTCCTGTGTTTGACTAATTAATTATTCAGAAATTCAGAATGTACATTTAAGAAACTTTGATTAGAATTTAATTTCAAATGTAATGTTATGTCATTGTGATGCTACTTGCTTGGAGAGACACCATTTTAATGTGATTAGAAGTATTAGTAGTTTTTAATGTTAATAGGAAAATAATCTTCAGGATATTATAAAAAGTAAGAGATTGTAGGAAGGAGTTAAGAACTACTATGGTAATGCTAATGTATGATTTATTATTTCTGTTGGATAATCTCAAATATTTTTTAGCCTTTATTATATGCCAGGCATAATTCTAAGCTTTTTACATATGTTAATTTATTTAACCTTAAAACAATCTCAAGAAGTGGCTGTTATTACTACAAATGTTTTACAGATGAGGAAATTAGGGCACAGATAAGTTAAGAAACTTGCCTATGGACAAACAGCTAGTAAGTAGTGGATTTATCAAACTCAGACAGTCTGAGCCAGAGTCCCCCTTCTAAAACACCAACATTAAAATTTTTATTACTGTGCAGATGTTCTGTCTTCTACTAACACACCATAAAGCACAAAGCTTTAGAGTTGTTGTAGGGAAAAGATTATTAGTTGGATTTGGTGTTCAGTCCCTAAACTAAAGCTTATAATTTGGTAGAGATGTTTGCCAAAATTTGTGTTTACTTTCCATACAATAGAGTTTCATTTGTTATCTTAAGTTGCTGGGTATTTTATTTATGGGTTTTACTCCCTAAGTTAGGAGACTCTAAAAGGCAGGGAGGATGATTTATTTATCTTGCTGACTCTACATCATCAGTGCCTGTCTTCGCAGCCTCTTATAAGTGAGACACTGTCACATTACTTATGTAGGTTCGTTTTTCTCTAGTTTCTAAGTCAGCCCTAATATCTGACATGATGGGTGTTTTGTTTTGTCTTGTTATTGTTCCTCCTCTATGGACCAATCATGCAGAATCACAGTACAATCATCCAGTATCCCATGGAAGCCCCTTCTGAAATATCCAAAGTACCCTACAATCCAAACAAGACACATATAGGTGGTATTGCCTACTAAGACCCAGTCTGAAATATTCAGGCCCTGTCCATTATTCCAAAAGAAACATCTTTTCAACCTTCCGCAAAGCTCAAAACACTGTGTATTCTATTTCCCTACACCATTCCTATAGTTATTTTTCACTCAGCGTCGGCTCTTACCATGCCTTCTGTTCCCAATTCCCTTCACTTCAATACTGATGGACTTTGCAGAGGTGTCAGAATGCGTTACACGCGGAAATTCATTTAGTGTAGACACACAAAAGGCACTCACTACATGTTTATAGAATTGAATTGAAGTGTCGACCAAGATTATTCTATGAAGAATTGCATTTAACATAAACTCACTGGAGAAGGGTAGGGTTAGATAAATTGGTAGAATTATATAGGTTAAGTCAAACTGTTTAGCAAGTTTAGAAAGCTGATACTGTTCAATGTTTAGCTGTCAATGAATTAATGGACTTAAGTGATACATATTAGAGACCCATGGGTATAAAAATACATTCCATTACAAAATAACATTCTCATTACACATTTGGCCAAAGTGTTTTGAAACAGAAACAGACATTTTATTTATGGAGTGTATGGAGTATATGTGTTTTCTTTGCCTGCAAGGAATGCACAGTTACAGAAGACTAAAAGAATGGGATTCATGTAGAGAAATTATTTTTTTTTAAATAGTACAATGTAGTGAATTCATCGATGATCAACGAAGGATTATCAACATTTATGATTAGGCCTTGAATTCTAAACAAGTGGCAGAGCAGTGAATGGGTTTTGTGTGTGTGTGTGTGTGTGTGTGTCCGTGTGTGTGTATGTAGATTTAATAAGTAATTAAGGCATGTAAAATAATTAACAATGATGTGATTCATAAATAACCAATACTCAGAAATTTAAGGCAATAGTATAAAAAAAAAAAAAAAAAACAGCTAAGAGGAAAAGTACAAAATAGATGGTCATCATCCAACCCGTGGAGAAAATGTCTGAGCTCGTGACTGATGGATCTGCATGAAGAGGGTCTGGGAAGTGCCAGGGCCTGACGTTCTTTTCCCTGTTTACAGATAGAGCAACTCTATGGTATAGGAATTGTCTGGAAATGTCTGAGTATATTCCAGGATAGCAGTTAATTTCAGGGATACAAGATAACTTTATTTCCTGATAGACAAGAAACGTACAATAAAGTGGAGTCTAGGGAAGTTTAGAGTTGAATGCAGGCAGACAGGTGGTATCTGGGCTGTCAGTAAAGAGGTCCGAATATCGGACTGTGACTCAGGCACAGGAATTCAGTCTCTGAGAAGAAAACCTGCACAGACATAACTGGATTCTGTGCTTAGTTTCGTAGGTCATGCTCAGTGATTTGCAATACTTCTGACCATTAGAATCCCCTGACAGAACTTTAAAATACTGTACTGTGTCCAGATGGCCAATATCCACCCCCAGACCAATGATTTGTAGTTCAATTCATTGTTCTGGAGTGGGATTTGAACATTAGGGTTTATGTTGTTATGTTGCTGTTGTTGTTTGTTTATATATTGGTGTTAATTTGCTTTGTGGCGTAAGATTATGATTACTGTAATGTACAACCAGGATTGGGAGCTCCTGCTTTCCAGCTCATGTAGAACACTTGGGAATCCTACGGAAATGGTTAGGTTGATTCAGTCGTCATGAGACAGAGCCTGAGATTCTACACTTCTACCTAGCTCCAGGTGCTGCTGCTTCACACATCTCACTTTGGGTCAGAAGGCTCTACCCTAATGCACTAAATCCCAGCACTTACTCAGGCACAGGGGAAAAAAAGGCCTGCATCAGAACCAGATAAGTAATTCTGATAAGTTTACATTTCAGAATTAGGGTGAAAAAGTGGGGAGGGACAAGGCTTCTCCTTATGTTATCCTTCTGCTCCGTCCAAAGGAAAGTTTTAAAGTTAAACTTCACATTAGTGTTTCTTATTTGTTTAAAAGAATTCCTGATCCCCATTTCGTATTTCACTCACTCTTGCACAGTATTCACAAACAGGAATATTTTGTCAAGTCTTTATTTTTATGAAGTTGTATTGTGAATTGATCATTTCTTTACCAATTATGCAAACTTTCTTGGATATGCTAACATTCTGCCTCTTGCCACACAACTCCTATGCCTTGTATCACAGAATTTAATTTGTTTCCTATTTCTTTAAAACATACTTCAGCAATACATGACAAGATTTTACTACACTTCATATTGGAAGGTGCATTTTTAAATGATTTTAGTAATGGCAGCTACCAGATCCATTTCAGTACACAGAGTAAGCAGTGGCCTCCCTTTCCTTCCTTTCTCCCTCCCCCTTTCCTTCCCTCCCTCCTTCCCTCCCTCGTTCCCTTCCTTTCATTTTAACTATAAAATAAGTTTTTATTTATAGTCTTATAGTACACAGGGAAGCCTTCAGTGGTCTGTACAACATACTTTTTATTTCCTTGTGATGGAATAAAACACAGACTGACACTGCACTTGAAATCAGCATATGCAAGGAACCTAGAAGGAAAAAGACAAAGAAATGAGACCTAAACACACAAAATCCTTCCATGGATCTGATGACCACAGCCAGAACCAGGGCTGGATCTCACAATGGGGATGGGTTCCAGGACAGTCGAACAGGGAGTGGGGCCAGGGTGGGGAAAGGGGTGCACCTGGGTGTAGGTTTAGTAACAGGTAAATTGCTCTTGGTGTATACATACAAAATTAGTTGGCTCTTTCTTAGAAATAGACATGGAGAGAAAGGAAGAATTGATGATTACTCTATGAATCTGTGGCTTCGGAATATCGACATCATCAGAAATAGCGAAGATTCATTAAGATTCAAATTTCAGTAGCATGAAATAAATATCAAAACATCATCACTGGCCTTCAATACAAAACTTCTACCCCACCAGATCTCCCCTCCTTATCCCAGCCTCTGGCCCCCTCTGGCAGCTGTTTACCACTTCACAGTCCCCCACACATACCACATAAGTGTCATACATCACTTCCTACTGTAAGGCTGGCTGAGAAGAACAGGTGTAAAACAGGCCAAAGGACTCTGTGCTGCAAACCCAGCCCCGCTTCCTTTCGTACCACAAACTTCCTCAAGGATCTGATCTTTCAATAGTAGTCATAAATAGCTTTTTAGGGAAAAAGAAATCCGATTATTTTCTTAAAGTAGACCACTCCACAGATTCACAAAGTCTATCAAACAGAAGTGAGGGTGGTGGTGGAGGAGAGTCCTAGGTGGAGCAAGGCTGGAGGAGGTGGGAGTGTCAGGACACTATATGCTCAGAGGTCCAGATGGCTGTCTGTTCTCCACAGAAAAAAGCTGCCAAGTTGGGGTGTTTTGGTTTAAAAATCACTGGTAGTGGCAGAGTATCCCTGAAAAAAAAAAAAGTAAGCATGAGGAAGAACGAGAGCTGTTGTCCAAGAGCTTCTAGGTAAAAATAAAATTGGAGTGAGAGAGAGAGAGAGAGAGAGAGAGAGAGAGAGAGAGAGAGAGAGAGAGAGAGAGAGACTCTCTTAAATGGTTCTGAGGGTTCTAAGGATGAACTGAGAGGAGTTGGAGACAACCAACAGTTTTTCTTGCTGGCCTGCCCACAGAGCTCCTGCTTTGGGGCTCTAACTCTAAGCTGGAGTCCCAGTCCCATCTAAGGCAGAGATGGTGCCACCCTTGGCGTTGGTGTGGAGGGTGTTGTGTGAGGAGGGGTAGTTGGTCTGCCTTTGGGTCCTGGACCTCACCATCTCCAGTGCAAGGACTTGCTGCTCCAGTAGAGCATTCTGCCTCTGGAGATCATCAGTGTCTTGCTAGTGTGTGTGTTTTTTCCTTCACATAGTATACTAGATATACTCTGTGGCTTTGTCTAGGATTTAGGCCCAAGGTGCCTTCTCTCCTTGGAGGGATGGGACTGAGTTCTGCACACTGTGAGAGCTGTCTTTGGTGTGGTCCCTATGTTTTCGTTCCAGTGCATTACGATGAGCCCATCGCTCTTCACGTCAGTGTCATCGTTATTGCTCATTACCTACCGCCCAGAGAGCAGCCACTGCAGGGGCTGAAGGCAAGAGGAAAAGGTGGAGGGGGGGGGAAATCACAATAACAAGCCAGGCCCCCCCCCCACACACACACACACACTCACTCACTGGCACTCTTACTCGCATGTATATACAAGTACACAAAACATGGGCAAGAACCACCTTCTCACTCTGGCCTTCTTTCAATAAGTTCTGAAATATTAAAGAACATTTATTGTAATATGTAAGTTAAGAGATTGTATTAAGTAGATTGGAAAGCTGTATCACCACTTTTAGTCTTTTATGCCAATTGAACAAAATATATTAAATCTTCTCTGTGTTGCAAGTGTGTTTTCATTAATTATTCTTTTTTCCACACATACACTGTTCGGATTTGAGAAAATATGCACATATTTCTAGAATGTGGAGTTGCCCCCTAAGATATGTGAGACGTCATATATGTTATAGTTCCCTATTTTCTGTATCACAAATTTAGGGGCTTAAAATAACACAAGTTGCAGCTTGGTAGGTAGGTTAGAGCGCAGTTTCTGGGTCCTCCGCTCAGGTTCTTACCAAGGTGAAATCAATGTGTCATTTAGGGCTGTGATCTCATCTGAGGCCTGAGCCACGCTCTCTTGTAGCCAGAATGCAGCCCCTTATTGACTTGATGATTAGAAGAGAATTTGGTCTTTAGATTTTAGAGTTAAGGCTAAATTAATCAAGAACGTGGGGGTTGCTGAGTTAGAATGACTGTACAATGCATATGAGAAGGATATGGATTTTAGGGGGCTAGGGGAAGAATGTTATGAATTGAATGTTTTGTTCCCCCAAAAGTCATGTACTGAAGAGCCAGTGAACACTCAGTGAGAAGGGGGCTGTCTGAATCCCAAGGGGAGAGCTCTGACCAGACACTCCACTGGCACCTTGATCTTGGACTTCCAGTCTCCAGAACTGTGAGAAAATAAATTTCTGTTGTTAAAGATACGAGAACATGGGATTTTGTTATGGCAGTTCAGGTAGATTAAGGCCATATAGTATATATGGTTACCTGAAATAGATGATGTCAGACTCTTAATATAACTTACATTAATTTATGCTTCCACTAGGACTTCAGAATTATCACTGGTTTATCCTTGTCAACACTTGATCTTTTTTTTTTTTTTTTTTTTTTTTTTTTAGTTTTAGCCCGTCCAGTTGGTAGGTAGTAGTACATGAATATAGTTTTATTTTGCATTTCAAGAATAATGAAATTAAACAATTTTTCTTATACTGGATATGGGAATAATT
This sequence comes from Rhinolophus hipposideros, assembly GCF_964194185.1. NCBI lineage: Eukaryota > Metazoa > Chordata > Mammalia > Chiroptera > Rhinolophidae > Rhinolophus > Rhinolophus hipposideros. The sequence continues at coordinate 27,648,658 of NC_138052.1, read as the reverse complement.
CTTTTTAAGTGTTCAAGGCATTAGTCCATTTTTTAAAAAATGAACTGTCTTTTCCTTATTCGTTTTTTTATATATTCTGCACACAGTTTATAATATATTTTGTCAGTAGTATAATTTGCACATACGTTATTCAAATCTATGTATTGGCTTTTAGTCTGTTTTGGATTAGCAGAAATTCTTAATTGTATTCCAATTAATATTTTATATTTAGCACTTTTGGGTCTTGCAAAAAAATATTCTCTGCTTGCTTCAAAGTCATGAGGATGTTCCTCTATGTTTTCTGAGTAAAACTTAATTGCTTTACATTCCCTTAAGAAATGCAGCCCATTGGGGGCAATGTAAATCGGTGCAGCCTGTATTGAAATCAGTATGGAAGGTCCTTAGAAACTAAAAATAGAATCATCATATGATTTAGCAATTGCACTTCTCAGTATTTATCCAAATTAAACAAAAGCACTAATTAGAAAAATATATGCACCTGCATGTTTTTTGCAGCATTAATTACAATAGTCAAGATATGAAAATGACCTAAAGGTCCATTGATGGATGAATGGATAAAGAAATGTGGTACATATTTATAATGGAATACTATTCAAATGTAAAAAATAATTAAGTCTTGCCATTTGCAACAACATAGATGGAACTGAAGGGCAGGTTAAGTGAAATACATTAGAAAGAGAAAGACAAATAATGGATGATCTCACTTATATGAGGAATCTAAAAACCAAACAAACAAAACAAAACAAGCTCTTAGATACAAAGTATAGATTAGTTATGGCCAGAGGTAGAGGGTGGAAGGGGGCCCAAATGGGTTTAAAAGGTATAGTTATAACTTTATAACTTGAAGTTATAAAATAAATAAGTGATAGGGATATAATGTACATCAAGGCGACTATAGTTAATAAGACTGAATTTTATTTTGAAAGTTGCTAAGAGTAGGTCTTAAAAGTCCTTATCACAGAAAAAAAAAATCTGGAACTATGTATGGTGATAGATGTTAACTAGACTTATCGTGGTGATCATTTTGCAATGTATATGAACATTGAATCATTATGTTGTACACCTGTACTAATATAATGCTATATGTTAATTATACCTGAATTAAAATAATTAATTAATTTTAAAGAAAGAACTCAATCCAATTTTAATATCCATGTGTATTTGGTATAGGGAAGGGTCTAAATTTATTTTTGCCATAACTAATCAACTTAGTTAAAACAAACAACAAGAAAGGTTAATCAAAAAGAAGCAATACAAAAATTACAAAAAAAATAAAATGAGCAAAATAGTTCATTCAGTTCCATTTACTGAAAACACCATTCTTTCTACAATAAATTTCATGCCACTTTTGTTATAAGTCATATGACGTGTTATATATTCATTTGTTCCTATGCTTTTCACTCTGTTCCACTGACTAAACTTTTGTCATTTTACCAAAACCCTGCTATTTCAGTTAGTATTTGTTACTAAAGCTTTATATTAAGAATTGATAACTGGTATTAAAAAAATAAAATTGCCTCTTTGTGTGTGTGTGTGTGTGTGTGTGTGTGTGTGTGTGTGTTTGTGTGCGTTTCCACTGGCTGAGACCTCCAGTACAATATTTAATAGAAGTGGTGTTAACACCTCATGGAAGCACATGGACACTCCACCCATTATTTGATTTCGATGCTGAGACTGATGATGCCAAACACATACCAAAAGGTTATAGAAAGGTTTATTATTTACATAATTCGGCTTTCTAAAGAAAGCGAGGCAGTCTCCCAAGCAAGTGTGAAAATATCTCAAGAGAGAGTTGAGAGGAATGACTGGTTTGAAGTTTGATATTTGTTTGAGGGTTGGGTTGGAGTGAAGGCCAGTCTCCACCTGCCTGGGGTCTGTCAGACTCTTGTTAGTTTTCCAATAAAGATTGCAATGCAGGCGGGGCTGGCTGCTCTCCGAAAAAGTACCTCTGGTGCTGGGGTTGTTGGTTAGGGGAGGTTCCCAGTGAGTCAGCAGGGCAGAGCTGCAGACCTCACCAGACCAAAGATTCAGTTCTGGCCATAAGCATTGGGGGCGTGCTCAACACATTAAAGATGGCGCCTGCCTGCCTGCGGCACAGGAGAAGGAGCCCACACAGGGAAATGCTGAGTGTCCTTCAACTCTACTTCCACAACCACAAAACTCTGTCTGCCCTCCGCGTGTCTCGGACAGCCCCCGAGTTACTGTCCCTCGGCTGGGGCCCAAGGTGAGTGCCTGAGAGTGATGGAGTCTGTGTACAGGCCCTTTAAGAAGTAGTCTGGGTTTCCTGCCGCCGTCTGTCCCACCCAGATTGTTGGAATTCTGTTTTTACAACCAGATGCTCCACTTCGTGACACCAGTATTCTGGGTTGGAGAGGCGGGTGTTGGGCTTGGTCTCTCGCTCCTCTGAGGAAAACCTCCACAGCTGGTATCTCTCCTTGTTCTCAATTGCCACATGGGGATTTGGGGTTAGCCAGTTCTGCATCTCTGCTTCTCCTACCAGTGTTGACGTGACGTCTTACTATATATCTTTAGTTATAAAACATCTGTTCAGCTAGACTTCAGATGATTCCCAGGTTAACTGTTCTATAGTTTAGTTGTAATTTCAGTTTGTTCATGGAAGGAAGGAAGTACAGTGTTTATCTACTTTGCCGTCTTGGATCTCCCCCTTTGCCTGAGATATTAATTTAGCTTTTCTTTTAGTGAAGGCCTGATAGTGGCAAATTATCACTTTGTCAGAAATTACTTATGTTTACATTCCCTTTTGGATGGATATTTTATCCAGATATCTAAGATAGCAGTTATTTATGTAAGATGCCGTTTCATTGTTTTGTCTTTTGTGATTTCCATTGATTAGTCGTCTCTCAATCTTCTTGTACACCTGTTAAAATAAAGAACTTTTTTTCTCTCGCTGCTTTTAAAATCTTCCTTCACATTTAATGTGGTGTTTTTTTCCTGCTGTTTTCTTGGTGGGTGTTTTAGTTTATTTTATTTATTTATTTATCTATTTATTTATTTAGGTATTTATCTTTCTTATATTTTGCTGATCTTCGTAAGTCTATGTGTTGACATTTCCAATAGATTTGGAAATCCATTGCCATTATCTCTGCAAATATGCCCCAATCTCTTTCTCTCGTTTATGACTCTCGTAATAGGGATAGTAGAATCTTTACACATGTTTTACATGACTCTTGCTCTGTTCTTTTTTAGTTTTCATCTTTTTGTTCTTTCTTTATATATCCTCTGTATATAAAGGACACATACAAGTTTAAGATATTGTTGTCCTCCACCTGAAGGGTCTCCTCTTTCCTCTGATAAACAAATAGGAAAGGGCTGAAACCTCCATGAAATCTTGATTAATTTGTTGCAGAATTTGCTTGTAGTTACCAAAATTTAGTCTATCTTTTGTTTGCCTTGTTTCTTGAGCATGGACCTCTTGAGATTATTATTGCGAAACCTGTTTTTTTCTGTCTTCATCTTTTTGAGATTGTAGGAAACTGAGTTTTACCTAGTAGAGTTTCCCAACGCAATTGTCAAACTTTTAAATTCATGCAGCAAAAAATCTGGCAAGTATCTTGAAGGCGAGACCAGCCAAGTGTTTGATGTAGTCTTCTCCCCTAGCAGGCCTTTGTTTTCCAAGGTCTATTAGACTCTAGGATGTTTTATGCTGCTTTTTAGAAATTTTGAAGTTAACTCCGATTCCTTCTACACAGTCTTGAAATTATACAATATATTTTGGGAAACACTAGCCTAATGATGAGGCTTCTCAAATTTCTAAATTGTTACTCCTATACTGCTAGAACTTTAGGAGTTTAACTGCTTTCTTTTCACCCTGTTGATGTATATAATTTTGAGGTTAAGCTTGAACATCAATCTATGAAGGGAAAATACCCATAATTTGGCCCATTTGCATATAGGTAAATATCTGATGAACATAAAGTCTCTTTGGAAATCTTTTCTACTTTGTAGAAATTTAATTAATCTAATTGTTGTTCCTTTAAAAGTTAATGCCTGTGAAAATGATGTTTGGAACATATTTAGCTTTTTCTAATTGCTTCAGTGAGAGCATTGCCTATCAAATATTCTCATAGTGGGAACATTCAATGCAGATTTCCTTTTCTTTTTTAAGTTAGATTTATTGAAAATACAATGTAAATATAGTAAAATTCACTCTAAGTATGTGCTTTAAAAAACTTAGACAATTACATAGAGCCATGAAATCACTACCATAATCATAATGTAATAAAACTTCTTACATTATGTAGAATATAGAATATTTTCAGCACCTCAAGAAGTTTTCTTGTGCACCTTCCCATCAGTGACTTTCATCTACTACTAGCCCCTGGCAGCCATTTCAGTTTTCTTTCTATAGTTTTGCCTATTCCAGAATGAAAATGCAATCTAAATGGAATCATTTAGTATGCAGTCTTTTGTGGCTTCTTTCACTTAGCTTAAGGCTTTGTAGATTCATTCAAATTGTCACATGCCTCAGTAGTTCATTTGTTAATATTGCTGAATAGTATTTCATTGTGCATGAGTTAATAGATATTTTTGGTATTGCTAGATTCAATGATTATGAATAAAATCCCTATATGAGCCATATATTTCCATACCTTTAAGAGTAAGTTGAGGGCATTTGGCATATAGGTATTTGGATAGGCATATTTTTATTTGTCTTGAGTGAATACCTAGGAGTGGAATTACTGTAGTGTGTGTGTTTGTGGCTTCAAAAGAAATTGACAAACTATTTTCCAACAGAGCTGTATTATTTTGCCCTCCCCAATAGCAATGTATGGAAATTCTACTTGCTCCAAATCTTCACCAACACTCAGTTCTTTCAGTTTAATTTTAATAATTCTAGTTGGTATGTAGTGGTTTTAATTTGCATTTTCCTAATGTCGAACCATATTAAGAATTATTTATTGTGCTATTTACCGTCCATATATCTTTTAAAATGGTGTCCTTTTTTTTCCTGCCTATCTTTATTGGTTTTTTTGACTTCTTTTTATTGAGTTGTAAAAATTGTTTGTATGTCCTGAATGTATGTCTTTCATCAGATAATGCTTTGTAAAGATCTTGTCCCTATCTGTCACTTTTTTAACAATATCATTTTAAATATGAAAGTTCTAAACTTGATAAAGTTCATTTTATATATGTGTGTGTGTATATATATATATAAATATAAATTATAAAATATATGTGTATATATACAAATAATTATATATGTATATATATATATATATATATATATATATATATATATATATATATATTTATTTATTTATTTAAAGTGTAAATGCATGTAAATAAAAAATCATTGCCAGCAGAAGTATATTAAGATTTTCTACTATGTTTTCTTTTGGAATTTATGTATTTTACCAATTGCATTTATATCTATGATCTACTTTAAGCTAATTGTTATGTATTTTACTGAGATAAGAGTAACCATTTTTTTCTTTATTGATGCCCATTTTAGCAGTTATTATATTCCTGTCTCACCCTTGTATATTGAGTGTTTGAGGAGCAGATAAATTGTATTATTAGTTGCAGGTCTACTGACGCTGCTCTAGAAGCTGTACTTAAGGAAACATACCTGATGTGCCTCGTCCACATCTGAACCTAATATAAATGATATGACTTTAAGCTGCTACTGTAAGGGATAGAATAACTGCAAATCTGGGGGATGAGGTAAATATATTTTGCGCACAGAAGGGACATGAATCATTGACCATTGGGGGCCAGATAATGGACTGTGGTCAGCTGCTTCTAAAATGGCTCCTAATAATCCCTGTTTTCTGATACTAGTATTTTTGTGTAGTACTTCCCCTTGAGTATGGCCTGTTCCTAGTGACTTCCTGCTAATGCATAGAACATAATGGGATGTCCTCATTTTCATGATAAGGATTTAAGACTGTAATTCTCTCTCTCTCTCTCTCTCTCTCCGTCTCAGTCTGATATGTTGTGAATTTCTCTAATGCAGAAGTCCCATATGGCAAGAAACTAAGGGCAGCCTCTGGACAGTAGCACATGGGGAACGGAAGCCCTCTGTCCAACAGTTTGTGTGGAACTAAATTTTGCCAACAACCATATAAGGGAGCTGGAAGCAGGTCCTGTCTTAGTCCATTCGGGCTGCTATAACAAAATACCACAGAGTGAGTGGCTTATAAAAAGTAAAAATGCATTGCTCACAGTTCTGGAGGTTGGAAGTCTGAGATGGGAGTCACAGCAAACCTGGGTGAGGTCCTCTTTTGGAATGCATATCTCTCTTTGTATCCTCAAATGGCCGGAGGCTCTATGGAGCTCTGTAGAACCTCTTTTATTAAAAAGACCCCACTCATGGGGCACTGATCCCATTTATGTGACCTCCCCACTTGTGAGCTAATCACCTCTTAGAGGCCTCACATCCTAATACCATCAACTTTGGGGGTGAGGATATCAACAGATGAATTCGGGGGGACAGAGACATTCAAACCATAGTAGATCTTTCTCCAATTGAGACTTGAGATGACTAGGACCATATCTGGAACCTTGCTTGCAGCCTGTGACAGACTTTGAGTCAGAGACACTCAGCTAAATTTTACCCATATTCCTAACCTACAGAAGTTGTGAGATAAAAAAAAAATATAAATAAATAAAAATATTATTTTAAGCCACTCTGTTTGGGGTAATTTGTTATGTAGCAATTGATAATTAACATGCCTTCGCCATTTCTTGAGAAGATTATTATAGTCACTGTTGTATTACCACCACACCTTGGTTGCGTTAGCCATAATCAATTACCCATAAGTGTGTGGATCCACTTTCTGAACTCTATTTGTTTATTTTGTCATTACTTTATGAGGTCTGACAAGTTCACAAACTCATGCTAGAAAAAGTGCTACACACCTCATTGCTGAATATCACTATGGTCACCTTTGAAGTACTCCCCTTAGGAAGCTGTGCACCTATGCCTAGTGCACCCTTCAAAGCAATTTTGGAACTCTTTTTCTGGAATGGCCATCAGAGCTCTTGTCATATTACCCTTGATGTCCTGAATGTCATCAAAATGTCTTCCTTTCAATATTTCCTTTATCTTTGGGTAAAGAAAGAAGTCGTTGGGGCCAGATCAGGTGAGTAGGGAGGATGTTCCAATACAGTTATGTGTTTACTGGCTAAAAACTCCCTCACTGACGGTGCCGTGTAAGCTGGTGCATTGTTGTGATGCAAGAGCCATGAATTGTTGATGAAAACTTCAGGTTATTTTTGACTAATTTTTTCAGGCAGCCTTTTTAGCACTTCCAAATAATAAAATTGGTTAACTGTTTGCTTGGTACAAATTCATAATTAATAATCCCTCTGGTATCAGAAAAGGTAGCAACATCGTTGCAACAAGTTCGTGAACTTAATAGTCAGACTTGGCTTTTCTTTCACAAATACCACTGTAACATACTATAGCGCCATATCTCATAGTTCCTATGTATTGATGCTGCTTCTGCTCCATAGATTACATTTTGATAGCCACTGCTTTAAACGATTGAAAGCCAAGTGGACATGCTGCAGTTTCTGTCTTGCTTTTATTATCCCTCGCATGCTTAAATTTAAAAAAAAATAAATAAATAAAAAATTTCTTTGACTAATTTACACTTGTGAGCTTGTCAGGAGACTTGATCTGGTTTGATAGGAACTACCTCACAGAGGATGTGTGGAAGGTTACCTGACCTCCTCAAATCCCCCGACAAGAATTTATATGGGCTACAAGATCCTCTTTCCTCAACATGAGACAGCTGTAAGGAGAGCCTCATCACTAGGGTGCAGGCCAAGGCTTAACTTTATCAGAAGCTGTATCCTTGCTTGTACTATTCCCTGTTTCCTCCATTATATTGCGTTTCTCTCCTTATTACAGGCTTTTCCTGATAAACATTCCCTGAGTGCACATATGCGATTGAATCTTTGTCTCAGGCTCTGCTTTTAGGAAACCCAACTGAAGACACCAATAATTTTACTCATGAATATTCATATCCTTTCTTCTTTGCCCAAATGGTAGATGCAGAATTAATAAACACATGAAAATGCTGTGGGATAAAGTCATAGAAACTATCTCCAGAATTTATTCAAGTCCATTTCATTTTAAGTCCTATGAAAAAAGATGTCCTTTCCTATTTCTTTCATGAGAATCACCAATTATAGGTAACATTTAAGAAATAATTAAATAATTGGTGATTCTCATGAAAGAAATAGGAAAGGACACTTTTTTTTTTATAGTGATTCCCTAAAGTCCAGTTAACTAGACAGAGTAATAACAGTGTAACTTTTGAAATATGTCCTAGCATAAGGGGCATAGAAAGCATCATTCCCTCCATAACCACTGTCATTTTCAAAGCTTTGATTTGAAGACTTAAAATTTCAGTTTCTAATTCTTACTGGAGAAGAGCATATTTATTCTTCAACAAAAGGCAAAAATGTACTTGATATCAAAGTGGCTGGGAATGTTTTAATGTAAAGGTGTTTTATCCAGATCACTAACCAATAATTTTGAAATTTTACCTGTGAACATCACACACGACGAAGATTTCACAAGTTTAATTGTGAAGTGGTTAATGGAATACTTATTATAGCAGAAAATTGTGTACCTCTAACTTATTGGAATAGCTCTTACAATGAGATATCGCTGTGGAAAATAGTAAGCACCACTTGAATACAATTAAACTAGAGTGAAAATAGCTACTGAAATGTGACACTGTTTTTGTGCTTAAATATATATTTGATTTTCAAGCCAAAGAATTTTCTAGTAAGGACAAGACCATTCATTGAAGGCCAGTGTTTAGACTATTCCACAAGGCATATTTAAAGGAAGACTTTTGCTTACATACAAAAAATACATTAAGTTAATTGCAAAGTTCTAATTAGTCTTTCTCTCAAAATTGGCTTTTCTACTAGGAGTTTAATAGATGAGGAGTTTTAAAGGGATTATAGAGAAATTTCACAGAAACCATAGAAGGAAAAAGTACTGAAGATATCACAGAGCCTCATAATTAAACTGAAACTTACAGGTCAATTAAATTTGAGCATCATTATGCATAAAACATCAGTGCGTACCAAGAGACTAATAAAAAGAAGTACTATTGATGTTAATAGGCAAAAGGTAAGCGATAATATAGATTGGACCAAGCATTACAGATAGTCACAAGAAACGTTCATAATATTAGAAACTGGAATTCAATCCTCTCTAATAAGCTGATGAATATGTTCTTGACAGAAAAGGGGTATCCACTGTTTAAAATATATTAACTCAAGTTTAAATGAAACACTGTAAATAATGATTTATTTGTTGCATGGATTGGAAATTTGGGGCTATTACAAATAATTATCTATCTATCTATCTATCTATCTATCTATCTATCTATCTATATAGATATATAATTTGGAAAATGGAAAACAGGTAACAGGTATGATTGCCATTGCACAATTTTAAGAAACATATCAAATTATTATTTTTTTTTGTAAAGAGAGGTTAGTTATGGCATAATTAGAAACTTTTTCTTTAGGAGAGCTAACATCATGTTAAAAAAGAACTTTATAATTGATCCCATATAGATAGGTAGATAAATAGACAGAGATAAGGTATAGTTATAGATACGTAGATATAGATAAGATATAACTACGTATTTATAAGTGTGTCTTATCTATACCTATACTGTGTTTCCCCGAAAATAAGACCTAGCTACACAATCAGCTCTAATGCTTCTTTTGGAGCAAAAATTAATGTAAACCCCAGTCCTATTTTACTATAATGTAAGACCGGGTCTAATGATATAATATAATATAATATAATACGATACGATACGATACGATACGATACGATACGGTACAGTACAGTACAATACAATATCGGGTCATATTAATTTTTGCTCCAAAAGGCTAATTATAGCTGATTGTCCAGCTAGGTCTTATTTTCGGGAAACACTGTGTCTATATTTTCCATATATTTTTTCTATCTTATATATATTTACCTTATCTACCTGTCTACATCAGTGGTTAAGATGTTTCTGAATAAGAATTTAATACCTCTGGGTCTGGGTTTTCTCCTATGTAAAATAAGGAACATGGACTACCTGATTTTCCAAGTCCTTTCCACCTTTAAAAGTCGTTAAACTCTGATATTCTCTAAAATGATTTCTACCGCAACCACTTTCGTGAGTATATAGTTCTTATAAATGGATTATAGTGGATTATAAAAAAGAAATTCTGTTGCTTAATCAGAGTTTTTGGACATAGCCAATCAATGCTAATTTCATTGAGTTGTTTTAACTACTACCCAGCATCTTGTTTTGGCATAACACATCATAGGACTTATATCAAAATTGAATATCCAGCTTCTCTCTGATCTTTTAATCTGGATAGAATTCATGTAATTCACAGTGGTTTTAAGATTTGCAGTGATTTCTACATTTGTACTGAAATATTTTCCTCAGGATTTTTCCTATCTTGGATACTAGTTTTTTCTTGTGTGTGACATGCCACCTAATTTCCCCCTTTCCCATAATAATATTGATGTAACAATGATCACCTTGGCTTTGAATAGATGAAGTTGGAATCACTTCAGCCTCTTGCTTTGCTCTGCTGAATAAGGGAATCTTTCTTTTTTCTTCATTCCTCTTACAGACTCTCTGTCCCTCTTCAAAAAGACAGATGTCTTCATTTATTTGGAGAGCCTCCTTCTGTTACAGATGTCTGTGCTAATTTACTGCTGTAAAAATTGAGATTAGTTATAGAAAGAATATGATAAGGTAAACAAAGTGTACAAATTTGATTTAGAGAAAGAACGTTAGTTAAATATTATCAAAATTATTATCCTACAAAGGACGGGTTTTAAAGTTCTGTTTTTTGTAAAAAAAAATGTTTACATAACAAGCTGACTAACATATTATATCAAAATAACACCAATACTCAATTTTCTTTAGCTTTCTGTTCCTTCTCTCATGTTTTTAATTTTCCTTCTTTTTCTTTCTTTCTCTTTTTGTATCTCTCCCTCACTTCTCTCTCTCTCTCTCTCTCTCTCTCTCTCTCTCTGTCTCTCTCTGTCTCTCTCTCTCTTTCTAATTTTCTGTGGAACTAACATGGATTCAAAGAATTAGTGTTATAGTGGACTCTGGAGAAAGAATTCATTGTGTCAATTCAATATGCAAATTTAACTACATTCTGTCATATGTTTATATTATTTGCAGGACAGTGTATGAGGGGGAAAAATTAGCACTTTTCTGTGCTTTTATTAATATTTCACTGCCAACCAGAATAAACTTGTTTAAGATTTAGGCTAGCTCAGTAAATTTTACGTTGCTGAGTCTGTTATCCCTCTGGTGACTGAAGTTGATTCTAATAGAAAATTGTGACTTTCTAAACTGGTAATTAATTATAAAAGCATCCAGTTGGAGATTCATTTGTATCTATCTAATGACTGAAGTTATATCTTGATTAGTTTTGACTTCAATCTTTTATTTCATTTTGACCTGCAAAATACTCATTTTGGAGAAGGAAGTCTCTTAAGAACTCCAAAAGGATAAACACTTGTTTAGCTTCAAAATGGTATAGACTTAGATTTTTATTCTAACAATATTATTTCTAACTTTCTTGGGACTTAAAAATTATCCTAATCTTACTGCTAATTGTTGCAGATTTCCTCATTAGTTTTCTTTGTCTTTCAGTTTTAAAAAATCTCAAAATATTCTACTGATGTGCAACAGAGAATAAAAATAACCCAAATTATGAAAATAAAATAAATTAACAAGAAGTTCTTCCAGGGATTAAGTTGAGGTTGAAGGGCACCAAAGGGCTCTGAAGTGATCTGGAAATAGAGGGGAAGGATGAAAGGTCATGCTTATTTTATCGTGTTAGGATTATAGTTAAAATATACAGAGCATAGTTTTCACATATTCACAATGAACACTAATATTGTTCTATGCTAAAATCTTTCAGATTTTGCCAAAGACAAGCATCCACATTTCAAATACGTTGGGAACATATTAAGGTGCTATTTTTTTTTAAATTCAGTATTCATTTGAAATATATGTTATATATAAATACCCTTTTTCTATATAAATTTTATGACTAATTCAAAGAACCATATATATTCCCTAACCGATATAAAAAGGAACATCTATTACATCTATTACATCTATTACAAATACATTTTATACATTATAAGTTGTGCAGCTAAATATTACACATATTGTAAAATATTGTAATATTTGTAAATATTGTAAAATATTTCTAATAAATTGTTGTTATACTATGCTGAAGGAAAAAGCATGTTATACTATGCTGAAAGCATTACAATCGAAAGTTTAATTGAAGCAGTATACAAAAGAATTACAGTTTTATCCCTGTGGATCCTAATTTTTCATATAAAATAATTTGTATCTTTATTTTTAAATTTGTAATATTTTATTAGCTGAAATTTTGGAAGAGTCAGTTTTTATTAATTTTTAAGAAAACTTCCAGGAAATACAGCACTCTTCAAACATTTGTTTCACTTTCAGAAAAAAAGCTATTTTTTCATTGTTAATGTCATTAAAATGATGCACAGGATAGCATTAAAAATTTATAACATTAATACAGTACCTATAGTGAAGATCATCTTAGATATTTCATGGAACTTTTATTTATTACAGTCTAATTTTTCTAATGTCTACCTTTATTTTTCTGTTTCTTTCCTTTTTGTTAATGCCTCGAACCTGTATACAAATTACTATGGATACTTAAATTTAGATATCTTATTAAAAGTTTTTAACACTGATTTATATGAGAGTATTAATAAATCCATTTGGATAAACATTTGAGCCTCCCTGCCCCCCTTTTTAAAACTCCTTTTCACATGACGATTAAATTTTATCAACATTAAAACATTATGTATCTTATTTAACTAAGAGAAATATGGCAGGGAAAATATTTATGGCAAACACAAAACAATTTGTCGCAGTAAATCTTTTCTTATTTTATGCTGTATCTTACACACTTAATCTGTTTGATAATTTTGAATAAATTGAGTTGACATTTCAGATACAGATAGATAGTGATTTTAATTTTTAAAACCAAATAAATCAGACAACGTGGTTATTTTTAATAAAGAATTGACCGATTTGATTACAATGCCACGCTATTAAACACATTGAATAATAATGTGTTTTTGTTTTGCTGTTAAAACCTTACCTTGTCCCTAAAAATATTTGTGATACAGAAAAATAAGGGCACTATTCTTCCCATATCAATTGTCCTACTAATTTCACAGCTGTATAGTGGGAAACATGTTGAGAAAAAGTATTAAAATATTTTAAAGCCACATGGAATTATTAAAAACTGGAATGAATCCTCTAAATCTTTGAGATAACTGTTCATCAGATGCTTTTTCTTAAGAAGAAGGAAAAAAAAAAAACCTCCATACTTTAGTAGAAGCCTATAATTCACAGATGTTAGTTCAAGCAATCTTCTTGGAGAATGGTCAGAGGAATGTACTGGAACATTGGAAGAGGAAGAAATTAGACAAATTCATCATTTGCTTTTAATTTTGCATTTTCACTCAATTAATTACCCTTACTTGTCTAGCAAGACTGAACTCATCTTGAAAATCTTAATTTCTTTCAGCCTAATATATATTATGACTCCTGAGAGTCTTGGACTATGAATAATGTGGCCTACTTTGGGGGGCTGCTATCTAACTATTATTTTTAGATGGGAAAAACAAAAAAAACACATTTCACATACTGGAAGAAAAGGTAGCGAGTGTTGAAAGTAATCAATGATTTGCCTTTTATTTGCTCTAAATGACAAGCTTGACGATTGTCACAGAACTCACTAGTGCATTCTGGAAATCTCATTCTGTCATCATAAAATCCCGACTATAGCAACATCTGTCTAGCCCTGGACAGAGCCCCAGTGACGCTGTGCTAACACTGGATCCCTGGTGGTCAGAAAGCAAGAAAGAAAGGTAAAAGAAAAGAAACATGGAAACAGCTTAAATGACAGTAAAGTACTCTCAGAAGGAAACGTTTACTTTCTTCCTTTTTGTTCATAGCTGTCAAAAATACTCCTCTGGATATGTCTTTGTTTTTTCATTGAACAAGAATCAAAACAGAAGTTATATGTTATTAAACAAATAAAATTTGTGATGACCTCACCTCTTCTTTAAGAGTTTATCCCAGTATTATTATTATTATTATTATTATTATTACTATTATTGTTTGCTTTGATCCCCAAAATCCTCTCAATTGCAATGTGTCAAAACATTATTTTCCTGTTTTATTGGGATTATACTGAAGATTTGACAATATTATAACAAACAGAAAATACTAGTAAATTATTAAGGATAGAGAAGAAGAATGAACTCTCTTCTTGCCTCACTTAAAGCCAATGCCAAGAGATTTTATTTTTCCTCTCAGTGCCCATATGTTTTGTTGGTGTAGAGAGGTCCTTAGATCCTTTCATTTTATAGAATGTGCCATTTCACCCAGCCTAGAAATATGAATTCTTACCACCAAACGTTCTTCTCAGCAACAATTGAAAGAAATTAAATTTATAGATATGTTAGAGCTGATTTATATTTTTGTAAAGTAATATCTATCTATCTATCTATCTATCTATCTATCTATCTATCTATCTATCTATCTTCTTCCTTGGACATTGGCGGTCTCACATCACAGTAAAATTGTTTAGAAGAAACAAGGTTTAATGAAAAGGAATGCAAAGAAAACCCTTTACTTTCCCCACTGTATACTTCCAAGTCTTAGACATCATCTTCTCATATCTGTGAATATATGAAAATGCCTTTGCCAGGGGATGAATAATAAGGCAAATCGTAAAACCCAATACACTTTTCTTGATAGTTAAGCAAATCAATCACTCCAGAGCACACTGAAGAAAATGACTGATCAGTACAATTTTCAGACAGGGTTTGAGTACATTAGATGGTATTTTTGTTTTGCCAATTTATGTGAAATATGCTTTACCAATACAAATTAATTTATGTAGCATATTTGCAAACTCTCAGACATGATTTTTCAGCTTAACAAATATTAAAATGAACAGAAATTTCTTTTAAAATTATACTATCCCAATTTTTTTGTTTTTAATTTGCCTATAAATATTTAGGAAACTTCAGGAAACTCACATATACAACACAAGTTTTCAGTTCTACTTCTGCCTCAAGTGCACAAAGACAAAGCAGTAATCTATCTAGTTTATTTCTTCGAAAATGGTGTTCTTAAAGTACATCTTGCAGATAGATTATCTATCCCTCACAGCAAAGCTTCACAATGGGAGTCTAATAATTGTTCCTTTTCTAATTTCACTAAATGAGTTATAATTATTTTATGTCTGTTTTATGGTTACTGAGTAGTATTAACCTAAACTCTAATTATAATATAGCTTTCAAAGAAATGTATGGACACCAAATTGATGAACAGCCAGCTTATGTAGGAACATCCCATAAAGCAGATACACAGCTAATAGTTTTAGGAAAGCATGTTAAAATTTAGGAGCACAATTCATTGTGAATGAAACTGGATGTATATTCATTGAATTTATATCTTCCAAGACTAGATAGACATGAACATGCGATTGTGATTAATACAATTAAATAAATTTACAGTTAAGGACAAAATTGCTATTTACCAATATATTAGAAACCAAAGATAGGTACTTTAGTCCCATATCATACTCACATTGTGAACATATAGCACCCATCTAGTCACTTGGATTTATAACAATCTTAGCAAAAATACTATGGTACTGGAACAGATTGTATTATTGAAGGAAACAATTGTCCTAGGAAGTTTTAATGGACGCTTTCTATTTTTAAGTTTTTTGTGATGATATTTTAATATTTTGATAAAAGAAAATTGATTGATCTATCCAGAGGTCCTATGATCTATGGATTTATCATAAAGAAAGGGGAGAGCAAAATGTATTCTTTGAATTAAAAAATTCCTTTTAGTACTGGAAAATAACTTGTGTTAGGGGGATATACCTTAATGTTTGACAAACATTTGAAAAATGTTCCCATAAATTATAAATTAGGGAATATTTACACACAGATTGAGTGTGTAAATATGTAATAAAGTACATTAATAATTTTAAAAGTTTTGTTTTATTAAAATAAATGGCAATCCAAAGCGATCATCCCTTAGCCAGTAAAATCCTTTCTGCGTGCCATAAAAATATTGACTTATATGAGCATATTCAACATGTCATTAATTTATTTTTTTTTATTTTGAATGGACAATATTTACAGCTTTACAGTCTAGTTTAGAAATTGAGACTAACATATAGATGTCTTTTAATTTGAAAATTTCCAAAGTGTCCAGGTCAAATCATTAAAGAGGCTGAATATATTTTGGTCACTTTATTGTGGCAAGTGGAGGGGGTTTACTCATTCTGAAGAAGGATCTGGAAAGCTACCCCTGAAAGTAAAACTTTAATAAAAAGTTACAAGGCACACATTATTTATATTTATGTTGATTAAGTATATTATAATGACTGCATTAGCTATCTTCAAGGTGCACAGGGTGTTGTTTGTAGATTCCTAATCTTAAGTAATACTACCTGTGGAACATTGACTACCATTCCTAACAATAATGATCATATTAACAATTGTACCTATTGTTTAATAGATGTTTACAATATGTCAGACAAGGACATTATAATGATTACCTGATGAGGAACATAGTGAACTAAATATTATAAATATCACTGCTATATGGATGAAAAACCTGGGGCTCAGAGAGGTTAATTAAATAGCTTCACTGTAATAGCTTAATTGTTGGTGCTGAATTTGAATCCTGGAATATTGTCTTCATTGTCAGCAACCAAAATGTTTTCCATCAGGCGACTATATATTCACCTCAGCCTTCGAATATTTCAAAGGAATTCACTATAGGGCTATTTTCCAAAAGACTATTCTAAACTTTAATACAGTCCTCCAAATATTTATTGAATGTCTGTAATATTCCAGCTACTAAGATAATAATATATCGTCCCTTAAGACGGGTTCCAGGCTAGTTCTAAAGACTTATATAAATTTTTAATTTTTATATAATGTGATGATACTATGAAGAAGATTTCTACAGTAGGGGCATGGATTATAATATGTGGAGTCTAGAAAATACTTTCTATAAAATAGAAAGTCTGAACTAACTAAATTCTTAATGGTTGAAGAAGAGTTGTCCAAATTAAGAAAGGTAAGAGGGTGATTACAGGCAGAGGGAACCTTAGAATGAGAACTCAGAATCTCATTCCAATGAATGGTGAATGCATGTAAGTGGTATGTAAATAGACGTAAATGGTGCTTTTTTTGTTGGCCCTTGTTTTTCTTCATTGGTTGATAAAAGAGAAAATGGGAGTAGCCTGTGAAAGATGAGAAAGTTAGACAATGATCGGATTCCTTGTCACTAACTGACAACGGTATGCAACCTTGAAAATGGGTCCTCAATTTCCAGACTACACTCATTTCCAGATTCTTTACTCTATCAACTAATTTAATTATTATAATGACTCTAAAGCCTGGAATTATTGCTATAACATAAAGTATGGATATGGCCGCTGCCAACTTCATGATTATCTAATAGTGTAGCAAGAAATGTTTGGTGTTATTGCTGATGTACAAGTTAAATTTTGACTCATTTTCTCATTTACCTTGTCCCATTTACTTCTGGCAAGACAAATTGATTTAGTCTGTGGCCTGGGGGCCTCTTTCCTTAATTTTAATAAGAGAAGAAATTCTGTTAAATAGCACTATAAATGTTTGATATTGGTTTTAAGACATAATTTGTTTTTAGTGTAACCTTTTGACCTTTTTCTAGTTCACAAGATTTCTCAAAGTGAGCTTATTTAATGGCTGCTAATTTCCTTAGCTAACAAATTCCTACGTCTCCTATTATATCTTCTAGCACTAAACAAACTAGTATTTATGCACTACTGAAATAATTTGATGAGGAGTTCTATAATATCAGCACTTCACACTACTTGCCTTTTTTCTCCCAGTTACAAAGTAAGCTGGATTAGTTTCGCTTCACTAGATTGGCTATAAAACAACATCTGGGTCTTGAGTTTGTATGCTTTGCATTCTTTACACCAGTTGGGCATCCTTGTAAGTATAAAATGGGCTTCCATCTGCTAAAAGCTTTTTAACAGGTTTATTTTTTATTCTTCACCCTGAATTCCAGCCCATAATGCAGAGTTTTTGTTGTTGTCGATGTTGTTATTGTTATTTTAACAAACCTGGATATACAGTGTGAGAAACCATACTGTAGTTAAGCATTTGCTCAGCTGTAGTGAAAACTGTGTAGTGTTGTCAAATGTTCTATGACTTCTCCTAGAAAGTAGAGAATTCTTCATCCATTGGGGTCCCCATATCAGCTATAGCAATACACTGAGGCAAACTTATTCTTTGGTTCCATGTCCTCAAATTTAGTAGGACAGAAATATTTCATGACTGTTTGATGTTATATGTTGTAGTTTTACTGAGGGTTGGTTACAACGTAGAGATCACATGAATCTAATATGCTGATGTGGGATGCCATTTTCTCATTCTAACAAATCCTCTATATTCTTTTCCTCTCCAGCCTCAAAGTATGTCTTCATGTTTTGATATTATCATGGGACAATCAATAACTTTGTACAACATACCAAAAATGTGAAGTATTAAACTAGAAACATTGTTTCAAATTCACATTTACATAGACAATAGAATTACAAAGGAAAATTTTACCAGAATGCAAACACTTTCTCAAGGGGTATTGTATCATATTCCCACCTAGGACTACTACCAAATGAAGCTATCCATGAAGCCAGTAACAAAACTGACTTATCTCCATTCCTGGAATTAATATTCTTCTTCAGCCCAGGGTATGCAATGCTCCCACCTACGTATGACAAAGTTTGCTAATCTTCTCTGTAAACACTTATTAAAATTAGTTTAAACCCCAGGACTCACACATATCCCCAAAGAGGCTGCAATTATTTCAAGAATTGTGGAGAGCAATAGATATCATTTTTCTTAGTGCCAAGACATCTAAATCACCTTCTATTTATTTAGGGGCTCAGGGTTTTAGTTTATGAAAAAATAAACAAACAAACAAAAAACTAGAAGAAGTGTGGTTTAACAAATTAAACAGAGCTTCAAGAGTCTGAAATCTACTACTTAGCTTAGTCCAGTGGTTGCTCAATCATTATGTAATCAATTATGAATATCTACAAGTATGAGAAAATAAATAGATCTTTCTCTTTTTCTCATATAATAAGGCATGTAACCAAGTTTAAAGGAAATAGTTGTTACCAACTGAGTTTATATTAATTTACTCTTGAGAGATCTTCTAATCATATAATCACATGACAATTTCTAAAAACCATATATAATCTGTATGTTTATATAATTACTAAGAGAGATTAGTGACATTTTGGCATTTTTGCATACACCCAATAATTTTTCCTAAAGGTTTTAGATTTTTTTTTTTTTTCAATTTGCTTTATACGCTTCAAATATTCTACTTTTTTCCTAGGACAGTGTGCAGAAGCATCTGTTCCATGAATTGAAGAGTAGTGATGCTTAGGATGGTAGACAGGCTAAGCCAGCAACACTCGAAGCCAACCCCACCTCTGCCATTGAGTGTAGGTGACTATGAAGAAAATCAACTTCAGCGTCCTCACTGGTGAAGTTCGAAAAACACTCTTCCATAGCACATACGATTGCTCTGAACATGAAATAGGGTAATATATGTACAGTCTGGATCATTATACTTGAAATACAGTAGATACTCAATATATATTAATTTAGGTTATAATCATCATTTGCAAAGGAGGGGCTTCTCAAGCACCTGTTTCTTTTAAAAACTTGAGTTTTCATTTTAGGCTAGCGGGTGCCAAAACAGAATTTATATTTTCTTTTGTTTCCAAGAGGAGGTGATATTGAGGAAGTGACCTCTACCCATTATTGTGAGATCAGTGGTGACTAGAAACATGATTTCAGTTGAGCTCAGAATTGTTCTTCCTGGTGATCCGTTTTTGAACATAATAACTGAGTTTCTAAGTCTTAATTCTCACCATTTTCACTTAATATCACGTCTAGGTCTATGTCATTGTTTTGTCTTTTCTCACTGATGTTAGGACATTGATTTAGTATTCATAATTTTAGGGCTCTACTCTTTCTTGTGCCAATAATTAGCTCAAAACAATTTGTTATATTTCTATGGGCCTTAGATTTAAACTTCTGTGGGAAGGTTCTCCATTCATTTTGTTCACTGACATAAAGCTTCCACCATGTTTCTCCGAAAATAAGACCTAGCTGGACAATCTCTAATGCATCTTTTGGAGCAAAAATTAATATAAGACCCAGTCTTATAGTAAAATAAGTAAAATAAGACCGGGTCTTATATTAATTTTTGCTCCAAAGAACACATTAGAGCTGATTGGCTAGGTTTTATTTTGGGGGAAACATGGTAGTTTAGTGCCTGGCCACTCAAACAAAAGTGTTGGATGAATGGATTAATTAATTAGTTAATTAATAATTGGTGGGGATTATATAAATATTGAGACAATTAAACAATATCTGAAGCCTTTCTAATTTTAAAATTATGAAGATTTCACTCTATTTGAATTACTGATTTCTATATTTGAAGCTTGATTAATAACTCATTTGTAGAACCCATTTTGGCCTGCGCATCATATTGATATCATTATGTTTTTCTGATGTCAGATTGATGTTTTGGTCATTGATTTAAATCCCTGATTCAGTTTCTTCACAATTGATTTCTGGGTTGAACATGATGTTCCTGGTTTTGTTTTGTTTTGTATTGTTTTTGTTTTTTAACATTCCTAATGCTTTACAATTTAGCTTAACATAAGGCCCACCATTTAATTGAAGATATCCAACATCAGTCCAGTTCTTTCGGTATCTAAGTTCTGAGGTTGGTCTATTATTGGTAAGTACAGTTCCCTGCATTATACCATTTTCTTGTGTTCTTAGAAATGTATCTATCTTTACTTCAATTTTTTCCTTTTCTTTCACATATCTCTTAGACGTTTGAATTTGGCTCTTTCATCTTCAACTTATTCCCAAATCTCATAGTACTCAAAGTAGTATCCTTTGACCATATTATTCAAAATCAAATGGGACATTGATTTAGAAATGCAAATTTGTGGATTTCCTGCAACGAGTTGACTCAGTAACTTGGGAGTGGGTATCAAAAATCTGGATTCTTCACATAAACCTACATAATTGTTGAGGAAAGGGACACTGGTTTACACTATTCACAGTAAATCTTCATGGCCTCCTGAATTGTAATATATTGTGATAATTCTTTTCATGACTTTCTGTGTGCTTTATTCTAATTTTTTAGATGATATTTATTTATTTATTTATTTATTTATTTATTTATTTAATTAGTTTCAGGTATACAAGGAATGTAATAGTTAGACATTTAAACCCCTCACAAAGTGATAACCACATTCCCCAAGCTACTACCCATCTTATATAGCTGTTACATCTCATACAGCTATTACAATGCCATTGACTATATTCCTTATGCTATACTATATATCCTGTGACTATATATAGTTTACATTCAATATTATCTTACTCAGTTTCAGGTATACAACACATTTGTCATACATCTACATAGTCTATGACGTGAACCCCCTGATAAGTCCAGTGCCCATCTGGGAACCTACATAATCTTTACAACATTGTTGATCATATTTCCCATACTGTATTCTATATCCCCATAACTATATTGTATCTACTAATTTGTTCTTTATATTCCCTTCACCCTCATCCCTTCTCTCTCCCATCTAGCAACCAACAGGTTTTCTTTTTTCTGTCTCTGAGTCTACTTTTGTTTTGTTTGCTCATTTATTCTGTTCTTTAGATTCCACATGTAAGTGAGATCATATGGTATTTGTCTTTCTCAGTCTGACTTATTTCACTTAGCATATTATTCTCAAGGTCCATTCATGTTGTTGCAAATGGTGAGATTTCTTTTATCTTTCTTTTTCTCATGGCTGAGTAATACTCCATTGTATAAATGTACCACAGTTTCTTTATCCAATTGTCTATTGATGGGCATTTCAGTTGTTTCCATATTTGGCTATTGTGAATAACACTGCAATAAACATAGGGGTGCATGTATTTTTTTTGAATTAGTGTTCTGGATTTCTTTGGATAGATACTCAGGAGTGGAATTTCTGGGCCATAAGTTAAGACCCGAGACCATAAAACTCCTAGAATAAAATATAGGAAGTAAATTCGTAGACATTACCCTTAATATTTTACTTGGGCAAGGGAAACAAAATTAAAAATCAAATGCAGGACTACATCAAACTAAAAAGTTTTTTTCACAGCGAAGAAAACCATCAATAAAACAAAAAGTCACCCTACCTAATTGGAGATAATATTTGCCAATGGTGCATCTGATAAAGGGTTAATTTTCAAAATTTATAAAAAACAAAAGCAAAAAACTCACACAACTCAATACCAAAAAACAAACAACCCTGTTAAAAAAATGGGCAGAGGACATGGAGAGGCACTTTTCCAGATACGACATACAGATGGCCAACAGACATGAAAAAATGCTCAACTTCACTAATCATTAGAGAAATGCAAATAAAAACCACAATGAGATACCATTTCACTCCTGTCAGAATGGCAGTCATCAATAAGTCAAAAAACAAGCGTTGGTGAGAATGTGGAGAAAAGGGGACCCTTGTGCACTGTTGATGGGATTACAGATTGGTGTAGCCACTATAGAAAACAGTATGAAGTTACCTTAAAAAATTGAAACTATTCTAATTTTTTTAAAAGTTACTTTTCACCAGACTAACAATTTCTCTTGAGGTAAAATATACACACACATGCACACATACATGACTTCTAGAATGTCAATGTGAAGAACTCTGTGGATCACCTTAGTGAAATGATCATACTAGGGAAAATTAGTGAAAAACAAACAAACATTTGAAGTCTCTGAAAATTGTCCTAAGAACATGAAACAAATATAGAAATATTTAATTAAATATTAAATCTCAAAAAAAAAACACAGAAGAAATCTATTAAAAATCTATTAAATCTCGGAAAAAACAGCAAAAATTTGTGGCATTCAAGACACAACTAGTTAACTCCCTTTCTCTTCCCAGGTCACTATGATGGAAACTTTATTCTGGGAGGCACATCTAAGACCAGGGCTCCTTCTCTTTTCAATTCTGCCAAGAGCTATAGCATATCCCCAGGAGGATCAGAACATAAGCATCTCTCATCCTCCCAGCTCCAGGTTGCAAAGGCTCTATTATAGGAAAGAACAATTGAGAGGTCTGGGGTTCTTTCTCTATACATTCTGCTCCAACCTGGAGGACATATACACTATGCTAGTTATGACTGACTGAGAATATTGTGGCTCTGATTGCCTTTACCCCAGCTTGCTTGCAGTGTGGAACTCTCATGTTGGGAAAAACAAATTGAGAAGGCAAGAGGATGTTCTCCAACCCAGACCAATGTCTTGCTGTTGAAACAGTGGTATTACTTGAACTGTAGTGGGACACTTTCCATGACTCCAGTTCCAGAGCAGGGGTGCAGAGATTTTCTGTAGAAGAAAAGGCAGACTGTGAGAACAGAGAGCTTTGAAGCTGTATGCAAAACAATTGACTTTATCTTGAACAGAGTGTGGGGAAGTTCAAACCTAAATGTGGTATTGAAAATAACAGAAAACTTTGGAAGTAGGCAATTAAAGAAAAGGTCATTAGCATATATTAAAACAACCAGTTAAACCATAAACCATCGAGAAGTTTACCAGAGAGAGCAGGGGAAAAGACAGCCAAGAGGAAAACTCCTGAAATATTGCTTCTGCAATGGGACCCAAATTTAATTGGATAAGACTGAGAAACAATTATGCCTTAGCATATTACCAAAAATAATATAAAAATTAGCCAGCAATTAGTGAACCCTAACACTTGGGTGTGACACCAAAAGGAGAGGCAAAACTTAAATTAGAGATAAGGAAAGGGGCGATGAGAGTTCTGCTAAGAACACTGTCATCTTTAGGCAACTATGCACTTGCCCAGTACTTCACCCTCTGAAGAAAAACATTGCATCCCAACAGAAAGTGCCTTTGAAAAGGTGAGGAGATAACTTAGACTTAGAAGACAAAGATTTCAAAGCAACTATTAGTAAGTATGTTGAAAAAAAAGCATAAGGAAACCATGCTTAAAGAAGTAAAGGGCAAGATGATCACAATGCCTCATCTAAAATAAACTTAAGAAAGAGAAATTCTGAAAATAAAATAATTGAAATAAAAACTTTACTACAGGGGATAAACAGTAGATTTGCTTTGACATAAGAAAGAATTACCACATTTGTTGATACAGTCAGAGAAGAACAGAAGGAAAATGAACAGATTCCCCAAGAAGTGTGGGATACCATTAAGTGCATCAACATAAGCATAATGGGAGAATCAGTAGGAGAGGAAAGAATGAAAACAAGAAGAAAAAATATTTAAAGATATAATGACCTACTAAATTTAATGAAAAATGTTAATCTACATCCAAGAATTTCAACTCCAAGTAGTACAAACACAAAGAGATCCCCGCTCAGAATAATTAGGGTAAAAATATTGAAAGACAAAGTCAAAGAGAATGTCCTGAAGACATTTAAAAAACTATCAAGTTAAATTGAGCCCTAATAATACAGAGAGTGAAAAAAAAGCAACAAAAATTGTATACACATTTTAAGAAAGGAAAAGTGTGTTAAAATTGTAATACTCAATATGTATCAATAACAAAAGATGAATACAAGTCGCGTTTGACTTCTGCAATTACAAGAGGTCCTCAAAGTGGTTACCATCAGCATCCAGACACTTCTGATTATGGCGAACAACTGTTGAGCAGCGTTGACGAAAGTGTCCACTTGTAAATTTTTTTTTGGCACCCCGGTATTAAGAGTTAAACTTTTATCAGAAATATTGGAACTAGAAGAGAGAGGATTGACATATTTAAAGTACTGAAAGAAAAAAAAAATCATGTTAATCAAGAATCTAATATTGAGCAAAACTATCTTTAAAAAGTAGAGATGAAATAAAAATATCCAAAGATAAACAAAAACTGAGAGAATTTGTTGCTAGAAGACTAACATTGGAAGAGACTAAAGGAAATTCTTTAGCCTGAGAGCAAGTGACTCTGGATTAGATGAATGTGCTCCCAATCAGGGAACAGCAACGTAGACAGGGTACCAAAAATATGTATACATATTTTAAGAAAGGAAAAAAAATATTGATATATACCAATAACAAAAAATGAATACAAGTCATGTTTGACCTCTGCAATTACAAGAGGTGCTCAAAGTGGTTACCATCAGCATCCAGATGCTTCTGATTATGGCAATCTACTGCTTGAGCAATGTTGACCAAAGTGTTAACATCTCTTAAAATGTGTATACATTTTTTTGTTTGTTTGTTTTTGGAACTCCTTTTATATAAAGCAACTACTAACAGAACGAAAGGAAGAAACTGACAAAAACACAATTAAAGTAGGGGACTTTAATTGCTATCCATTTCTATCCAATGATAGCTATGGATAGATCATCCAAACAGAAAATCACAAAGGAAATGTCAGCCTTATGACATATTAGACCAAATGGACATAATCCACTTTTACATAGTCTTTTATTCCAGAACACTAGATTATAGATTCTTCTCTAGTGCACATAGGACATTCTCAAGGACAGATCATATGAGTATGTTGGGACACAAAACTAACCTCAAAAAACTTAGTAAAATTGAAATCATACCAAGCGTATTCTCTGACCACAGTTCTTTGTAATTGGAGATCAACTGAAAACAAACAAAAAAACAACAAAACAAAACAAAAAAAACACACAAATATGTGGAGACTAAACAACATGCTACTAAAAAACAACTGAGTCAAAGAAGAATTAAAAGAAGAGATCAAAGATACATGGAAATAAATGAAAATGAATATACAACATATAAAAACTTTTGGGATTCTTTAAAAGCAGGAAAAGAGGGAAGTTTACATTATTACAGACCTACCTCAAGAAACAAGAAGACTCCCAAATAAATAATTTATTATTACATCTTAAGAAACTAGAAAAAGAAGAACAGTGAAGCCCATATTCAGCAGAAGAAAGGGAATAATAAAAATCAGAGCAGAATTAATTGAAATGGAAAACAAAAAGATCATAGAGAAAATTAATGTAATAAAGAGCTGGTTCTTTGGAAAGTTTAATAAAATTGACAAACCTCTGGCTAGATTCACTAAGGAAAAAAGAAAAAAATACACAAATAAAATCAGAAATGAAAGAGAATTTATGGCAGATACCATAGAAATACTATGAAAGACTTCATGCCACCAAATTCAATAACCTAGAAAAATGGGCAAGTTCTTAGAAATATATAACCTTCCTAAACTGAACCATGAAGGACTGGAAAACCTAAATAGACTAATAAACAGCAAGGAAATTGAAAAAATGGGGGGAAAAAACCCAAAAAACAAATCAAGGAACAGATGACTTCACTAGTGAATTATCCTAGACTTTCAAAAATGATTTGATACCTGTCTTTTTCAAATTCCTCTAAACAAATGGAAGACGAGGCAATACTTCCTAAATCATTTTATGAGTCAAACATTATCCTGATACCAAAACTTAGTAAGAATAACAAAAAAATAAAACTACAGACCCAATATCTCTGATAAATACAGATGCAAAAATCCTAAGCAAAATACTAGCAAATTGAATAAAACCATACATTAAAACTATTATACATCAAGATCAAGTGGAGGTCATTTCAGGGGCACAAGGAAATTTCAACATATGTAAATCAATTGATGTTGTATACCACAAACAAAATACAGGATAAACATTATATGATCATATAGATGCAGAAAAAGCTTCTCTAACAAGTTATAACATCCATTTATGATTAAAACACTTAATAAACTGAGTATAAAAGAAAAGTACCTCAGTATAATAAGGGCCATATATGACAAACCCTCAGTTAATATGATACTTTATGGTGAAAAACAAAAACTTTTCTTCTAAGATCAGGAAAAAGCCAACGATGCCCTCTCTCAGCACTGTCATTCAACACAGTACTGGAATTCCTAGCCAGAGGAATCAGGCAAGAAAACAAAATAAAAGGCATCCAAATTGGAAATGAAGAAGTCAACTTGTCACTTTTTGTACATGATAAGATTATTTATATAGAAAACCCTTAAGACTCCACCAAAAAGTTATTAGAAACAAGCAAATGCAGTAAAATTGCAGGATACAAAGTAAATGTACAAAATCCTTTGCATTCCTATATACCCTGTTTTCCCAAAAATAAGACCTAGCCAGACAATCAGCTCTAAAGAACCTTTTGGAGCAAAAATTAATATGACCCGGTATTATATCATATTGTATCGTATAGTATCGTATCGTATCGTATCGTATCGTATCGTACTGTACTGTAGTGTACTGTACTGTATTGTATTGTATTGTATTGTATTACAGTGGCACCTCGGTTTTCAAACATAATCCGTTCCGGAAGACTGTTCAAGTTCTGAAACGTTCGAAAACCGAGGCACAGTTTCCCCACAAAAAATAATGCATAATGGATTAATCTGTTCTAGACCTTTAAAATCAACCCCTAAAACTTAAGATTTAGCATGAATTTTAATATCTAATGATACCATAGATCCATAAAATTTATGGCATTTGTAAACCAAAATGTTCGTCAATGGAGATGTTTGAAAACCGAGGTGCTACTGTATATTATAACGAGTCTTATGTTATAGTAAAATAAAACCAGGTCTAATATTAATTTTTGCTCCAAAAGACAAGCATTAGAACTCATTGTCTGGCTAGTTTTTATTTTCAGGGAAACATGATATGAACAATGAAATTTCAGAAAAAGAAATGAAAATAAAAAATTCCTTTTGCAATTGCAACAAAAAGAATAAAATACCTAAGAATAAACTTAACAAAGGATGTGAAGGACCTATACGCTGAAAACAATGAGACTTTATTAGAAGTAATTGATGAAGACACAAAGAAATGAAAATATATTCCATGTTTGTGTTTGGCAAGGATCAACATATTTAAAATTGTCATTATCCAAAGAAATATACAGACTTAATGCAATCCCCATCAACATCCCTGTGACAGTTTTTAAAGAAATAGAACAACAAGAAAATCATCAGATTTGTATGGAATCACAAAAGACCCCAAAGAGCCAAAGCAATCCTGAGAAAAACAAACAAGGTTAAAAGCACCACACTCCCTGATTTGAAATTATAATACAATGCTATAGTAACCAAAATACCATGAGATTGGCTGAGAAACAGATACACAGAACAATGGAACAAAATTGAGAAACCAGAAATAAACCCAATAAATAAATATGGGCAAATAATTTTCTACAAAGGAGCCAAAAATAAACAGTAGAGAAAATAAATATTCTTCATTAAATGGCAGTGTGAAAATTGGAAAGCCATGTGCAAAAGGATGAAACTAGACTGTTATCTGTCACCATACATCAAAATTTACTCAACATGGATCAATGACCTAAATATAAGACCTGAAACAAGTTGCATAGAAGAAACCACAGGTATTAAACTTATGAACCTTGGGATTAGAGAGAATTTATGAAATTGACCTTCAAGTCAAGAGAATTAAAAGCAAATGAAGGGGACTATATCAAACTAAAAATCTTCTGAACAGCAAAGAAACCATCTACAAAACAAAAAGGCAACCAACCGAATGGGAGATATTTGCAAACAACACCTCTGACAAGTGGCTAATATCCAATATATATATAAATAACTCATACAGCTCAACAACAACAAAATAAACAGTCCATTTAAAAAATGAGCAGAGGAACAGCTGCTTTTCACTCCTGTTAGAATGGCTATTATCAACAAGACAAATAATAACAAATATTGGGAAGGCTGTGGAAAAAAAGAAACACTTATATACTGCTGGTGGGAATGTAAATTGGTGCAGTGAATATGGAAAACATTTCGGAAGTTCCTCAAAAAATTAAGAATAAAATTATTATAAAACCCAGCAATCCCTTCTTTGGGTATCTACCAAAAAAATCTGAAAACCCTTATTCCTAAAAATATATGTACCCCTATGTTCATTGCAGTACGATTCACTGTGTCCAAGACAAAAACAACAAAAGTATCCTTCAATAGATGATTGGATAAAGACAATGTGGTACATATATGCAATGAAATATTACTCAGCCACAATAAAATATGAAATACTGCTATTTGCAACAACATGGATGGGTCTTGAAATTATCATGCTAAGTTAAATAAGTCTAACAGAGTAACTCGAAAACCATATGATTTTATTCTAATGTGAAATATAAAACTGAAAGCAACAAATACACAAGGTAAACAACCAAACACTCATAGACACAGACAACAGGTTAGTGGTTATCAGATTGCAAGTGGGAGAGGGAGAAGTAGAAGGGGGAGAAATGTTTGGTGACAGAAGGAGAACCGACTCTAGTTGTTGAACACACA
Source organism: Rhinolophus hipposideros (assembly GCF_964194185.1). NCBI lineage: Eukaryota > Metazoa > Chordata > Mammalia > Chiroptera > Rhinolophidae > Rhinolophus > Rhinolophus hipposideros. Next base: position 27,619,120 of record NC_138052.1, on the reverse strand, counting down.
ATGCAATATACTGGGGGTGCTAAAAAATGTATATACGCGACTTGTATTCATCTTTTGTTATTGGTATATATTGTTACAATTTTAATAGTTTTTTCCTTTCTTAAAAATGTATACACATTTTTTTTGGAGGTCTCTCTCTCTCTCTCTCTCTCTCTCTCTCTCTCTCTCTCTCTCTCCCTATCTATCTATCTATCTGTCTATATACATATATAGATAGATAGATAGGTAGAGTATATATATATTTTATATATACTCTAATAAATGTGTGTATATATATATAAGTATATATATATATATACTTATACTTATATATATATATACTTATATACTTATATATATAAGTATATAAGTATATAAGTACATATATAAGTATATATATATGTATATATACATATATATATATATATATATATATATATATACTTATTTATTTGTTAAATGTATTGGGGTTACATTTAACACATAATTTTATTAACTAATGTCACCCCAATACATTTAATAAATAAAATAAGTAAACTGAGATAAAATCTCCTTTAGTAGAAAAAGAAAACAAAAATTTAACTTGCAGACACAAATTCACATATATACAACATTAAATATCAATGGATTCAATGGTCAATCAAAAGACGAAGATGAAAAAGACAGAAGATAAGATTGAATTCTAAACCTTCTCGTGAAGCCAATTAGGCAATAAAATTTAATAAAAAGTGTCCAGATTGGAAAAGAAGAAGTAAAACTATTTCTATTTGCATAGTACATAATCTTGTAGATAGAAAATCCTAAGAAATCAACTAAACATTAATTAGACCTAACAGTCTAATTGTAGAGTATAGATAGATAGATGATAGATAGATAGATAGATATATAGATAGATAGATAGATAGATGGATAGATAGATATAGATATATAGATATCAATATATAAAATTTATCAATGTATAAAATTTAATTGTGGACACTAGCAATGGACAATTCAAAAATGAAGTTAAGGAAACAATTTCATTTACAATAGCACCAAAATTTTCCTGGCAATAAGTTTAGCCATGTGGTCTGCAAAAGAAGTACAGAACTTATTATTTAATAACTTCAAAGAAGGAAGTTAAAGAAGACCTAAATCAATGGTAACATATCCTGTGTTTATGAATTGGAAGAGTTAATTTTGATAAGATGGCAGTGCATCCAAATTTTATTTAAAGATTCAATGCAATCCCTATCAAAATCCCAGCTGTTTTATTAAAGCACAAATTGATGATCTTTTCTTAAAATTCAATTTACTCAGCATAGTTTAAAACAATCTTGAAAAAGAGAAACAATGTTGGAGGATTCACACTTCAAAATTTCAAAACTTATTGTAAACTGCAGTTATCAAAACAGTCTGGTAGTGGCATAAAGATAGGCATCAATGAAACAGAATTGAAAGTCCAAAAATAAGTGGTTACATTTATAGTCAATTAAGATTCAACAAAAATTGCAAAACAATTGAATGTGCACGTGGGTAGATAGGATAATCTTTCAACAAACGATGTTGGAAAAACTGGCTATCAACATGCAAAGAGGGAAGTTCCACCTCCTTTCTGACACCATACAAAAAGTAACCCAAAATTGATCATAGACCTAAAAGTCAAAGTTGAAAGTATACAACTCTCAGAAGGAAACATATATATAAAGTTTTAAGTCCTTGGATTAAGCTTTTTTTCCAGTATGAAACTAAAAGCACAAGCAACAAAGGAAAATAGATAAATTAAATTTCTTCAGAATTATAAATTTTTGTGCATCAAAGGAAACTATCAGAAAGTAAAAGCCCACTGAATGAGAGAATATATTTGCAAATCATATCTGATAGATGTCTAGTATCCAAAATATATAAAATCAACAGTAAAATATAACACAATTAAAAAACAGGCTAATAATTTGAATATACATATCAATAAAGAAGATATACAAATAGCCAATTAGTTCATAAAAACATGCTCATTATCATTATTCATTAAGGAGGTGCAGATCAAAACTACAACGGGATACTACTTCACAGCCACTAGAATAGCAGTGCGATAAAGAAATGATTAAGATAAAATCATTGACATGGAGAAGTTGGAAACCTCATATACTGCTCATGGGAATACAAAATTGTATAAATGCTATGGAAAACAATTTGGCAGTTACTTAAAATATTAGAAATAGATTTACCTTATGATCCAGCAGTTTCACTCTTAGGTATCTTCACAAGAAAAACTTAAAATATATGTTCACACAAAATTTTACAATTTAACATTCATAACAGCAGTAGCTTAATAGCCAAAAGAGGAAACAACCCAAATGTTCATTAACTGATAAGTGGATAAGCAACATGTGATATATTAATACAATGGAATATTCATTTGGCAATAAACAGGAATAGAGTACTGATAAAATGCTACTATATGGATCACCTTGAAAACACACTAAATGAAAGAAGCTGGTCACAATGGACCACCTAGCTCTATATATACATACGTATATATGAATGGACCACCATAGCTCGCTATATACATACATATATATGAATGTCCATCACTATATATATATATATCATATATCATATATAACATATATCATGTCACTATATAATATATACACACATATACATGTATATATGTATATATACTCATATATGAAATGTCCATAATTGTCAAGTTATAGATACAGAAAGTAGATCGATAGTACGGGAAGTAGGGGAAGGGTAATTTGGGAGAAATGGGAGTAACTGCCAACGGGTACAGAGATTCTTATTGTGATGAAAATGTTCCAAATTCTAATTGTGGTGATAGTTATACAACTTTCTCTGTGAATATACTGCAAGCCATTGGATAGTAAAATTTGGGTGAATTATCATAGTAGGTGGATTGCATCTCAATAAAGCCATTAAAATATCTGGGATGAGGGAATGATTGCATAGCTCTATAAATTTCCTAAAAATCATTTAACGTGCACTTAAAATGAGTGAATATTATGATATGTAAATCATGGTATGTAAAAAGTCTCAAAAAAGTTGCTTTAAACACCATATGGATTATTAATGACAGTTAATTTGTTTTAGATTATTTATGGTGGCAAATTATGGTAGAGGAATAATCAAAAAGAAATAAATTTTGGTGGTAACCTAGTACAGAGTATCCTGGCACTGAAATAATATCATGGCTAGCTTTTGGGTTATAATAATCATTATCACCAACATTTACAGATGCTTTTGAATGATAGTTTGAATTTTTCCTTCCTACTTTAACCATATTATCTCCATTTTTTTATGACCATTTATTCATTATGTAGGCCCATTGTCCCCATACCTTGAATGAGGGGTTTTCTCCATATATTATCAATACTGAATCCCTTTGCTGTAAAGATATATAGTTGACTTCAGTTTTCTCTTCACTTTAGCTTGTGGTAAAAGTTTACATTTGCTCTAGATATGCTCTTTAGCCTTAAATATTTGAGTAATAATATAGTGGTAGTTCCAGTAAATAGCAGCTCGTATTTATTGAATGCTTACTATCTGCCAGGTACTTCCTATGTACTATAAATGTATTAGTCTCCTTGATATAAACAACAAAACAGAAAGGATGCTATTATCTTTATATGAGGAAAAGAAGGATCCTCTTCACTTCCAACATCTGATTAATTTGGAAGACTAAATCGTATTGTTTTCACTGTGTTGAATGTGGTACCCATTTCCATTCCATGCATCCTCCCAAGTAAACAAACCCCACATTTTTAGGGTAGTTCAGTTGCTAATTGAACCTTGATATTTCTTTGTCACCAGAAGCATGTATAAGTATAATGGTTGACTTGTGTGTGTGTATGTGTATGTCACTGTGCATGTGTGTAAATGTGTGTGTAAACATGGGGTCAACATGTTATATTACATTGTTTTCTCTCCATAATTGTTGGGTGAAAACCACAAATGAAGGCTCTCTTTTATGCTCTAACCTATTTCAGTTCAAAACTTTTTAACCATATTCTGCTTATTTTCCACTGACTTTTCTTATCCTAATATTTATGTTTTAACTTTGAGTTTTCCCTCAGTGAAAACCTGAGGATTCTTGTGTATCTGTTCTGAAATCATCCTCTGCTCAGCAATTCTACCCTTCTGGTCCCGTGTCTATATTTTTTTCCAATGTGACTGCTTGCAGCGTTTCACTAATAGCCTTGAACCCCACTCTGTCCATATGCTGGCTGCTAGCCATCAAAAACATAGCTGGAGGTGGGTGGGGGGAGTAAACTGCCATGTTAAATCGCCTCTTTCCCTCCCTCTGGGAAAGGACCTTAACCTCAAGCACTTTCAGTCAATCACAGTCCAAGAGAGAACCTTGAAAATGTTCTGCAACAGTGATTGGTTCCATAAAATATGCTAGCTGGATGCAGAAGTTGAGTTTCTTTTAGCTTATTTCATAATAAAGGGCAATGCATGTGCTGTATTCATAGTAATTCAAATCTGACACAAATAATACAGCAAATAATTACAGTGACCTTTAACTCACCTCAAATTTAAACAAAGGTTAATCTGCCCTTTACTAAAGTAAATATTTTCTGTAGTCAAATAAATGCAGACACCTTTGCAGAGGAGAATACATTGCCAAACTAAACGAATCTGAAAATAGTTACAACAGAATAATTTCAAAACATAAAGAATGCAGGACTCTTCAGCATAAACAACATCCAGACATGCCGGCATCTGCCATTATTAATTTACCTTACAATATTTCCAGTGGGCGTCCCCATATGTTTGCTGGGAACTGTTGCTTGAAATTTCTGTCCAGAAGGGCAGATATCAAAGAGAAATATTAAAAGTAAGAGAATTTAGTTCTCCTTTCCATACCCTGATTCAGTAAACAATTTATATTTTATTCCATAAAGCTGAACAAAGCCTTAAATGCTTAAGTGGTTACCACACATACCCCGGGTCTTAAAAAATAAACCCAGAAGACAATGCTAACTGAGCAAAGAAAGCAGCTGATAAGTTTATGTCGTTGTTATACCAAGCTATAGCTGTTGGTCAGATAAGGACCAGGTGTGTTTTTGCACGTTTTAATTTGTTTAGTCTATGTCTATTTCAAAAAAGCGCCGAAAGGAAGGGGTTGGGTGGGAGAGAGAGAGAGAAACTCGGGGGTGGAGTATGTTATGTATACCCAGTCTTTAATTTTAAAAGTTTATTTAAAAAAATAATTACTCTTTTTCTGGGGTTCAAATGCTAATGATATGTTGACTGTGAAAAACAAGTCATCAGCTTGTTACTACAAATGGTATTGCCTCCAAATTCTCCCTTCATTAAAATAAAGCCACCTGATTTAATTAGAAGTAGTCAGCATGACTTTAATATTTTTGGTCACAATTTAAATTACATGTCTCAAATAGGGATTAAATTTACATTTAATAGAACAATAATTGTATGTTCAAAGGGAAACTAAGTTTATTTCTTTTTGTTTCTCCCACTGCAGCTTTGCCAACTCTGTTATTAACTAAAGACTCAAGATGTTCTTAGAGACCTAAATTAATGGGTTTATTTTTAACTAATTTAAAAAAAAAATAAATGCAAATTCCCAGGTCAATGAAATCCTCTTACATGTGACTCCTAACTCTGACTCAGCAATTCTCGATTTCTCATCCCTTTTTTAAGTTGTTGCAACAAAAGCACTGGGGTATTTACTTTCTCACCAAAAGTGTACATATCTAGGATCTGAGGTTGATTAATAACCACTAAACTATTCTCTATGTCTGTAAGTTTTTGTTTCTTTATTTGTCTTGTTCCTTGGTTGCTTTCAGTTTTATATCCCACATATCAGTGGTTACCAGAGGGTAAGGAGGGAAAGGGGTAGTAGATGAGGGTAAACAGGATCAAATATATGGTGATGGAAAGAAAGCTGACTCTGGGTGGTGAACACACAATGTACTATATAGATGATGTAATACAGTACAGAATTGTACACTTGGAACCTATGTACCTTTAAACCATTGTCACCCCAATAAACTTTAATTTTAAAAAAATAACCACGGGTGGTAGGTGTTTGCTGTGAAAAGACGGTAGCTTTATACTGATAAGGCTCACACTGACTTTGACAGAAATAAATGATTATGCAATTGGAGGGAGAATGAATTCTTAGTAAAAGTGAAATAACTATGGAAGGTTACTGGACTCTCTCTATTGCTTAAATTCCTTTGCACACTGCATGTTTTTTCCCCCAACACTTGATGAGGAATTCTCTTCCTCTAAACTTTAAAGGTCTATTTGCCTGAATTTCCTAACCTCCCAAATCTCTCTCTCCTGGTCCCTGCCTTTGAAGTAGGAGAAATTACCCATTGCCCTCCTGATGTTTCTGACAACCTTCATCATCTTTGGATATTTTATGTTTGAAAACTTTTTTTTTCAAGAGAAAGTAATATATACTGCTCTAATGGATCTCTGGAGACAATGTATGAGGAACATAAATCCAAATCAAGAGATGCAAAAATTGGTAACTCAACTATGTGCTATTATTCACTAGAGCTTGGTGCTTCTATGTTAGGTTTTGGGTTTCAGAGAAGATACGAGTGTTAAATTTAGATACCCTACCCTAGCAAAATTTAAATATGCCAGCTTTCAGAGGTTTTGACTTTTTATGAGTAAAGACATCTACCCATGAGACCTTGTGCCTTTTGTTGAGAACAGAGTAAAACCAATGTTTAGTATACAGACCTCCCCAGTTCCTCAAAATGGAGTTTATAGGACTGAATTTGTGCCTTTATGGTTAACTTTTTAGTTTCCTTTCAACATTTATGGACTTCCTAAGACTGAATTTACTTCTCTATCTGGTCTACTAATACTTGCCTGCTGTTCTCTTCTGATTCTTTCCTCCCTGGATTTCAATATGTACACACAGAGAATTTTATATATGTAGATAATCACACAAATATCTCTAACACTCTTTTACTAAATTTATTTTTCTTGTCATAAGATATGGAGTTAAAATGCAATTGAGTGATACTTAAAATGTTTTCTTCCTAAGAACATTTTCTTCCATAAACAAAGTTTATATTACAGAGGTAAGAGTGGGAAGACCAACTGCATTAAAGCAATAGAAAGAACACTTAGAATCATTACTATTCTGGAAATTCATAGTTGTCTGGTTAAACTGTAAGATTCTCTTTAAAAACGGATGCAGTGTTTCCCAAAGAGGAACAAGGGCGTCATGCTGTGCAAGTGGAAGGATGTGCAAAGAAGTAATGGGATTTTCACAAAGTTATGGGCTTTTAAAGGGTGTAAAGAGAGTTTGTTTGCCATAAAAAGGGATGGCATAATCAGTGAGGACAAAATGCCTAGAGTAAAGATGTAAGAAGAAAACAAAAGTGAATCAATGAATCTGATCAATTAGCCAGGATATCTGACCAAAGTTGTACCGATGAATTGATAGTTATAATTGGCCCGAGTTTCCTAGTTACTGAAAAATACCAGAATGAATAGTATTCCTACATATGCCATGTAACTTGAAGCCATAGGGAATAAGGTATGGAAACCAGCATAGGAAATACCAATTTCCTTAGAGCTATACGTATGCTAGGGGGATGATAGCTGGTTGAAATGAACCTAATTCTTAAATATAGGACACCAGGGGTGAGTAGTATGGAGGAAATGGGAGTAATAGAAGGGAGGGACCAGAATGTATCTTTTAATGCAGAGAGGCAAATATAATCAAGAATGAGATGATACCAATGTTGTTAACACCCTGAGAGAGACTGGTGGAAATTGTCTGTGAGTCGACATTAAGTATTTTTGCATTTTCCAAGATGGACACTACCCTTGCCAAAGACAGCTGCAAAACTTCTAATCCTCATTCAAAATAATTTTGACAGTCCTTCTAGGTATACTCATGGGAACCTTTTCTCATACCTCCAAGAGAGAAGTAATCATGTTCTTTTTTTCTGTTACCTCTGTGCTTTGTTGATATTTTTAACATGACTTAACACACCATCTTATAATTATTTGAAAACTTGTTTGTTTCCTTTACTACAGGGTAGCTCATTAAAAGCAGGTTATTAAATTTTTTTCTTTGTATTCATCTTTATAAATTACCAAGTGCCTAGAACTGTGTTTGACATATTTTGGGTGTTTAATACATATTAAATTGAATTGAATTTTGAGAACTGTCCTAGTTTTAACTAAAAATTTGGCTGCAGAGTTTACTGATATTAGGGATCAGTGAATATATTGGTGGGGCAAGGGAAGTTTCCTCTGTTTGGGTATCTATATGGGCAAGAAGGAGGAGATAGTAGTCTTCGACTATGGTCCCTGAAATAGTGTGTAAATATTGTACTTCTAGCATAGGCTGTGATTTCACTGTCATTAATTATTGAGATAGAGTGACCAGACCCTTTGTGTGAGGAAAAATTTCTTCCATTCCTGAAAATTATAAAGACCCTTGACAGAAACTTATCTCTGACTTCAGTCCTTAGTAAAGCTATGTTTTTCTTGATTATCTAGCATATTTTACCTCACACATGATATAAATGAAATGAATTTTGTAAGAGGTTTTTTTTTTTTTCCCCACTCTTTGTTTTGACTACTATGAAGTTCAATGAAGCATTGTTACCTCATCTTAAATAATTTTATTGCACTTTATGTCCATCGTTTCTCTATACTACCTAGGACTCTTATGATTTTAGTCCTTTCTCACTTCACCTCAATTATGTCATCATATTATTGTATGATTTTTTAATAACAATCTAAATACATCTGGGAACAAGGCAGGATATAAAGCAATTAATAAGTAAAATAAATCCAGGCACATTAGCTCCACATACTACCTGCCTGCCAATACCACATAATACAAACCACATTGCACTGTTTAGAATGAATGAAAGCAAAGGTCTCGAGTTGGTGGCTAACAGGCAAAATCCTGCCCAGTGACATGTTTTGTTTGGCCCACACAGTGTGTTTAAAACATGAATTACTTGCCAACCTTTAAGAATAAGAAAACATGAAATCCCATTGTTTCTTAAAGGGGCCTCTATTCCATGGCAACAATGGAATGTGAGTGGTAGCAGGTCCTTCTTCAGTCCATCACAATCCCTGATACTCCATTTTATTTCTGCTATAATTCACTTTACCCTGTTGTATTCATTTATATGACCTGCTAAACTCTATAAAGATTTTGCTTGGGGCTCTTGCATTAATGAGATGAGCAATTTACTTAAATAAGTCATCATTATTTACTAACTTTTTTTTCCTATTAATAAAATAATGGCAGATTTTTTGTTGTTGCTTTTGCTTCATTCTACATGAACAACCTAACCAATATTTTGAAGCTTAAACCAGCAAAATAATTTATTTGTTTACATATTTCTATCCATATATTATAACTCCATTTATCGGAGGGGTTGATATTCAGGGCACCTTAACCACTCATCACAGTCCTGAATCTTAAAATAAGGCCTTGGTCTTGCAACAGCTGTCAGAAACCTGTCTTTTAGTCATTCATCGTAATCTTTTGACCTCAGTGAGGGTCAGTGACTTTTACTTAACATAATATTTTAATACAGTGGGTTATCTTTTATTCAGCCCAGATCACAGTAGAAATATCATTAAATACAGGCAATTATAAAAAGAAAAGTGACAAAACACAATTTGATATTTAAAGGAGACTCCCTACTCTCCCCCAAAAAGCTAAAAATGTAGGATGACTGGATGATGAAATTAAGTGTTTTCATAAATGACAAATTATGTTTATATCTTCTATATAAGAAGATTGGGGATCTACCGTATAACTCAACTTCACTGGTGTGCTGAAACTGACTTATCCTGGCTCACAACAGCAAATGGTGTATGTCTTTTCCCAACTCTGTATTCATTGACGTCATTTTTTTGTTTTCTTTTGTTCATTTCCTCAAAGCCAATTGTTAAACATTTACCAGCCCACTACTGCATCACTTCCAACCAAAGCCTACCAGGGTTTCTCTCCATGACTTTACACATTAGCATGCATTGTTATCTATTCTTCCACACTGAAATATTCAATTTCCACTTCCTCCATTGGAAAACTCCTAACTAGCCATTGAAACCTTTTTTGTGTGTCAGCTCCCCTGTGAATTCTCCAATTTTAATCAGAAATATTCATAACTTATATCAACACCCTTCCCATCACATTTTATGTATCCTTTTTACATTTTTACCTCTTTGTTTCTTAGTGTTTTATTTCCATGAGAGGACAAAATAGTTTTCTTCTCCTGATGATATATCCTTAAGTGAATCTTTCCATTTAAGGCCATAGTGGTTATCCACTGTGGATGGAATAAAAGGGGCTACTAAACCTAAGCTGAGTAGATTTCTTGGCAAATTAATAAAATGGACAAACTTTCAGACTTGACATTGCACTGTCATCTAATAAGGGCAGGGTATTAAAAAGCAAAGGTGTAAGATGAGAACATGGGGGACTAAGTTCATTTTTATTTTTAGGGGGAAGGCATTTTTATTAAAGGCTAAGGGTACATTTTCCCCTAGTATGCATATGAAAATATCTGATAGTTGGTGATTTTTGTTTGTGTGTTTTGGCTTTAATTTTTCTGGGAAGAAATTGTTAGGTGAGTTGATTTTCAACAACAATGAATGCTTATCCATGTTCCCTTATCCTCGCATAACAATTTCTCACAGTACAACAGTCTTAACTTTCTTTGAACTTCACGCAAAGTATTTGTGACAGGTCACAGTTATTTAATAGAGACTAATAATATCCATGCCCCATAATCCATATCATTTAAATCTTCCCATGTCCATAATTGTAGGCTAAATTTGTACCCGAGTCATTTTCGTCCCCAGAAGTTAAATGCGATTCTGGCAAAAACATAGTTCTGATATTATTGGTGCTTTTATTATTAAATAATTATGCTCAGGGAGATTCATTGCTTGTTATAAGCCCAGAATGTGAGGAGACTTCCAAATTGAAGACTGCATCTATTTGTGGACATTTCTTTGTCATCCTCAAGTTGTTTTTTCTTTTAATGTTCTTTGATTCTCCCCCCAGAGAAAGAAAGTCTATTCAGCAGCATCAAAGTGTGGATGCTGTCCATAGTGATCTGGATGGGAATCAGTAGCAGGGGGCTTGCCTCAGTGTCTATGGTTCAAGGGAGGATGTCACTCTTCAGAGACAGTGTGAGCAATAGGGAAGCAGGGGAAGTCTCTGAATGACCTCACAGCACGAGATGAGCGGTCAGTTCTGTAATAATGGTTTACATTGGCAGGACTCCACTTCTGGGGTGGTCCGTGGTGACATTGTCAAGAATCTCTTTCATTAGTGCTGTGAATACTACAGGGACACATTGGTTGAAAGGTGAAAAGTTGGAAACACTGCTGTTTTTCATGGCTGGGGATAAGGAGAGCCCATTTAGGAGCTTATAAGAAGCCTGTTTTTGAAAGAAAATACAAAACGCCAACACAATTTTTCATGAAATCTCAAATGCAGTGTGGTACAGTCTCCTGATTAACAAACTGCTCTCTCTCTCCTGTTGGAAATGTGGCTTTCTTTTGATTTTTTTTTTTTTTTTTTTTTTTTTTTTTTTTTTTTTTGCTAGGAAATCTCAATTTACTGAGGTTGAGAGGTTAATGGTTTAGGCTACAGGTAGCAGCAATTATCCAAACCGGAGAGCAAATAGTATAAAATAACTGACATGCATTTTATCAAGTTTATTGATTAAGGTTTTGTGTTTTTTCTATTTATGGAATTAAAGATTTGTTCCATGTAATGTAACAAGTGAAAACCTGATTGCACACTCCCATGCACACATGTATCTTCCTTTTGAACCTTTAAATAGTAATGTCAACATTAGTGATCTAAACCCAGTATCTGCTTTGTTGCAAAGGTGCATTTTATTGTTTTATATATATTTAAGCAAAATATAGGAACAATCAATACGTTGAACAAGCATGACCTAGAGCAGTTTAAAATTTATAGAAACTTTATATTTTAGGAGTAATTTACATTTAATGTGATGTCAGTTCTAGCAATTCTTGGAAACAGAAACATCTAAAATTCTCTGACTGATTTGTATACCTACAAGCACATCTTTCCCAACTTGAATGACATTGTAAATAGTGCAAAATTTAATGGTTTGAAATCTTTAAAAGTAATATGTAACAATATTAAAAAATGATCATTATTTTGTTAGTGGTATATTTTATATATCAATGGATATGTGCTTTATTACTTGAAGGGTTTTGCGTTTTATCTGAAGTTAGATTTTAATTCGTAAATCCATTTGACATGTTTATTTGGATAATTTTATTCTAATTAAAATTTATGTTTTTGTAATTATAAAATAATATATGGTTAAGTTATATAATTTGAGAAATATCTCGGAATAGAGAGACACTTAAGACATCCTTTGTAACATTTTATTTTTTTTGCAGCTTATGTGTATGTGTTTTAATTTTTCTATACATAAATGTGTATTTTTATGGGTACAAAATATATATTTATTGTAAACATTTCAAACATTATAAAAATCTTATGCTGAAGAAATAAACATTTCATTACCAGAACTACTAAATGTCAATATATTGTAGAGTTTTGCAGATTTTCCCTATGAATTAAAAGTATATAACAAGATAGCAAGCTATAGTTAAGTATTTTTTAAGAAGTGGATCTATTTTTATATATAACCTCTTGAAACTATTTTTTTCCTCAGAAACAAACAAAATATATACACTTCTAAGTGTGTAAGTTTTATGTGTATTTT